>NW_019154088.1:31064601-31519077 GCF_002288905.1 Enhydra lutris kenyoni | reverse complement strand
CACAGAGAGAAATCACAAGTAGGCAGAGAGGCAGGCAGAGAGAGAGGAGGAAGCAGGCTCCCTGCTGAGCAGAAAGCCCGATGTGGGGCTCGAACCCAGGACCTGGGATCATGACCTGAGCCGAAGGCAGCGGCTTAACCCACTGAGCCACCCAGGCGCCCCATCACACAGCTTTCTAATCTTCCTCACATGGCACTGGTCTTTAGCAAAGCTCACAAATAAGATAAAAGAAAATTCAAAAGGAGAATCTAGAGAATAAAAAAAAAACATAAAGAAACTGGAGTACTGATCTGAAGTTCACCCATGCTCTTCAAGAGAAATTAACATAGGGATCCCTGAGGGGCACGGCCTTTGTTTTTCCTGTGGAAGCTTCAAGATTAGTCAATCCTGCTAGGACACAGCTGAGAATAATACTGAGTCATGGTAAACCTCTTACATGATACCCAAACTCCTTTTTTTAAAAACCACTATGATGTAGGTTTGAGTCCACGTTTAAATATTTTTATTTTGTTTTTACTGTTTTAACTGTTTCTATCTCCTATTTAGAACTCATTTTCTAAATCAGTGTGAATTTATGTTTCAGGACCAAACATAAAATAGAGAGTCATTTCATAACAGCAAAGCCACCGGAGAAGTGCTAATAAGAGCAGAATCACAGCCAAAGTTGAAAGAAGTGCATTAGATCCATTTTCTGCTTTCCTTTGGGTCCCACAAGCACAATAGAGCAGAGGAGGCCACCTGGTGGTGAAATGAACCAATTAACCATTTAATGCTACATTGTTGAACAAGAAAAATGGGCAGACTTTTGGGTTGTTATAAGAGGAAAACTAGAACCTCGGGCAAAAGAGTGGTAATCAACAGGTATTATTGTGATGCAGACAGAAAATTGAACTGGGAAATCATTCAAGTCTGTAGAATAATGTATATTACTAAAGAGTTGTCATAATAGTTATTTATATACAAGGGAATGGTGAACTTTTCTACAGTCAGATAGTTTAGGCACGCTGGCCATTTGGTCACTGTCAAAATTACTCAGTTCTGTTACGGAAGTATAAAAACAGCCGCAAACAATACATAAATGAATGTGCCTGCCTATGTTCCAATAAAACTTTATTAAAAAAAAAAAAAACAACCAACAGGACATGGGCTGGATTCGACCTTCAAGCTGTAGTTTGTTAACCCCCGAGTCTGTATTATGTATTGAGCTACTTACCAAGCAAAAGGCTGAACCCCTTATATACATTACTCATGGAATCCTGGCAACCTTTCAAAGTGGGGGTTTTCCCCACTTCACAGATTTGAAAACTGCAGCTTAAAAAGTTTAAACAATTTGATGGAAAATGAACTACACTCCTTCTAACATAGAAATGCTTTCTGGAGCCTCATGACCATTTTTTCTCTGTGACTACAGAAATCTGTTCTGACCCACCCTGCCATTTATCCTGCAGAGGCTGCTTCTAGTTCTCTCCACGGAGACTTTGCTCCTGTTTCTCCATCTTGCATTCTTTTGAAATGTTGTTTGTCTCCTACCATCTCTTTCTCCATCACTTCTTTTATGTTTAAAAACTTTATGTCAGTTTTCATAACAACAGATGTAAGCAAGCATGAAAAAAGACAAAAGCAATGTATTAAAAATAGATAGCCATGTATACAACAATAAGCCAAGGAAACTGTCATACTGTATATGCTCCAAATGGAATGTGAGCCAAAAGCATGATGCTCACTCTTACATAAATAATATATTACGCATCCACTGGGAGAAGAAGCAGCTCTGTCCCTAAATGGGAAGATTTTTTAGCCCATTTTATATCATTTTCTTTTCCTTTTCAAACTTTTTTTTTTTTTAAGGTATACGATATGTCATACTATCTCAGACAGGCAATATTCCTCTTCCAAACCATCCATGAACTATTTTATTAACTGTTAATAAGAGAGAGTTGAAAACTGATGGAGAAATCCATGGAGCTTGGTAAAGCCACTCAAATATATGGACCTACCATCACTACCTCAATATTAGCATATTTTCTCCTACAAAAGAGGAAAGAAGTGGTTTCAGTTAGATAGAGTATAGACAAACCAACAGAAAGGACTTTTAAAAGATTTTTTAATTTGAAAAGAAACCTGCAAAAGCTTGAGAAATGTGACTATACAGAAAACAGAAAGAAGAGGTTTAATTACCGAGCGTGGATTCTGGCCGATTTGACAATTAAACCTAACAACAGAAGGGATTTACACTAGATATAAGAAGATTTTCAGGGCAGGGAGAGTTGTTAAACATTTTAATGGGAGGCTGTGGAATTCCCTCTGGAAAGATCTTTAATGGAGGACAAATTCTCTCCTATCTGGAATGGATAAAAAACAATCCTTGAAAGAGAGGAAATGAAATGAAGGTCCTTATGAGGTCACTTGCAGTCCTGAAACTCCAGGTAAATTTCTCACTTCCCATGGAAATAAATAACTGTACAAAACCTCTAAGAGATTCACTTTGGGAGATTCCGGAGAAAACATTCATTAAGCAGGCGATTTAAATCAGAAAGTATTTATTGAGTGCCCGATATTACCTAGCCCCGGGGAGAGCAGAGCACAGGTCCCAGCAGCAGTGCTGGACAATGGACAGAGAACACAATTATTCACTTCAGTTAATTTTTTAAAAAAATCTTTGAACTCCAATCAGCTTTCTGGAACTGTCTATTTCCTGAACTTGGTGAGCTCAAAAAATCCCACAAGAGCTGGCTGTCACATGAGATTTCTGGCATTACTCATGGTATCCCTGGATCTTTGTGTAAACAGAAAAGGCTTCTGACAGTGTTTCCATACTTCATCTCTTTTTCTAACCCAAACTTGGACGGACGGAGCCTCTTAAACTATCATCAAAACATGGATTATAAAATGCTAGCCAACTTTGAGTTATTTTGCTATATTCCCATGTTGCAGAAGAAGAATTCAATTAGCTCAACTCTAGAGATTCATTTATACTTAAGTTTTAATGAACACGATTTTTGTTCATGGCTTGTAAGAAATCCAGTGATTTACGGAATGGCTCTTTAGCATCAGCAGGCAGAAGAGACTGAGGAAGAAGAGAGAAAGATCACACAGAGGAACGTTCTTCACACATATTTTCAAATCTCAATATGTCCCAGTTGAGGAAAGCTGAGGAGGAAGGACAAAGTCCAATGGGAAGACAGTAAACCCAAGTGGATGTCAAGGACAAAAATAGGGGAAAGAGGGGAATTCATCACAAATCTTTATCAGATTCTAATTTTAAATGGTACATCTTTTAGATTTTTCTTAATTGCATAAAATCATAGAAGCTCACAATTAATGGCTAAGTTAAAAATTTAAATGACTATATGAGAAGATAATTTTTTAGAACTATGAACAGTGTGAAACTTTTTTTTCAATGAAAGAGTGGGAGACAGTTTCAAAATTACATTTTAACTTTCTCCTGACCTTACAGTGGTCAACCTTAATTTTTTTAAGTTGCATATTCTGAGTTAGCCAGCTGTAGCTTTGGAAAGAGGAGTCCATCTTTTTTAGACTCCATCTATCCACCCTCATCACGACGGACCTGGGTTACTTATTGTTTTTCTAACCTTCCTCATGACTACTTCTTTAGACATACTTACTCCTCTGAAGTCAAACCTAATTTTCTACAACAAATATGTCAATAATCTGTCACATTAACTATGGTACAGGAAAAAAAATGTGCTGATATTCCTACCATGTCTAATGACTGTCCACGTTCACCTGCATCTATTGTTCTATTTTTAGTTTTACATTCTTACGGTACATGTTATTACTTATATGTTTAAGTAATCATACTGTCTACATAATCAAGAATGCATGACCAAATAATACAGTTTGAGAGGATGAAGACTAGCCACAGAATTATGGTGATTAGTTGTACATTTTTGTGCCGTTTGTCTCAGACATGGGCATCATGATCCTTCCCTTCCTCCCTCCCTCCCTCTTTTTTTCCCAGACACCAACCTGGCCAAATCTGAGTACCCTGAGTATTAAGAACTTCACTCAACAGTACAGTTTTTAAAGGAGAGCGACTGTTGGTTTTGTTTTTATATACTATAAGAAGAGGCCATGAGGTTTCAGACTGAATGACCACCGCATGAAAATAGGGTTGTTTTCTTGCAAAAATAATGAATTGATAGCATAGTTCCAATCAGGAGGATTTAATTAAAAGCTTATTAAATAAGTCTATTTGAAAAGTGTTTCTCAATATGTATTTATTGCATTTCTATTATGTGCCAGGTACGACACTAGGCAGTGGAGATACAGCAATAAATGATGCAGACACGAACCTTGCCCTCCTGGAGTGTGGAGTCTAACAAAAATTATAATCATTCATTCTCACATTTGGTCCACAAAGTCCAAACCTATCATCACTATTAAAAAGTATGCATTTAATTATAACAAAGTACTCATGGCTAAATTATTCTCAAGGAAGGCTCTGTTAGGGAGGCACCTATGAATACTGACAGGGTAAAACTATTATAACAAAGGTAGCAAAATTGAATATGCCAAGACTTAGAACATAGAAATGAGCTCCAAACTGAAGCTTAGCATATATATGAAGAAGTTTGTGTATATATTTACATACGCGTGATTTAAATGTCTCGGGACTACCAGCATATTTGGTCCAAGGAATCTGGTTTCACTCAAATTCAATCCTTATGAATGATACTTTTAACTAGATGAGTTAATACTTTGTATACGTGTATATATGTGTCAACACACATAAATGTGTGTGCATGTGTGTATATACCCTTTCCACGAACTTCCCAGTTTTCAATGGATACAATAAGACGACAAGGGAAATATCACGAATCACAAATTTTCTTTAAGTCATTATCAATGAGCATATAGAATCAATTACTTAGGAAAGCAGCTGAAATAGTAAGTTCAGAGGAGTTACAGGGGTGTATAGATGTCCTTCTGGAGAAAGGCTCTGTGGTCTAAAGAAGTTTGGAAGAAAAATTAGAATCAACCCCAGAAGCATTAGCCTGCTTGACTCTTTCCTGGCTTCAGCAAGAGAAAATGGGCATGTGGGGGGGGTGTGTATGTGTGTGTGTGCGCGCGCGCACGCACATGTGTGGGTAGTGTGTATATGTTTATGTTTTGTGTCTTATGTAAATGAATGAAGGTTCAGCAGGAAGACCACTGCTTCCCTCTTAGCTTACCCCAGTGTGCCTCATTAGGAACAGAGTGTCGCAGAAGTGCCTAGTTTAAGAATGTATGAGCTTCGCAAATGCCAACATTATTAAAAAATGTGCTTGGGAATGCCCTTGTTTCTGAGAACTGAAATTGCCTCCTTGACAAGACTGGAAAATGTTTTTTTTGCAAATGATATTCCTCTAGAGTATCTCTCCATGGGGACCCTTCCTCAGTGACTCCCTTTGGCAATAACAGGATCCATGAGGTTGAATCTTCCTAGGGCAATGCTGCCTTTAGTGCACCCCCCCCCAACAAACATAAATATTTTCAGCCTTAGCTTTCCTGAATCTAACAAAATATAGGGGGTCCCTATTCCACATGGCAACATTCTCCTAGGGTGCTGAGGTGCTTAAGAAAGTTTGAGGTTTTTCACAGAATAGCCTGATGATTGGCTAAGGAGCAAACCCAAGTCTATCATGTTTTCTCTGCTGATGTGCCATTTAATATTATAGGAACTTCCTTCTCTCTGGCACTAGAAGCTCATGCAGAGGGAGGAAAATGCACTTGCAAGAATTTTGCCTACAGTAAAGAAGAAGATATAAGGCAATAATGAGCAGGCAAATCGTGCGTGAAAGATTGTGGGCATTAAAGGCAACCAGATTGGGTTCAAACTCTGACTTATTTACTTATTTCTTGTGGTAGCTACTGAAACAGCTCAACAACTATTTCTAGTTTTCTGCCTTTCAGGCACATAGTAGGGATGCATTTCCCTATCAACTTTGGAATTAGGTGGGGCCGTGTGATTAGTTCTGGCCAATGATTCTGAGAGGAAGAAACATGTTTCCCTTCCAGGTAGAAGGTTTAATGTCAAGAGGGAGACCCTCCAGAACTCTCTTTTCCCTTTGTCGCATTGAGAGAATATTTAGTTCATTAGTCTGAGTGCCAAGCAGAGCCCATAGCCAACCTGTGATGGATGAATAGTATGTGTGAGAAATAAATCTTTGTAACTTTAAACCTTTGAGATTTGGAGGTTGTTCAGAATCTCAGCAAGCCCTAGCCTAATCTGAGAAACTGGTTCTTTTAAGCTAGTCACTTAATCTCTGTTTTTGCTCATATCCATGAAACGGGGGGAATAATCCATTGTGAGAGCATTAAACAAGCTCATGTGTATAGGGCATAAAAACAGTCAAATACTAAGATTTGACCAATTTAGTTTTTTTTTTCCTTCCATCCTACTCCTATCTCATAACCCCCCCCACACACACACACAATATCCTTTTTATCAAATGGTGAAATAACAACTGTCCTTGGTCCCTTTTCTAGATTTCTTCTCTCTACCGATTCCATCTTCCCTTCCTAGTGCCCTTCCATTTAAACGAAATGTTAACATTGGCACTTAAGCCAGTATTATTCTCCTGCCCCTTGAGTATATCTGCATCCAGTAGAATGCATTCTTTTTATCTCAAAGAAATTAATCTTAAGGATGGGATTTAAGGCAGTATGGACATTTAGTCATGGAAATAGGTGGGTTGGGGAATTTCTAATACTCCAAGAGTGATGTCCCCTGGACAACCACAAATCTACCTCTTTCTAAAGTTAGACATGGTAGTGAGATAAGGACAAGAAAACAGGAGGTTAAAGGATTTATCTGAAAAAGTACTATGATTGAGCTTTTCCCACCCAGGGTTTTCCAGACTATTCTGAACAGGTACCAGGACTTCATTTTTTTCTTTTTCTTTTCTTTTTTAAATATAGAATGTGTCACAAATTTGCATGTCTTCGTTGGCGTGGGGGGGCACGCTAATCTTCTATCATTCTAATTTTAATATATGTGCTGCCAAAAAGACCACCAGGACTTTTTTTGAAATAACCAAAATGCTATCTAGGTACCCTTCTAGCCCTAACTTCCTGTTTTAGGAATAGATGCATGAAATCCTAATAAATTGTAAAAGCTAGAGTAATCATAAGGACAAAATATTTGGATTCAACAGCATATCTTACACACTTGGTAATGTTATGATATAACTTACGTTGTAAGTTACAAGATTTCGTGGCGTAGTGATAATCTAGTTGGGATAACCAATGCCTTCCCAATACAGGCAGTTACAGTTATGACAACCAGTGCCTTCCTGATGTAATTACATGGAACATTAAACCTAACATTTATCCTTTTTATAACAAGACCCTTTTGTCAATGATAATACTTGGTTTTCATCTTTAAACTTTGGTATTCCTTTTTTTTCCAACAAAATAAATAACTCTCAGTTATACCATGTGAGGTTTAATCACACATCCTAGGTTGTTTTGTTTTGTTTGTTTTTCTAGCTACAAAGCACATCAGCCCATATATGAATATAACCATTAAAGATAAGTAATTTCAAAACAGGCAATGCTAAAAAGTAGATGAGGGGCATTTCCATGGACTCACTGACCTGAAACCTAACACACTGTATCGAGCAGATCTGCAGCCAAAGGTGACAGCAAATCTAACAAGCACCCTTTCTTATAAGTAGCTTAAGTGTTCCTCTAATTCATGTCATAAAAACCAGAAAGAAATCTCCAAACATGTGGGGCAAAAGACAAATCTCTCAGCTTAACACAGGAGGGAAACACTGCACATTCACATCTAATTAACAAAAAGTCATTTTTTCAAAAGTTAAAGACGGAAATTTTTGCAATTTAATCCCAAATTTTATTAGCAAACTCTAATGATTATCCTGATTGCAATTAATAAAAGCTCCCAAACAGGTCAACTCATTTAAGTGCTATCTGTAATCATTTGGATTTTAACATGATGGTTTACTTATTACCCTGAAACCAAGCCGCGCAATGAGATACTGATTACTTTTAACCTTTAGATCCAAGGATTCAAGAAAGGTCAGAGGAGGGGAATACTACACCTTTCTTGGCTGGCAAACGTATTGCCTTCAGGAGAATTCAAATGATTCCCATTGGCCAAGTAGATCCAAGATTAGTTTATTCTCTGGGCTGACAAGAAATGATGATGCTTTTCAAAATCACATCCAGCACGTATTTAGTGAAGTGTTACATTTATATAACCAGTGGCCTCAAGATGTGCTTCACATCGCAGCAACTCTCAGGCTGTTAACCCTTGAACAAGTTTTGTTCATGGAAGCATCTTTGTTGGGATGAGATCCTAAATGTAGTGGCTTTAATTGGAATAAGCTCATCTCATTAAATTCTCTTGTGGGTTCCAAAAGGCTGAACACAATCTCTGGCCACTGTTGACCACTAGCATTTCTTTGGGTTTTCTTTTTTCCATGACAACATTTAGAAATATTTTTCGCATTTGGGCCACCGAAAAGCAAGGAGTTCTTGGTGGGGTCCAGCAGAATTACGGGCAAGGGAAACATAACTGTTATGTGTTAGATTAATTTGCAGAACACTTGGCATTATTACTGCCAAGTCGTCAAATTGTTCCAAGTTGTTCCGGAAGGTTGTTATTAATAGTATGTTTTCTGAGGAAAGTTCTGTCTACTTTTGGAGCTGCATTTCTGTTGCCAAGGAAACTCCTTTAAGCACAGTTTTCTAGGAGCACACTGCTGCTTTTGTTTGCCAGTGTCCTATTCATATCATCTAAGTAAGCGTTTTACATGCTCCAGCCTTCAGTCCCAAATGTTGAAGTTTTAGCCCATTTAAGTTGCTTTTTCAAACACAGCTTATGCCTGCTATGATTTCCCTCTTTCTCTCCCCCCTTTTCTCTCTCCCTCTCCATCCACAGTGCCTCTCTCCCCGCCTTCTGCCCACTTTCCCTCCAACACGCCCCACTCTTACTATTCAAGGTTTATTTTTTAAAACAGTTGCATTAGGGGAGATAGTTTTCATGAGTTTTTGATAAATTAACTTCAATTTAAATAATAATTCCATAGGTTGTAGCATTAGTCCTTCAAGTGTTAATTATCTTTTCACTTTAAAATTAATGTAGTCATTTCCTCCTGACTCCTCTACCCCATTTATTGAAGTGCTGAGGAAAACATGTCATTGAGTCCTGAGCCAGCCCTGTTGTTGTGATTAAGCGTGGTCACATGGCCCATCTCTGCCAAAAGGAGGGCCCTGAGAAAAGGTGACAAAGACAGTGATTTCCTGTCAGCAAAGAGTACGACAGGGCTGTCTAGAAGTGATGCAAATGAGGGGAACTTTCCCCACGGCTTGTTTGATCCACTCTAGGCCAAAGCAGGCCAGGCCAGGCAGAGAGGGAGCCGCACAATACAGCAGAGGCAGCCCCGAGAGCCAACGCACCTTCCGGACAGTAGCTCACCCACCAGAGACAAAAACTGCTGGCGGCCCTTCCCTTCCTTGCCCCTCTGCACACAGAGCCAACTATTTCTTGGCCTACTATTCTCTTAACATCCTTCTTTTTTTTTCTCTTTCCCCTCTTAAAAAAGTGATTCAAATAGGAATTATAAGCGCCAGCAAAAACAGCATTTCCTATATTGTTCAGAAAGCACATCCGTCTACTTTTTCTTCTAAGCATTTTCAGGATGAGTTTTGTCCTCTCTCAAGAAAGAAAAGAAAAAGATCTACAGTTGTCTTCATAGCAAACCCAGATTCACCAAAGCTCACATTAAGATGATAATTATCTAGGACTTTGTAGCTTTAATAAACATGAAACAACAAATTCCTTTCTAAAGAGCAGTGGAGGCAGCCTCGATTTTCCTATTCTGATCACTTTTAAAATGACTAGATAATGTTATTTGAAATATTATAATGATTTTAAGCATATTCTTCTTATCTTAATGGAGTTTTAATCTAACATACAATTAAGCTCTACAATTAATCTACTGAGAAAGAGGTAAAAAATTATCATTAGGTTCTTGTGCCTGATATATCTGGTACATTTTTACCTTGACTGCTTCAATAACTAGTAATTTGCTTCATTTTGGTACTGAAATTCCAACCTAAGGCCTAATTAGCAGAATTTAATTTTCTTAAAAGATTTATTTATTTAAGAGAGAGAGACAGAGACAGAGAAAAAACCAGTGGTGGGAGGGGAGGGAGTGGGAGAGAAATCTCAAGTAGACTCTCTGCTGAGTGTGGGGCCAAATAAGGGGCTCAATTCCGGGACCCTGAGATCATGACTTGAGTCAAGAACAAGTCAGATGCTTAATTGACTGAGCCACCCAGGCACCCCCAGAATATATAATTTTTTGACACATACTTCTGTTCTGTACACCAACATGTAAAAATTCTTTTTTTAAAAAGGTAATGGATTTTCTTCTATTTTAAGCCCAGCTACTACAACCTGGACTATGAACCACCCTAGTATTACATTTTTAGGAGCTTAGCTTCAGTCATAAAGGTATCAGACTACAGCTGAAATTATTTTGATCAATCTGGTACAGAACAAAACAAAAGTGAACTGTTGCAGAGGGTTGATATTTGTGAATTTATAGAAGACGGGTAGCAGGATTAATCTGTTTTCTGTGATGGTTCATAGCCATGACAACATCATTTTGGCATCAATAGTTATAAAATAACAAGTCAACTATGCCCCATTTTTCTTTTTACACTGTGCTTCATATTCCCCAGAATTTCTAATCCTACTCCATACTCATTTCTTTTAAAAAGTTATAATGCTTATCTTTTAATACACACCCGAATTCTCTAAAAGTGACAATTTTCTCCTTTAAAATGTGTCTCTTTCTCTTATCTTTTTTTCCCCTAAAACAATTCTTCTTTCAGTGTTTAGTTCTTTTTATTTGTTTGGATTTTATTTTTTTAGAATTTTCTTATTTGTTCATCCACCCATGATCTTAGTTTACTCTTTTTGTTTTGTTTTAGATTACTCATTTTTGTTTGGTTAGTTGTGTATTAACTAATGTCAACTGTTTTTCTTTCTCTTCAAGGTTATAGTTCTCCCTCACTTTCCCAATACCCTCTTCTTTTCTTTTTTTTATTTTAAAGATTTTATTTATTTATTTGACAGAGAGAGAAATCACAAGTAAGCAGAGAGGCAGGCAGAGAGAGAGGGAGAAGCAGAGAGAGAAATCGCAAGAAAGCAGAGAGGCAGGTAGAGAGAGGCAGGCAAGTAAGCAGAGAGGCAGGTAGAGAGAGAGGGAGAAGTAGGCTGCCCGCTGAACAGACAGCCTGATGCGGGGCTCCATCCCAGGACCCTGAGATCATGACCTGAGCCGAAGGCAGAGGCTTAACCCGCTGAGCCACCCAGGCGCTACAGCTTCTTCTTTTCAAGTATGTAATATTGGTGTCTTCTCTTATTAATCTCACCTGGCCAAACTATCGTTGAAGAAGAGCTGTGTTCAAAGTCTGTAAATGTTATCTGGCAACAGAGTTAGAGAAAAACAATTCACTTGTTAAAAACATTATGTTTAGGGGCGCCTGGGTGGCTCAGTGGGTTAAGCCTCTGCCTTCGGCTCAGGTCATGATCCCAGAGTCCTGGGATCAAGCCCCGCATCTGGCTCTCTGCTCAGCAGGGAGTCTGCTTCCCCCCCGCCCACCCCTCTTCTGCCTGCCTCTCTGCCTACTTGTGATTTCTGTCAAATAAATAAATAAAATCTTTAAAAAAAAAGTATTATGTTTAGAAACTTACTTATAAGAAATATTGTGGTTAAACATTTCACTACCATGCCATTCTAATCCCTTATATTAAAAAAAAAAATTCCTAACAGAAAGTGTTTTCATATCTAAGTATCAAAATAAACTTAATTTTTTCAAAGGAAGTGTAATTTTTTTTTCTCAGGGAAAATGTAAATTTTGCAATTAAGCACATTTCCCTCTTTGCTTTTACTACCAGGAAATCCAACGTGAAATTTTAGTATCTTTAGTAAGTGCATAGGACCATACAGTCTAAATGCCTATATATTAACTCTTCTCACTGAAAGAGACTAGTCTGTTTATTTTCCCCAGTTCTGATTTATACTTATGTGTTAAAAATATTTTTAAGGGGGCGCCTGGGTGGCTCAGTGGGTTAAGCTGCTGCCTTCGGCTCAGGTCATGATCTCAGGGTCCTGGGATCGGGCCCCGCATCGGGCTCTCTGCTTGGCGGGGAGCCTGCTTCCTCCTCTCTCTCTGCCTGCCTCTCTGCCTGCTTGTGATCTCTCCCTGTCAAATAAATAAATAAAATCTAAAAAAAATATATATATTTTTAAGGGTTTCCTGTGAATTCTTATAAGCAACCTCAAATCCAGAGCAGAGTTAAAAAATCTAATCAGTCTGTTTAGTGAGAACTGGATTATGCAAAATGGGCAGTCCTTTTCCATTTACACAGCGGACATATTTGTTTAATACTTATACCAACAGGGGCACCTGAGTGGCTCAGTGGGTTAAGCCTCTGCTTTCAGCTCAGGTCATGATCTCAGGGTCCTGGGATCGAGCCCCGCATCAGGCTCTCTGTTCAGCAGGCAGCCTGCTTCCTCCTCTCTCTCTGCCTGCCTCTCTGCCTACTCGTGATCTCTGTCTGTCAAATAAATAAAATCTTTAAAAAAAAAAAATACTTATACCAACAGAGAAAGATAGAGGACACTTGCATTTTTCCCATAAAAGCAGAACTATATGAGAGTAGCTAGTCCTCAAAATGAAATATAAAATCTCCTGTGTAAATTCCTTGAAAGTATAAAGGCCTTAGTTAAAATGGGTACTAATGTTACATAATCTTTCAGCTGTAAGCATTATTTTAGTCCCTTAGAAATCATATAAGCTAATACTTTGTTGATGAGGAGCAGCTAAGCCATCCTCTCAAGGAACAAATCTATAAATGCAGTGCTTTCGTGAGCTTCCTACCCTCTGAAAACAGCTCTTGCTCAAGTATAACAATAATTGCCAGAATGCAACTTTTGAATGTGGCCCTTGAAATTAACCCTTGGACTCTGGAAGCCCATACCAATCCAGGCTCACTAAGGGCTCTGTTGTCTGGGCTTTGTAGATGGCAGAGAGTGGGCAGTGCTCTGTGGCAAGGGAAGGAGCCCCTGACCGGGCACAGCCTCACAGCACTCCCGAGTCAGCTGTGTCTGCCACCCAGGGCAGGACAGCAACAAGTAGCAGCCTGAGCTCCAGCCTCTCTGATCTCCATGATGCTTCTAGGTCACTCAGTCTATAAAATTCACAGGATGGGGGAGGAGATGTCTTGAGCTTCCCTGAGCCCAAGAATAATGCCACCTTTGATCTGTAGAAATGAAAAAAAATGGAGCTTTTCCTTTGCAAGTGGGTTTTAAATATTTCTCCATTAATAGTTAATGCACATGCAGACCGGCAGAGTGACAGCTCCCCGTGATTATGAATTCCGGCTTCGTAACTCCAGTCCAAATAGGAGCTGAACTTTCAAAATCACGGTGGTTACTTTTGACAAATTAAATTGTCCTACTTAGGAAGGTAGGAGGAATGAAGAAAAAGAAAGTGAGAGAGTGGGAGCAAATTCTCCTTGGAGGTGATTCTCAGATTGAGGAAGAAAAAACAAGAAAGAACTACTTTTGTGTTTTCTAGGCTGACAACACCGCCAGTGTTTATTAGAAAAGAGCTATAGAAGGTCCCTGCTCAGAGGTTGGGCAAGTAGGCCAGACAAAGACGGGAGAAGGAAAGACACTGGCAGGATGGCTCACTGTCTCAAAATAAGGAAGAAAATATTTTTGAGGGAGTGGTCATTTTTAAATAAGAATCAAGTTGCTCTTAAGACCCTGCTGTTGAAAGTTAATTAGAAAGAAAATGGTCTTAAATTTCTAATGAACAGAAAATAACAAGAAATGGTTTAAACAGAAAATTCTACTTTGTTGTCCTTCATAATGCTAAGATTCTAAATTACGTCAGGTGGTGTCAATGTATTCTTTGCCTGTTAAATCTAATTCTTTTCCTTTAAGAAGTCCCTATGGTATTTTGCTGGCTTGGGGTAACCAACATATCACAACAGGTGCCCAGCCCAGGAGCTCTGCTGAATGAATAATCGAAGGTATTTATCTGGAGTTACATATCTAGGGGTTAAGGACAGACGATTTTCTGGCAGAGACTAGAGTATAAAATAAATAGGGAAAGTCAGGCAAGTAGTGCCTGGTGTGGAAAAGGCTTAAAAACTCTTCACTCTTGTTGACTACCATCTTAGTAGGCTTTCTCTAAACCAACATTTCCAAATGTGGACTTTGGGGAATCAACCTAAGTCTGTGTAGTACATGTCACAAGTTGGGATCTGGGTGGGCAGGACTACCTACTCCAGGAAAGGAGCCGAGTGATGAAATACAGAGAGGCCCCCAAGGAGAGGAGAGAAAAGGTTTTGAATTCTACTGTAACAAGAATCATGCTTGGTCTATGGCCACTGGGATTTTACCATCACTCAGGTGAAGGTCTCTCTGAAAGGTTTCACCTTCGTTCTTTATGATAATATCAGCAATCATGAACTTCATTCTCACCCTTAGTTTTTTGGTATACGTGCTGCTGAATGAAGTGAGCACTCATCCTTGACTTTTGAACTCAACAACTGTTCATTCAGTATCAGCTATGTAAGGTGTTTTGCTTAACAATGTATAAAATCCAAGAGCAAGGCATTTTTCTTAGTGTTATAGAAGCATTTTAAGAAAGGAAGATGATGTACATAGGTTGAGCTGGACTGGAGTGCCGTGGTATGGGTTGGGCATCCTGTTGAATGGTCTTGAAGACTAGGAAATGTGAATAGTAAATGCCCCACAGGGGAAGGGGGAGTCCCACTGACCAGAAAAAAAAAAATGGTTTTGTCCCAAATGTCAGTGGTGCCCTTGATGAAAAATGCTGTTAGAGCACTGGTATCTTTCAGGGACAACAAATTTAAAGATTAAAGTCTCAAATGGTATTGAAAGCAGAGGAAGGCCTGGGGACCAACTGAGAAGCGCTATTACTCTGGGGTCTCTGTGATCCATAGGCTCAAAACCCTCCTCCCCCAGGTCATCAGTTCAGTTGATTTCTGAAAAGGCACTTTGGAACAGAGGAGTGGGACATGGAAATTGTTGACCTAACCTGAGAATCCCTGAGGATTCTAGATGAAGACCTGAAATTAATTTTCCTCCATCAATTTTTCTAATTCGGGATCCACCCTAAGTTCTCAATGACTCCTTACTCAATATCCTCAGATTGCTCTGGAGGTTCCTAAACCTCTGGAATAATGTGGAGGCTTGTGTAAAAGAAGACTCTACAGATCTGTAGCATTTGCCCTTGGTGTATAGCTCAATCTTTAATTTTGCTTATAAGCCAAATGCAAAATTAGGGCCAGTCTCATGAACTTAGCTGCATTAACACCTCAGAGCAAAAAGATGATGACAGGACGTGAGTCACAAATAAAGAACCCCAGTATGGAAAATGTTTGGGAAAATGCTATAATCCAAGAGTGTGAGTGGGTGGAATAATGGCCTTCAATATACCAGAATGGGAATTCTCAGGCAGAGCACTTATAAGGAAACCACAAGAAAATAAAAAGACTGATTTCCTATTAATTGTGATGTAAATTATATGGATGTGATTTTGACAAAGAATAGCTCTACTGCTGAAAAAAAAGTTGTGGTTTATGTGCAAAATGCAAAATGCATCAAGAAGAAAAGAAATCTTATTTGGCATCATGAGTGCAATAACATCTGAGATAATGGCTTATGGTTAGTTAACTTTTGTATTATTTTTTTCCTGTTTCGTTCAATTTTTAATGCTTATTGGGAATGAAACTAATATTTTTCTATCAATAAATTGATAAGATTAATGGGCATTTTTCATACATAATTCTTGATCTTGACATGAAATGTGAACTCACCTTGCTTTGTTTACATTAGCTGAAGACTGTTATTCCAGACATGTTATGCTAGAAGATATACTGGGTAGGTTTGTTGTTAATGTGGATGGCTACCCATCCAGGAAATGGCTAGTAGTCAACAAACTCGATTAATGTTGGGTAGAATTCTTTCAGGAATAAAATATCACCATTTGCTGACTCCTTGGGGAGCTTATATCTTCTCTTAACCAAGATGATTCTCAGGGGACACTAATTAAAGTCAACCCGACCCTTGAAAAGTATAAATAAAGTTCTCTCTTTAAAGAAGGTAAAAGTTAAAATAACATATTTAGGAAAGGTAACTTAAAATGATAAAAAATGAGGAAGAAAGGAGACAACTTTTACTTGACCTTGAATGTACTTCTTATTCTACAAGAAATTTTTAAAAGCTAGAGGGTAGTTGTTTCTTGTCATTATACTGTTGCTGATTCTGTGGTTAGTTATTAATTTTATTTTTTATGATTCACAATCTGCTCTTTGAAATATGCCATATGCTCAAAGCAATTCAAGGATGACAACTGTCAGAATTACTCCAATAAAAATTGCCTAAATGAGGAAGATTTACTGCAATCTGATATTTCAGTGGAAAGTCCCTCTACCCTCCCCGACAGCTTTTGCAGACGCCGTGAATCTTGCAACCATTTTTTCAGTCAAAATCATATAGCTGTTTTGTAAGAACTTCTAAGACTATTTAAGTAGAATTGGTAAAACATATTAAGCTAAGGGTGAATTAGCAGACACGGAAAAACAATATAGATAGTTATTAGATGGACTGCCGGCAATCAATATATAAGTTCCAAGCCAGTTTTCTTAAATCACACACAAATGTATTGAGTTGATATGACAACGTCTGCTCTGTGCATCACTAATAAACATTAAATTGAACGATCCCTGTACCCTGGAAGTAGCAAGTCAAACTGGAGGCAAATTTCTTTTTTTCTCTGGAAAGATCTGAGGGGTGGATAGAATCCACCTGAGTGCTCCAATGAAAACACATTTTGTTAAATGTTACCAGTCCATTTATCCTTCATTTTGTTTCAGTCTATTTATTAATGTGGTTTCATTTATTGCTATTCATCTTGGAGATAAATCTTTGTCCTTCTATAGAATTACACCAAATAGAATGTGATAAAGGGAACTTTCTTGCAATTATGATGTCGGTGCAGCCTGTCAGCACACAAGGGATGGAAATGAGTTTGGGGACAGGGAAGGGAATTCTAATAGACACCATGATACATACAATGAACGCAAAGATATCCTGAGAGAGAGAGAGACTTGTCAGGCTAATCAGATCTTCCACAGCAAGGTAAAGGCAAGAAGGGTAGCTCTAACCTTGTAAAGATGCTGCTGCTGCTCCTCTGACATCATCAGGTCGTGGCTGTCCATCACGAGGGACTCCATGTCAATCAGCCAATCCCAGAGCTCCTGATATTCCGAATCAAAGTCCAGAAGCCTGAAGATAAGGCACAAAATGTATTATGCATAAATACAGTGTAGTTGTTAAAATCTCATATTAGAATAATATATTCTTGAAAACCCATGATGTTCCTAGGTGATACCTGTGAAAAGAGAAGGGAAAAATTCTCGGTGTAGTTATGCGGTGGGTAAAATAGAAACTCAAGCCTCTGACATAGCATTTCTTAGATTTTGAAAACATAACATGTTATTCCAGGGCTCATACCTGAGATGTATCAAGACTATTTCCATTCGCTAACCCTTTTTGAGGATTTACAGCACTTGAACAAAATGACTACTACTATGTCCTTGGAAGAGAGCGCTGCCATATTTAACAGACTGAGAAATGAAGGGTCAGGGCCTTGTGAAAGGAACAGGGTCCAGAATTTTGGGTCAGAATAGCATCATCAAAATTCAAACCTCTTTCTTGCCCACTAGATTTTCATAGATGTCGCATCTGAAATACATTTATGATTAAGAATACTAATTCAAGGGGCGCCTGTGTGGTTCAGTGGGCTAAAGCCTCTGCCTTTGGCTCTGGTCATGATCTCAGGGTCCTGTAATCGAGCCCCACATCAGGCTCTCTGCCCAAAAGGGAGCCTGCTTCCTCCTCTCTCTCTCTCTCTCTCTCTGCCTGCTTCTCTGCCTACTTGTGATCTCTGTCTGTCAAATAAATAAATAAAATCTTAAAAAAAAAACTAATTCAACTAATTTCTCTACAACGATCACAATTTATTATCCAATCTGAAATATCATTTTCCCTGGGAAATGACTCAATCATTTATTTGTCCCTCTGCTGTCTCTCTGCCTATCTCTGCAAACATATATCCTACATTTATTGTCATGGATGAGTAGCCAGCATTTCAGCTTAACACTCAGAGATAGGCTTGAGTGACTCTGGTAAGCCGGTGAGAACCAGGGGCAGATCCAGTATTAGACAGGTGTTCCCCACAGACGTGTAGGAAACAAAGGTAAGGACAGGAAGTCAAAACAATGAATCTTTGAATAGCCAGCAATCATTAAAATTCAAAGGAGGATCACTATGGTTTTCAACAAAATAAATCATTAGAATAAGGAGCTTAAAAGGATTAATGTGATTCTCTATTGAAAGCCTGGTGAATAAGTAAAGCCCAGATTCTTCTAAAACACTGTGATCAGAAAATGAAAGTGCAGGATGAAAAACTATGACTTTGTCCCCCCCCCCCCCCCCAAAATCATCTCCCTAAAAGAAACCACATCCTTGCCAAACTGTAACAGAGCAAAACCCTATCAGGACCAGCAAAGCAGCAGACTCAAGTACGAATCTGGATTTATCGAGTGAGTATCTTTTTACTACCTTGTTCCTGTCTCTATACATTAAATGGCTACTTTCCACAAAAATGAACATTCACTTTTCATCATTTAATTTAATCTTAATCGATCTGTCAAAGAAAACTGAAGGTGTGTCTGGTGACCGAGGAGACTAGATCTAGAACAGCTTGTTTTATTTTAATTATCTTACCATAATTACAAAGATTACTGATGAAGACCATAAGCACCCCGGGGCAAGGATCGTCATTGGCTGACATGTAGGATTGACGTTTAACTGAATGCTGATGTTGGGCACCGGTGATGTGACCAAAAGCTTCAGAAAGGCTCTGGTGGCCTAGAGCAGGGTTTCTCAGATTTAATGTGCACATGACAGAGATGAGGATTTTGTTGAAATGCAGGTCCTGATTCAGTAATTTTAGGGTGGGGCCTGAGATTCTGCATTCAGGCCTCGCTTTGAATAGCAAGGAATTCCAGCAAACAGGAGAAATCTGAACTAGTATCCCATTTCAAAATACTAAAAAAACAAACAAAACCACTGTAACAGGGACAAGCCACCAAGCTTTGTTTATTAACTCTGAGCGACTAATAAGGAATGACTAACAAGGATTTGCTCACAGGACATGGACAATCATTTAGAAATACCACCTGAATTACAGTCATCATTTCTCTCTCCTTGCACCCTCCCACATTTTAGCCATAAAGACAGGAGAAAGTCGGGGGTGGGTGGGTGTGCACTTGGGTGACTGAGTCAGTTAAACGTCTGCCTGCAGCTCTGGTCATGATCCCAGGGTCCTGGCATGGACCCCCATGTTGTGCCCATGCTCAGTGGGGAGCCTGCCTCTCCTCTCCCTCTGCCATTCCTCCTGCTTGTAGTCTCTGGCTCTCCCTATCTCTCTGTCAAATAAATAAATAAAATTTTTTAAAAAAGGGAAATGTCACCCCCCAAATTAAGGAAGTATGATTCTGGGGAATAGTAAAAATAGCAAAGGAGAAATAAAGGGAAAAGCTCACCCTTTCCATATCAGTGGATTTAAATAAGACAGAAATAAAGGCAAGAGGGGCTCTTGCTAAGATGTGGATCCTTCCCTATCTTGGACTAAGACCGGGAAAGGAGGTATGTGAGACAGGTTGAAAGGAAAGTCAAAAGCACCAGGATGTCAGCTCCATTTACTGCTTGGAAGTCTGGGAAGAGACTTCACCAACACCTGGAGTGGGAACACTACAATCAGAGAGAACTTTGGTCAGGACTCCCTTTGCTACCCGTTCTTTTATCCTCTGGATGAGGACACTGTTCTCTCACTCCCCACCCGGCCCTCCCCCACCGAGAGGTTTCTAGGAGTTCACCCGGTGAATCTGACAGAGGTGCTGCCATGGCAACAAAGGCACATTGACGCCAAGGAGAGGCAGGGGGGCCTCTGAAGTCAGACCTCAGAGAGTTGGCAGGGTTGAGAGGAGGCTTAGTCAGCAGAAATACCTCCTGACCAAGCCAAGAGATAACAACACAGCCACAGGCCTCTGTGGGGATCAACTTTGGAATACCTAGGGCAAAATCCATTCAAACGAAACCAGACAGCCCCTACCCAAGGGCCTTGGTGAGCCCAGGGAAACTCATCACACCTCAGAATCACAAGGTCACGTAAACCCAGATGCCACCTTAGAAAAAAGAAGGGAGAGAAATAAATCTGAAAAACAACACTGACCCCAAGAGGTAGCTCCCCAATGATGATGTTAATTTATTAGGGGATGCTATAAGCATTGTGTTAAAGAGCTGGGCCTCTGATCTTGAAGCAAGCTTTTCCCTTGTTTACCAAGAAATTATGTGCTTAGGATGTCTCGTAAAAACTATCAGTCAGGGCGCCTGGGTGGCTCAGTTGGTTGAGCGACTGCCTTCAGCTCAGGTCATGATCCTGGAGTCCTGGGATCAAGTCCCGCATCGGGCTCCCGGCTCCACGGGGAGTCTGCTTCTCCCTCTGACCTTCTCCTCGATCATGCTCTCTCTCACTGTCTCTCTCTCTCTCAAATAAATAAATAAAATGTTTAAAAAAAAAAAAAACTATCAGTCAGCAAGGAGAATAAAGGGGCCTGTTTTCTCTTTCATATGTGCATGAAGAAAAGAAATTTTGATTAGGACCAAACAATTCAAGGGTAAGAAATGAATTTATCTTCCATTTCTAGTGCTCAGCATAGCACCTGGTGAACAATGATGAGTGAAGGTAGATACTGAAGCCACAAACCTTTAGTTGGGCAAGAGTGACTTCAGAAGAGCAGCACGTGGCAGAGACAATAGGATCTCCTCCCCCGATGCCAATACCAGCACAACCCGTGCCACAGACAGGCTTGGTCCCTCCTTCTGAAGGTGAGGTTTTGCCTTCAAGTCCATGATAATGATGCATTTCTTACTTACAGATTATGTGCAGTAGCTTCTCAATTGAGGTGAGCTCTCCCCCCTCCATTCCTCCTACATCTTCCCCTTTTCTACACTGAAAATTAAGGAGACTGAAATAAACCAAACATACATTACATGGTAAAATACTCAGAACCATGACATCTTTTCACTGGCTCTTAACCATACCTTTCTATCTACGGAGCTTTATGATTCCCTTTAGCAAGGGGCTTGGAACAAAAACCCATTTCTTCTAGTTAAATGTACCTCAACTTTCTTCTCAGAAAGTCTACACAGAAGACCCACAAGAGGCAAATGAACCTAACACAGATACTCCCCCTTTCTTCAGTCTAGTCTATTTTCATTTTAGCTGAGAATATGTAGGCTTGAGTTTGTTAGCTACAGTAAATGCTTTGGTTTCATATTTTGCTTCATTAGTATAGAATCGACAGTAGTGTTTTCCAAACAACAATTCTCGTAAGGTCCTAATACTGAAGACAAAAACATTTCTTTTAAGCATTTGTGCCTAATTTCAGATTCTTGGCCGCGTGTTAATTCCCAGCTTAGAAAAGACCTCAGAACTTTCCAAATTTTAGTGAAATCAAATATGTAACTTCATAGCAAATCACAAACAAATTACTAGAATTTCTTTCTTGATTCTTCAAAAGCTTCTGAAATGAATGAAATTAAGTGTGTTCATTATTTCAGGAAAATTCTTAGGTAAGAAAGTAGCTTACTTTCTTACATTTATGTTACCTGCAAAGGTGTGTGAAGTATTTTTCAAGTAATTTTGTGCAAGACAGTGTCTTCCAGGCAAAGTGCCAGGTACTATACAGGAAAACAGAGAGGATCATAGATGAGTGAATTTATCAAGGGTAGCTAGAACTAGTTAACAGTTTTATATCCCTTTGAGGAATATGCTGATTCTATCAATTGAATTCAGAACGAGGTTCTTTTCTTGAATTCATGGTGACAAGGTCCTAGTCTCTCTTTTTAGAAGAGAGAGAGAGGCAGCTGAAATTGTGGCAGGTGGCTCACAATCTTATAAGGGATATAAACATGGGAACTACTCTTTTGGAGGGATTTTCCTCATAAAATTTTCTGTCGTGTTTCGGTTTGTGTTAATTCCTCCACTCAAATATGTAATCTATTTGCTATTAAAAGATCTCAAAGCATAACTTTTCAGTAGCCTATGAATCTGTTATATTCTTTATGAAAATGTTACAAAGCAAACTCATAAATACTCTAGGAAAGTGTTATAAAGCAAACACATCACCAAAATGGTATTCTTTTGGATTCTTCTCCTTTAAATTGCCATATACTCGATCTGAAATGGGTTCACAATAAAAGAGTTGGACACTGTTGTAGGTATAATATTCCCATTTTAGGAGGTTGAAAGCTTATGCATGTGATGAGGAGAAACAGCCTTTTAACTCAAAGTCCGTTTTCATTAGATAAGTGCAGAATTATGAACATGTTTAACTCATAGAGAATTTAACAGAGATGTAGACAAGACTATGGAGAAATAAATGTGCAAATTTTTCTTTAATGTTTATTTCTAAGTTTGGGTTAACTAGTTTGGGTAATCAACAAAAAAAATTCCCAAAATCCTGTCTGCCATTTTACTCTGCTTTCTCAAGGTTACAAAAAGATTCCAGGGCTTTTCACCGCAGAAATAAAATACTAACAAGCTTATTCAGTATCATTTTTCTGCAGATTGGATAGCAATACATTATTTGTAAGGCTAGCATAGTTTAAGAAATAATCCTTCCTCTAAACCCTGATGGGAGTTATGTTTGACTAGCTAAGTGTTTGAATACATAAATGCATTCAGCCTTTGGTATTTAAAGTGAGCATCATTAACTCAACATTTCAACTTAAACTTTGCTTAAAAGATAAAGTTTCACCCAAGTGAAATCAATGGAAGGTGTGTGTGAATATATGAGGTTTCAGCTTGGCCCACTGAGGAATTTTGATTAAAACAGACAACCAAATGAAGAAATCATCAAAATAGAGCAATTATTGGTTGAAGAAAAGATAACACTAAAAAGTCCTGGCAGTTTTTCTACTAAGTCTGAGTCATATATATTTGGGAGCTAAATTTAAGACTCCATCTTTCATATGCTTAATGGTTCATTTCACACAAACACATCCAAAAACACAGGACTGATTCCTGAAATACCAGCTTCTGTATAGTGGGACTTTTATTAAATGATCCAATTTTCCTAGCTTCTTTAGCATATTGATTCTTTCCCCAAATATTCACTAAGTGTTCACTGTTAACATTATTTGCTCAAGGAAGTTTGCCTCTGTTTTTCAAAAAAGACACTAAAGGTAGTGGTAACAAAATCTTGTACAAATATGGTTTAAGAATTTTACTGAAGTAAAATACTAATCACAGATCCAAATTTCCCGTCACCCTTTACTCCATGTGGCATGTAAGCACAGAAGGGAGATGGAACAGGGGCACCTGCCCCACTCATAATATCATTAAAGAATAAAATTCAGCTTTCTAGACATGGAATCTGATATGCACAGTTGCATGTAGAATCCCTTTCCACTCTAAACATATTAAAGTGTGGACACTAATTTACTATTTTGAATGAAAATTCATGAGCGACTTCCTCAAGAGAAAAGCAGCCTGCCTTTGCCATTAATAAATAAAAAGGAATATGGAGTTCTTTCCCGCAGTAATTTTCTCAACTCTCATATATGCCCACATACATGTGAAAATGCCTGAGAAAAAGAAAATCAACCCTACAAATTTGTTAATGACTGGCCCCACTTTCTCATGGACTCACGGGTGGCCTGTCCATAAACAGTGGTTACTGTGACAAAAGCCATGGGGCAGAACAAAATTCTAACCTCCGAGGTTAGAAAATATCAATTAGAAATATCGCTGCAGACTTCTGGGTGTATTGGGAGGCTTCTGTGAGGCTGTCAGGAAGTCAGACCCTTATCTAAATTCCCAGATAAACACACTGGACCAAGTTCTAGCCAAAGAGCTGGAAACATTCTGAAGAATTTAGAACTGGTAGTGATTCAGACACAAATGGAGGGACACTACAAAGCAAGAGATGATGTCATTTAAAGAGAAGAAAAGAATAAATCTTCCCATGTTATCCTCTGTGTGTTAGAGGGGACTAGATCCACACATGCTGTTGGCACAGTGGGGTGAACTGGGCAGCCTACCCTTTTGTCAAAGGACTACCCCACCCTAGGCCTCACTGGTTCTCAAGATTTAGTAGGCAATAAAGAGTATTTACTCCTAAGGGTTCAGGGAAGAAGTAAATAATCTGGAAATTACTCTCTGCCACTTAATCTCTAACAATAGGCTGACAGCAGAATTAACATGGAGAGCCCACCTAGAATGATCTCCATCACCGAGGCCGACCTGCCCAGAGAGTGTTATGCTCAGACTACAGGGTTTTAGTTACTTGTAGAACTGCTTTTACTGAATTATGCTTTGACATCATTTCTTCAACCTACATTTACAAATTGCCCTGGGAATTTCATTTCTCTTGTATGGATGTAGTATCACAGAAGCCTGTCTTCTTAAAGAACTACCAGAGAAACTCCTCAGGTCTCAGTGGCATAAGAAGCTGTGCTTCCCTCGATATATATTATTTTTAATCTTAGGACACCATGAATTTTATGATGGAGGAGACTTTTTTTTTCTTTTCTTTAGTATGGAAAATTGAGAGCCAAATTACAACCCCTCTTGAGGACATGCAGAGAATACGCATTTGTTTGTTTTCTTACACACATTTTACTTTTGCTTAACTTATTTCAGTCAAATATTTATCTTATTTTATTGTAAATAGTTTTGTAAGTTGACTCAAATCCTTTGTGAAGAAGATGGGGGGAATGAATAAAGGAATAAATTTTAACGAGAAGAGTTAAGCTCTGTCCATTACACAGAGACAGAGGTAGATTAACTCTGTCTTTGGTACCCTCTAATTGTCCCTGCTAGCATCTCTCTGCCTCTTCAGTGGGCCTCATCAACTCTCCAAAGCACTACAAAAATTAACATGGAAGGGAGATACGAATATGTATCTTTCTTAGTTGACTTATTTTATTTTTTTTAAGATTTAATTTATTTATTTGACAGAGAGAGAGAGATCACAAGTAGGCAGAGAAGCAGGCAGAGAGAGAGGGGGAAGCAGGCTCCCCGCTGAGCAGAGGGCCCGATGCGGGGCTCCATCCCAGGACCCTGAGATCATGACCTGAGCCAAAGGCAGAGGTTTAACCCACTGAGCCACCCAGGCACCCCAGTAGTTGACTTATTTTTAACATGGAAGTAATAGTTCCCCAGAAAGTACGCTTCTGCCTCTCTGGTTTGCCCTTTGCTGGATCCTGGCATGGATGGCATTAGATCACTGAAGTGGAAGACTGTTCAGGTCTAAAATTAGTTTAATGTATTTGCACATTAAAAGGGTATAATATCATGACTCCAATGAGTACATTTCTACCAGTGAGATTTTTTGTTTTTAGCTCAGAAAGACCTATTCTAATAATTGCATAATACCCAGAATATCAGTCACCCTTCTTGGCTCCTTTTGACTGCATGATGTATTGTGATCTGAGTATTTAATAACATCAGAGTACAAAAGATGGAGCAAAAACAAAACAAAACAAAAAAACAAAAAAAACAAACCACGGAATGCACACTGATCAGCTATTCATTAGATTGAGACAGGACAAGAATCAGAGGAAGAAAGTGGAAATTCATGGTGTAAGTAAAGTTTCTTTGGGTTGCTTAGTGATTGGTCTCTGAGTGCATTACCAACGTTAGCACAAATAAGAGATAGTACTCCATTTTATGGCTGGTGTGTACCAAAAAGAAGACATTTTATGTAGCAATGTTCCTGAAACACCCACTGAGCACAAATTCAACATGGTCATTCTGTGTGAGGGAAAGAGTGTGAGTAGGCATCTATGTTCCTCTACCTGCAGAAGCCGTATTACTGGCACGGTCTCAACAGAAAGTGAGGACGATCACCCTGCAGCAGTAAAATCCAGGGTGATTATATCCCTTCTCAGGTGGTTAAAATCATTCAGTGTATCTTACTGCTTAATTAATTTAGAGAATCAAATTTGATCTTTAATCAAACAATAGTTTACATAGTGATGCATTTGTTTTCATTTGTCAAAATCATTTCCCTTTGGTGATGCTTTATAGATATCTGTGCGTGTTTTTTCATAGCAATACAGAGATGCTTCCTTTTCTGAAGGAAAATGGCCTCATCCTTTCTGCCAAACTTAACCTTTTGTCCATATAAAGTCCATTTACTTCAGCCTGTTGTGCTTGGGAATTACCTACATATCCTGTTTGTATTTGGGAGTAAAATTTACACCAAAACCTTGTGTGATGAGGAGTGGATTACTTGTATATTCTCAGATACAGGGCATAGGCCTTGACTATGTCTCCATCTGCAGACATTGCCCGAGTTTCCCTATCACCGGAAGAAGCCTGGCATATGACCAATGAGACTGAGGTATCTTCTAGAACTTTATCACAGGAGTAGAAGTCCCTAAGAACTTGCTTAGTATTCCCTCCTGATCCCAGGAAGCAGAGTCAAAAAAGAGTTCCATGCCCCTCTGCTTCAACAACATCAAATGGTTATTTATAGTAGCCCTCAATACACACAGTCTCACACATACATAGCCTCCCTACAAAGTTAGTCTTGTAGCTGAAATCCTCACCTTCCTTCTACCCGACCTTTTTCTAATAGCTAATATCTGTGCACCTTTTACGAGAGCTCAGATATTCCCTCCCATCATAAATCTCCCTGGTCAAGGCACCTGGGTGGCTCAGCGGGTTAAGCCTCTGCCTTCAGCTCAGGTCATGATCTCAGGGTCCTGGGATTGAGCTCCGCATAGGGCTCTCTGCTCAGTGGGGAGCCTGCTTCTCCCTCCCTCTGCCTGCCTCTCTGCCTACTTGTGACCTCTTTCTCTCCGTCAAATAAATAAATAAAATCTTAAAAAAAAAAAATCTCCCTGATTAGGCAGACCTCCTAGGTACCCCCATAGTACACTCTACCTTGAATTTTACTGTTTCATAAGAATGTATCTGAGTGTCTTTGTCTTTCTCCCTCACGAGACCCAGGACTACAGAGATTTAAGTTTTTTGTATCTTTTCTATTCCTAGCATCTCATACCACTCCCTGCGACATAGTAGTTTCTCAAAGTATATTTCATTAACTAATTTTTATATATCTGTTACATTACAAGTATTTTAGGTATTTTCTTTTCAATTATTGTATTTCTGTGCGACAAAAGTATATGGAGTAGGGGGTAATAGGTGAAGGGGATTAAGCACAAACTTCCAGTTATAAAATTAGTAAGACACAGAGATGAAAAGTAGAGCATATGGAATATGGTCAACCATATTGTAATAACATTGTATGGTGACAGACAGTAACTACACTTATGGTGAGCACTGCTCAATGTATGAAATTGCTAAATCACTACATTATGCACCTGAAACCAATATAGCATTATATGTCAACTATACACTGGTAATACAAAATTAATAAAAAATTTAAGAATACGAAGTAGGCTGGGATAACTATTCCCATTTTACAGACAGAGATATTGCCTTTTGAGGAAGTTAAGTGTCCCAATCAAGTTACACAGCTAAAAAGCAGCGAAATGCCAACCTGAACTCCAGTCTCTAATTTTTAATCTAGGAGATACTCTCTCCTCCTTTAAAAAAAAAAAATTAGACTAGAGGGAATTAATGAGTATCTCTAAAGGTAAAAATCATTTGTGTCACTGGAAGCTATCTGAGGAGTCCTAATTCACTCTAATATCTAGGATCCCAAGCTTTTACCTGTAACTTTGAGACAGAAAATAACAGGTGACTATAATCCTAAATTCCTGCCAATCAAGATACCACCTGGAATTCTCAATGATGGAACTTTTATTTTGGAAGACTTGTTTAATATAGCAGGAAAGATTCCAACTGAAATCAAAATGTTTGGATTATCCATACTTTTTTCAAATAAACATTCCTTAAAGATAATGTCATGTCCATCTGGGTGGAGGAGTACTTTACCATAATGTAAGTTCCACCTCTCAAAGCTTCTGCTACCCCAGAGTTACCACACTGTCCTCATTCATGGTTTAGGAGCCCCAAATATTCCTGAGCTCTAGACTTGCTCCCTGGGCATTTACACTTGGATCCACAGACCATCTAAAGAGCCACGTCTCGAACACTCAGCTTCTTTCCTCCACTCCTGCTCTTCCTTTTTCTTCCCCACCTCAGTGAGTGACATGTCCTTCTATCTGAAAAAGGGCACAAGCCCAAATCATGGAAATCCATTCTTCAATTCCCCCTCATTTAATGCTCCCTACACACATGGTGGCCAAGACCAGTCTTCAACTTTCTTCTTTCAGTTTCCATTGGAAACTTGGAGCTTCCATTGTTATGGTCCTAGCTCAGGCCCTATTTCTAACTTGAATGACTGGAATAGCATCTTAATGGAGCAATGCCTACTCTTGTTCATGCCAATCTATTCTCTACACCACTGATGGAATATTGTTTCAAAACTGACATGCCGGGCAGTCTTCACTGGCTCTAGAAGTTTGTACACACTGCTAACTCCATAGGAAGCATTCTCATGGTCACTTCTGGCCATGACGCATATTCCATGACACTTCTGGAAGGTCTTCCTGATTTACATCCATCTGCCACACACTCCGTCCCATTGTCTATGCATCCCCGGTACAGCCTGCACTTAACAGTTGTTCAACAAATATTCAATGTTAAATGACGCAAAGGTCATTTGAATCTAAATCCTCCTATTTTCTTTCTCCTCCCTGAACTAGGAATTAGAACACGAGAGTGGCTCCTTTCTCTCTCTTTCTCATTCCCCTCATCTGATGGGTCATCAATTCTTTCTGGCTTTAGTTCCAATTCAATCTCCACATTCTCAATTAATTTCTAAACTAAAATCTTCACTGACTAAAGCAGTGTTTCTCAAACAGCAGCATCATAATCACCTGGAGGGCTCATTAAACAAAGGTTGCTGGTCCCCAGCTCTAGACTTTCCCATTTAGTAGGTCTGGAGTGGGACTAAGAATTGGCATTTCTAACAAATTCCCAGGAAATACTGATACTGCTGGTTCAAAGAACACACTTTGAAAACCACTAGTGCAAAGGTTCTCAACTGGAAGTGGGCATTAGAACACATTTATATCTTGGCTCGTGCCTACCTACTGAATCAAAATTTTCAGTGGGGTGGGGTAGGCAGGCATTTCTTAGCTTAAAGGTGCCTCAGGTGATTCTGATGCACGTACCACCCTGGTCAAGAACCATGAATTCAATAATTAACTCCAGGAGAAGGACTTCACCTTCTTCACAAGCCTTGTTTTTCACACACCCCCAACTTTCCATTCTGCTTTATGGTCAGATGGAACCAGCGGGCAGCTGATTATTCCAGACCTTTGCTCCCTCTCTCTGAGCCCCAGATCACTTTGAGCTACTCATTTACGCATCCATTCATTGACTGAGCATCTAGCACACACCAAGCACCAGAAGCAGGGCAGAGTGTGGAGAGCATGACATATGCAGCTTGGCCTCATGGAGCCTACCCTCTTCCTCCAAGCACCCCTAGCACCCCCTGCTTCCCCTTATCTCTCGTTTCCCAGGTAAATACTGGCTTACTGCCACACTTTTTTGCTAGACTGTAAGGCAGGGACCATTGTCTGTCTTTGGGGGTTCTCAATAAACATTTGTTCAGATTAAACTGAAAAGCTCTTCCCCTGATCCAGCCTTCTTTCTTTTTTATTTGAGTAGAGTTGACACACTATATAACATTAGTTTCAGGTGTACAACTTGGTGATTGGACAGGTTTGTACGTTATGCTATGTTCACCATAAGTATAGCTATCATCTGTCCCATTACATCACTATTACAATATGATGGACTGTATTCCCTATGTTCTGCTTTATGTGTCTGTGACTTATTCCATCACTGGAGGCCTATATCTTCCTTTCCCCTTCACCCATTTTGCTCACTTCCTACCCCCTCCCCTCTGTCAGCCGTCAGCTTGTTCTCTGTAGCTATCATTCTGATTCTGCTTTTTGTTTGTTCATTTTTTTTAGACCCCATTTATGAATGGAATCTTATGGTATTTGTCTTTCTCAGTCTGATTTATTTCACTTAGCTAATACCCTCTAGGTCTATCCATGTTGTTTTAGATGGTATGATCTCATCCTTTTCTATGACTTTGTAATATTCCATTGTGTATACATGCCACGTTTTCCTTATCCATTCATCTATCAATGGACATTTAGGTTACTTCTGTGCCTTGTCTATTGTAAATAATGCTGCAATACACATAGGCAAGAATATATAATGAAGAAAAGACAGTCTTTTCAATAAAAATGGTGCTGGGAAAACTGGAGAGCTACATGTTAAAAAAAAAAAAACTGGACTACTTTCTCTTGTTTTGAGAGAGAGAGGGCGAGATAGGGAGCAGGAGGCAGAGGAAGAGAGAGAATCTTAAGCAGACTCTATGCCCAGTGCAGAGCCGTGGTACTTGATCTCACAACCCTAAGATCATGATCTAAGCCAAAATCAGGAGTCAGATGCTTAACTGACTGAACACCTAACCACCCCAAAATTGGACTACTTTCTAACAGCATACACAAAAATGAATTCAAAATGGATTAAAAACCTAAATAAATGCGAGACCCAAAACCATAAAAATCCTAGAAGAGAACACAGGCAAACAGTAATTTCTCTGACATCAGCCACAGCAACATATTTCTAGATACATCTCCTAAGGCAAGGGAAACAAAAACAAAAATAAACTACTGGGACTACATCAAAATAAAAAGCTTTTGCAGAGCAAAGGCAACCATCAGTAAAACAAAAAGACAACCTACTGAATAGGAGAGGATATTTGCAAATGACCTATCTGATCAAAAGTTAATATCTAAAGTATATAAGGAACTTACACAACTCAACACCAAAAAGCCAAATAATCCAATTTTTAGAAAACAGGCAGAGCACTTAAATAGACACTTTCCCAAAGAAGACATACAGATGGCCAACAGACACATGAAAAGATGCTCACCATCACTGACCAAGCCTTCTTTCAAAAATTATGGACCAAGTCCATAACCCTCTCTCTGCTGTCTTTCCTGATCTGCTCCAAGTCCCCCACCACCATCAGAATTGAGCTCTGCCTTCCAGGAGCCACAGCCCCTATCCAATAGAGACCTCAAACTTAGCACTTCACAGTCCTTTCGTCTACATTGCTTACAATCTGGCGCCTCCTACCAAACTGTGAGCATCTACTTTTGGCCTTTAATCTCTGTACTTCCTATCAGTAATATTTGGCAAATTAATGAAATTGATTTTATTTTCATTTATGCTTCCCTCCCAATCGTTTTGCCCAAACTTCCTTGTGGTTTTAACGAAATCTCCTTAAGACTCTTCAATTTCTCCAGAGTAGAAAAATACCATAATTTAATTTCATACACTATGGAATACGCACAGCAGAGGATTCAGAGGAAGAAGGTGTTTCTCAAGGTCTGAATGAAATCCTCAGAGTGAACTGTCCACTCAGCACTGAGGTCTCAGCTGCAAGTTAAACAATCATCCCGGGCATTCCAGTCACCTAGCCTTTTTGCCGTCCAGTACTATGATTTATAAACTGAACAAAAGACATGGTTTGTGATCGACAGTAAGTCCTGACAGCAAGTAGGATGCTACTTAGTGAATTAAACAGCATCTCTGAAATTCATTTCAAAAATGAAATCAGACAACCTCTTGATAGAAAGAGGTGTCAGGAAGAGATGGGTACACTTCACAAAATATACGGAAGGTTAAGTGTTCTTGATAAACTCTGCTCAGGTCATCGTGCCACTCACACAGTAGGCCTTCAGGGAATATTGACTGGGTGAAAGAAACAAAACCATCTGTAAGCGCTTTCATTTAAATTGGCAGGCATGAAAAACACCAGTCTGCTCCCACAGAGAATCGTCAGTGACTCATGCATCGCATGTCCCTCCTGGAAGCCAGTTTTCCCGCTTTGTGATGCGGGAGCCAGTGCCAAATGTCTCCCGTAGGTAAACAATGCTGTTACTAGTGCTCACACAGCCTCACATACACTCAGGGAGATCTTTCCGCCACACATATTCATGATGGTTAAACACACAGTTCGTAGTTGTATATAAGTTCTGTTCTATCACCTTGATGGCGAACTTTTCATCAAGCCAGAGAGGTTAAAATTCATTTCTAAGCAATACTGTGGTTATGTAAACTTTGTAGAAATTTAAGATCACATTCTATCCAGCAGCTGAGTCTTCCCTGGATTAGCTTATACATTTTTTTCAACCACATACTCTTAGTACGCATGTAGACATGGGGAGGAAATAAAAATACATGAATTGTATCACTGGCTTAATTTTCTCTGTGGTGGCTTGGACATCTGTATCTGGAATGAAGACCCTAGAAAGCCCACACTGTTCCCACAGTTGCTTATTGGAAACAATGCTCATTCTATGCAACAAAAGGAACGGTTAATGAAGTTTATGTATCATTGGAGCAGATAATTTTACAAGGCTGTGTTCTTAAGGCTCCAGAATTAAGGATTTGACTGTGGGAGCAGGGAGTCTTAGGGGCAGGACACCCCAGATAACCTCACCCACATGCATTCCTCCAACAATGCTTTTCTGTATATAAACAGAAAATAGAAAGGAGTATATGGTTTTTGTCCTTAGGATTAATAGCTGCCTTTCCTCAGCACACTCTTCAGTCACTGCACAATGCACAGCCTTCAGCACCCCAAGGAGCATAAACAAAGGATATCAGGCAAGTTCACCTACTCCCACTTCACAGAACAATGCTTGCTGTTGACTAAGCAATTCCCAGGGCAAATGTATGATTTGTGGAGCCCAGAGTAAGTACTCAGGTTGAGTCCTTGGAATCTGAGGTCAGAAGCACGTGGCGCCGGCTCAGTCCCCAGGGCTTTTAGAAAACATGAGAATGTGACCTAAAGTTTGTGCTTGCATCCACACCAAAGACTATTTAGGCATTGAGAGAAATTAAAGCACATTAAAGCCTCAAAACAGCTTATTGTTCATGCTCCGAGATTTAACCTTTTCTTTCTTATTTGTTGCTATGCTTTTCTTTTTATGAGTCCTTAGGAACATCTCCTGAATCACATAAGATAAATCAAATATATACATAATGTGTCTATTTATAAAATAACCCTGTTAGAGCAGCAAACTACATAGGTTTGAAAATTTGAAATTTGAATATTTGAAAAGTCCATTGCCATTTCCTAAATAGAATTATGACTCTTCTCCTCTCCCTGGATTCTTAGAACCTGGGTTATATCACAAGACAGAATTTATAATCGGTACTTAATTTATCCCCAAATATCTGTAACTATAAGCACTTAAAATACAAATGCAAACAAATGCATGAAAAGATTTCTTTCCTCTTGACTTTTCAGGAAATATTTTGGCTACAGTCACACCCCATAGGTTTATATGACGTTTAATAACATATAATGGAACTTGGGGGGAACAGTTTCTCCCCCGTGCTGTCTGGCTCATGTATAAAACTGAAATAGGTTACTGTTTCCATTTTTATGAGTATACTATTATTAAGTCATTAAAATAATGAAATAATTAAATTTAATTAGTATTCTTTTATCCTTTAATAATTACCTATAAAATAATAGAACTTAGCCTGAAAAGACAAAAAGAGAAAAAACCGTATGTATACACACACAATATTTGCATAACTTTAAAGCCACCTGGAAATATCTGAAGGCATGAGTTAATTATTTAATAGTATGGGGAGTTAGTATAAGGTAAATACAGCCATATGTCTCAGGCCGAATGAAACTGGTGGGTCACTGAAGCTGTTTGGTCCTTTCACGTACCATAGGCAATGCTAGCACTAGTCTGTTATTCCAATTGACTTTATGTGATGCCTAGTGGCTAACCCAGGGTCTCTAAAGAATTATTAAATATCTGTGTTGTCAGGAAAATTATGTTCTCCCAAATTTCCAGTGAGCTTTTGATATTTAAAAGTTCCTTGGGTAGACTTTAAAATAAATGGTAAAATTTTAAAAGGGGGACAAAACACAGAAAAAAGATTTATGAAGAAGAAAGACCAACACCATAGGCCCAGTGTAGTCCCACAAACGCTCCTACCATATCTGCTTTGAAACGGAGATTCAAAACTTGTAAAAAGGCTGCTTTGAAAAAAGAACCACCAAGTTAGGATGTCCTGGGCTAGATGACAGGGGCGACTAAAATCCACAATTCCTGCACAAATGCAACAGGACACACATGCCTCCTCTCCCGAGCCTGCCTGGGTCTGTGTGCTGAGGAGGAAATGCCTGTCACACACCAACTGGTGGCGAATCACTGAAAAAGTAAAGATTAGCAACAGTCAAACAACAAAAAAGAATAGCTCCCTACCCATTGCCTCCCACTGAATGAACTTTTGACATATCGGCAAACTCTTCTTTCCTCTTGCTGCTGCTGGTGTACTGCTCACTGTAGAGCTTGAGGGACATCTGCTCAACAGCATCTCTTTGTGCTTCCAGGTAGCACAGCTGAACCTCAGTCTGGAGAGAGAAACAAAGAGGAACTGCTGTGTTAATCCAGAAGGAATGCATTTCAAGTGAGGTGTAACAACTCAAAGAATGGGAATTGTTCACATCATTATACTGCTCCTTTTCGGGCTGGATTTAATGGGATCAGCTGGGCATATTACAGAATTATATTTTAGATCTGAATCTTGTAAGTTCCTCCTTAAAATACGACTTGAATAAATGAACTCTCAATAGACTCAGTAAATATCACCAAATATCCCTGAGATCATAATACTGTATGATGAGATTTTACATAAAAATTCTGTGAAATTCCTTAATAATATTCTTCCTCATATTGCCACATATGTAACATTTATTTTTTAAAGATCTCCCTCCAACCCATACATTTGCATGGACACATATTCTGAACGTTTCTCATTATCTTCCCTGAGAAGGATAAAAAAGCCTAGTACCAATTCTAATACATCTTCACTAGAGACAATAGACTGCGTTTATTACATTTTTTGGGTCCTCTGTATTATCATCTTAATTTAAAAACAGAAGGAATATTGATTTTGCTGTGTTGGTTTGAATTGTTATATCTTTCAGAGTTACTTGAGGCTTACTGTAGTAAAGAGAGGTAGTAAGTTCATCATGCTGTTTTCTATCAAGCCAAGGCCAAAAGAATGCTGAATAATATTTGGCATCGAAATGTACTGAATAGATGCTTTATTTATTGCAGCTGTTATGATCCCTGTGGCTTTAGGGCTCCCCAGAACATCAGATGAGACCAAGAATGCTTGCCCATGGTAACAGGGAGGGAAAAATGCTGAGTTCGTGTGCACTGTGGACCAAATGAACTCTTCTTTCTTTTGGCCCTACCTCACTAAATCCAGGCACGTCTGTTCACATTTCTGATAAGCCTTCAAACTGTTACTTCTTTTTAATTTAATTACATATTGTGTTAAAAACAGTTCTCGGTCAGCTGCTGGGTAGTTGCCAGCATTCCACAACGTTTAAGAAAAGCCACGTCAGACAAGACCTTCTGCTATTTGTAAGCCAACCAAGGCCTTTGCCTGATCTTGGTCTTTATAGACTTGACCGTGGAAGAGAAAACAACCCCCAAGCAGCATTATAAAGTGGCAGCTGCTTAAAAGAGCAAATCAGGACTCTGTAAATGAAAAGGGTGGTTTATGAAATGTAAGATCTCAAGCCATTCCGGAGTTCCTAAGTTGTTGCTTTCTACAAGCAGTTAATTATGAGTGCTGTAGACTACGGAGGAGGAACTTAAAAAAAATGCAAAAATTACTATATTCTTATCACTGAAATTTCAGAAGTCAGTTAAAAACTATAATCTGCATTTGGTTCATGTGAACCTCTCTTGCCTAAACTAATTGGTAACTAATAGTCAAAGAACTGAAAAACAATAATCCTCCCAAATGCTAACCCTTTTCTACCTTTCCCTTCAAGACTGTACAGATAATGAGGAGATCATCCCACATCAAGTATTCTGTTGAAAACCCCATTCAAATAGTGTATCTCCACCATTAGGTGCCAAGAACCATGTCTGATCCCTAGAGGTTCTCATTAGTTTTTAACCATCCTAAGGCAACAAACTGGACCACTCCTTGTTCTGGATAATGATCTCACAAATGTGTGCCACTGGTCACAAAAAGAGTCATCAAGAGTGAGGTCAACTTCATGTAGACACCACTGCCAGCAAAAAATAATTGGAACTCATCTCTTTGAGATCCTAGGCCATCTCTGTGTACAAAGGGACACACCTCTCATATGACCGGGATACATGGAAAAGAGTCCAGAGAACAATGCTGAGAGCAACTTAAAAGATAATTAGTCACCTTATGAAAATGATTGAAATGTTGCAATGTAAGACTTTTATTGCACAACATCCCACAGGCATTTGACATAGGAAACTTCCCTGCACTAACAAAGAGATGAATTAGATGGCCCAAGTCTTTCCTATCCATCTCTATTTCTTTCTCTGCTTTCAGTGATTCATTCCTAAAAGTGATGATAAAAATAGAACCAAAGTAGCTCCTTCTGCTAAGGTTGAATGGCTTTGCCAGTCTAAATCTCTCTGCAGACTGGTTAAATTTTTCTCATACTATATCTTAGTCTGAAGATAAATTTTTAGGAGGAAGATTTGAAGAAAGTACACTTCTTAAAAAAATAGTAAAACTGGATCTCTGATTAAAAGAATTTTATTTACTAGTATTTATGATAGTAGAGGATATTTTTGGACTATATTTTATAATTTAGCTCAGCTTGATTAAATAACATTACTGATGGGTTATCAACAGAATTGGCCACTTATATCATTAAGGAAAATAAAAAGGAGTAAGAGAGAATAGATTCAGTGACAGATCAACCTGTTACCTCCTGGTCAAAGAGGCCCATGGTGCCATCAATGGGAGTAGGTGTTTAAAAAGAGCACTATGGATGGATGAAACAGATGAGCTGGATTTGAATCTTTTGGTTTGAGGGACTGATGGAATACAAAAATGAGATGTTCAGTAAGCAAGTGGAAATATTAAGCCTAATATATAAACCTAGAAGCAACAGTTGGCATTAGGAGATGAAATGAGAATGCCATGGGAGAGCATATATGATGACAGAAAGAGGACCCTTCTCACTTATTCTACTCGAAGTCTGCATTACCCCTTGGCTGACCTAATGTGATGGGTTCTCTATCATTCTCCCTCTTTCCTTCTCCACCATCCCCAAATCTGTTTTACGATAGCTTATTGATTGATTTCTGAATCATAGCTGAGATCACTGGTTGTTGTTGCTTCAGGGCTTAATTCTAGACTACTTTTCTTTGTTGATACTATTTCCCATGGCTTTCAATGCAGTCTATATAGTAATGGCTTCCAATCTTCTCCTCTGAGCTCCACACTTACATATCTAACCAACCACCTAATGTTGCTACTTGTTTTTATTTTAAGGCAGGAGAACTCAAAACAGAACTCTCCATTCTCATCCTCACCACACCCCTCAGGACTTAGGTCTTCCCTTTCAAACAAATGGCACCATGTGTTGCTCAGGTCAGAAAACTGAAAGTCTCATTAACTACTCCTTTTCTTATTTCCCACAGCCATTTACTCACTAAATTTCATTGATTCCTCTCCCAAAATGTCTCTCCAGCCTTTTGGCCCTGTCTGTCAGCCTCGTCCAAGCCTTCGTCCCCTCTCCCCAGCAGTACAACAGTATCTTCTAATGTGTATCCCTCCTCATCCATTCCTGTTCCTCCAACCATCCTTTACAGTGGCCATAGTGGTTTTTGTAAAACATAAGTTGGTTTCATACTGCATTTGGATAAAAACAAAACAAAACAGAACAGAACCCCCAAAACTTCCATGCCCCAAGAGATTTGGTCCTTGCCTAACTCAGATATCATTTTCTACTTGTCTCTCTCTTGATTCACCATGCCCCTGTCGTCCCTGCCTATTTTCAGTTCTTTAAACAGCTCTTTCCTATCTCTCAGGACCTTTGCACATATTGTCCCTTTCTCTGGAACATTCTCTTACTAATGACGTCTTCTTGTCCTTCAGCTCTCAGTTGACATTTCATCCTCAGAGAGGGCTTCCTGGACTACCCTATCAAAGGTATATTCATTCTATTCTTTTCTTTTATGGAACAGTGTTAATATTCTTCCCAGAACATAACACAATTTAAAATTCTTGTATTTACTGGTTTATGCTTTTTCTGTTTCTGTCTCCAGGCTCCAAGCTCCATAATGAGGCTGTGTCTATTTCCTTTGCTATTTTGTACTCCCCACACCTTGGCAGTATCTGGTACATGAGAGGGGCTCAGGAAATAATTGTTGAATAATTGAATTATACACTCATACATCCATTTATTACTCATACGTTCATTGGGTCTTCATCATGTGTCAGGAACTGCACCAGGGACTGTTGGTACAAAGAAGAACAAAACAAGAAGGGACTACTTTTCCCAAGAGACTATAGTATATTGGAGGAAAGAGTTATGCCAACAGATCACTACAAGTATGCCAAGTGAAATGAATATGGGGGAGGATGGGAATTAAAAAGATAATTGTCTAAAAGTGAGGATTGAGCAATAAAAGCTTGAGAGAGGTGGCATTTGAACCAGATCTGGGAGTATGGGTATGATTTTGTCAGGTGAAGAAGCAGATAGATATCTTTATAGGAAGAGTAACTTGTCTGTTCAAAGGCCTAGAGTCATGAAAGGATGTGGCATGTTCAGAGAATGGTGGCTGGAGCATTGGGGCATTTGGCTGCTAACAGTGAAGGGGATAGGCTGTAGAGGATGTTAGGTTAGAGAATTTGGATGCTATCCAACAACATGCCAGCAGAAGATGTCATTGTTTTTGTGATGACCTTCATCTTTTTCCATCTCCTTTTTCTGTCATGGCAAGAGACTCATCTGATGGGTTAGTCCAAATATGCTCATAAAGCACCTACCTCCTGATATACTTTGAGAACAATGCATTGAGAAGGGAATCAAATTTCCATCAGGCCAGTGGCCCGAATAAATGCTTAAGAGGTTCTAGTAACTTGTACCTCTAGTAAACCTTTAATATAATGTTATTGTCTTAGTACCCTCTCCCTCCCAATTCATATGTTGAAGCCCTAATCTGCAATGTGACCATATTTAGAGACAGGGTCTTTAAGGAGGGAATTAAGATTAAATGAGGTTACAAGGGTGGGGCCCTAATCCAATAGGAATAGTGTCTTTATAAGAAGATGAAGAGTAAAGGCCATGTGAGGTCACATCCAGAAGGTGGACATCTCCAAGCCAAGGAATGATTGGCTTCACCAGAAACCAAACCAGCCAACATCTTGATCTGGGATTTTCAGCCTCCAGAACTGTGAGAAATAAATTTCGGTTGTTTAAGCTACGGAAATTAAGTCTGTGGCATTTTGTTATTGCCATCCCAACAGACTAGTACATATAATAAAGTTAGAAACACTGTCTTCTCATCTGAGGTTGAGTGTTATTCCTTCTCTGCTTATCATTAATAGCATGTTTCCCCCTTTGTTTTATAAGCACCTAGAGCCTAAGTCACTAGGGATACTCCTCTTTAGATTCTGACTACAAATTAATAACTTAATCAGAACATAAGACACTGTGTGTTAAAATATTTCATTTAAATTTGGCTTTGTATGTGGTGATCCAAATTCAATAACCTTCTTTGGGTCCTGAATAATTACTCAACCATATATTTCCCCTTGATATTGTATCTAATAACAAAATGGCTAACCCATGATAAATTTGGGGGGTTAAATTCCCTAACAATCTTGAGGGATTAAACACTTCGTCACTTCTATAATCACATATAGACATATCCCTGACCTTTGTGCTTAAAAAGCACTTATTTAGTTAAGAAATGTCAATTATTTCATCATCACTGCATATCCCAGCATCCTTTGCTGGGTTAAGTATCCTGAAAACGTTAAAATTAATTTCTTAACTCATGAAGTTAAAGGTCTGTCTGCTCATTCACACTGTACTTCATAGCTTCCTACCACAGTTACCTGCCTACTTGCCTCTGGGTCCACATACTCTTCCTTCCTTCCTGTTCCTGTGGAAACTTTCCATATTTCTAAGACCAATCCCTTCACCTGTGCACCAGACCTTCTCTTACCTACATAAAGATGATCAGCTCGGCAGTAAATTGTCCTTCTTTACTGCATTAAGTTTTTTCTCTCCTATTTTATTCTCATCAGCACAAGTACATCAGCCAGAAAAATGCCACTGCTTTTCCCTTGGTGAGGGAAAAAAAAAAAAAGGGATAAATAATCCCTAGACACCAATTGACACTAATATATCCTCTGGCTACAGCCCTATATCTCTGTTCTGTGTTACAGCAAAATCACTTTTACATACGCTCTCTATATTCACTGTGTCCAATTCCTCTCCGATTTTCTCCTGAATACACTCCAGTCAGGCTTTTGTCCACATTCCCCTTGCCAACAGTCAGTACTCAGTCCTCAACCTATCCTGACCTGCTCCAGCAGGGTTAGTAGGGATGCTCTGGGGGCACTTGACCTTGTTTGCAAGACACCTCAGTCCCTAACCTCACTCAGGTCTTCACAGAAATGTCATCTTCTCATTCAGGTCTTCTGTGCTCTCCTGCTTAAAGATTCAACTCACACCCACCCCTGTACAATTCCTATACTCCTTCACGCATATTTGCCATTTCTAGTCAAACCATGTTACTTATTTTGTATTGTCCATCTTCCCCCAGTGGATTAGAAGCCTCCTGAGAGCAGAGACTTCTGTCTATGTGTGTGTTGCTGCATCAATAGCACCCAGCACAGCACAGGGTATAGGACAGGCACTCCATAAAAATTGGTTGAATAAATTCTACTGCATTTGAAAATCTGAAATGGTTTAAAATGTACAAAGAAATAAAACAGATTGTTTGGAGGCTGCAGCAGCCTCAGCTTGATTTCTGAAACCCGTGGGCTTCATTCTCACTTAGAAAGGAGATCATTTTTTCTTTGACAAAAGAAAATTACTGAAATATGTAACTTGTTTTCTTTTCTCTAGGAAAAAAAAGGAGAAAAGAATTCAAGATTCACTTGATAATCTTTTATTCAGCTAACAGAGTGATCTTATATGTCATATATCACATTAGAAACTAACCAGGATGGTCACACACATATAGAATGAAAACTTTAGCTATTGCCTTCGTGTGGTAATCTTCACAACATGTTTCAAAACAAGTATTAAGTCTTTTGGGTATGAGCTTGTTTTAGCTTAATAAAATCCGATTTCTCATTTTTAAAAAAAGAGGAGTAATTTAAGCTTTTGGATGAGACATTAACAATGCCACAGTTTGTTTCTGGAAGAGTCCACCGTTACTCAGGAAGATCCTTTAAACAATGAGGGGGGTGAGAAAGAGAGAAGACTACTTTTCCTGCCAATAGCTTTGTCATTTGGAAATACATTCCTACTTTTATGACACAAACTTTTCTTAACCTTCAATGTAGTATCTCTAAGCACATGCCTTTTTCTCTTCCTTATATATTTACTATGACTTCTCTTTTTCCTCTCCCTTGTATAACACTCATGTAACTGGCCCAGACTGCCACTTCTTCTGGAAGCACCTACAGGTCTCAAAATCCCATGAGCCCTGGCAGGAACTTAGGGTTGAGATAATCTACACTTGCAAATCTCCATGATTTTGTTTGCAGAGCTCCCCATACTCCAGGATTTAAACTTTCACCTTTACAGGGCTACTTGGTTTTTTCCCCCTCAGAAGCCTAGTTATTTTGTGCATTTTTGCCATTGTCATCATTGGTTCATAATTTCCTAAATTATGATTATGGTTTTTTAGGAAATTATGGTTCATAATTTCCTAAAATAATTCTTCTTTGGGACTGAATTCAAAATGCATCTCCTGAGGAGAGTTTGACATAACCATGTAGAACAATCCTGCACTCACCTCCTCCCATGAACACAACAAATATATAGCTACATATGGAACAATTCCATCTGAAAAGGATCTGAAAGCTAACTGAACAGCACCTCCACAGCAAAGGATAAAAGGGCCACATTGAGAGTGGTGACAGAGACACAGTCTAGAAAGAAATCTCACCTCAGGTGTCACTGATGAAGGATAATTGGAAGGCAGCCAGGCAGGGACAACCCCCTCTGCCCCCTAACCACACCCTAAGAGGAAACCATAGTCAAAAGGATGTTACACTACCCTGGAAGTGGAGGAAGAAGCCCTCCACCCTTTCCCATGTGGTAGATAAATGACAAAAACCTGTTTAGATGACAGGCACAGGGAAGGTTAATCAGATTAAAACAGTCTGCCCTCAAGCCCATAAAAACCCTAAAGCCCATAAAACCTCCTGGGTCCCCTTCCTCCTCAGGAGCTTTGTACTAAACACATTGCTATCACTCAATAAACCTTGCTTTGCTGCCTACCACTCTGTCTGGTCTTCCTCTTCATTCTTCAAAGCATCGTGACCAAGAACAGCAGGCACCGACAGAGGAAAAAGTCCTGTAACACCATGAGCCACAGTCAAAAGGGATCTCATAATACGAAGCTTATCCTTAAGGAGCAAGGGGTTTGACACCCAGCCATTGGGAACTGCAAAGGAGAGATGAGCCTCTAAAGTGTGTGGTCTTGAAAACCAACGGGATTTCCTTTTAGGAGAACTACAGGGCTTTAGGGAATGTAAAATCTACTCTCAAAGGGATCATGGGGACCTAGCACAGAAGCAACAGTTTGAAAGGCACCTAGACCATAAGTGAAGGAAATTCATTTGTTAATATTAAAGTGCCTGCCAGAAAGGCAGGAAGCTGTTGGAATTCTGAGGACAAAAGCACCAGTGGGCACAATTTTTGCCTTCTGCTTTTGTCTTGCTGGTGTTGGCCCTGTGAGGGAACATCACCCCTTAGGCTGCTAGTTTTGGTGGGGGTGCCCATCCCCAGGAGCTGCAGCCATGGCTAGGCTGGCTGAACACCCTGCCCCCACATACCACAGCCATGAGCCCTCAGGCACCATAGCAGGGCTGGCTGAGTGCTCTTCACCATGTCTTCAAGCCTCATTCCACCCCACCGTATCTGGTGGGAACATGAAACCCACACAGGGGATGCTCCTTGAGCATCTGGCTTTGGTGGCAAAGGGGAATGTATTTCAGGTTCCCACACATCTGAAACAATTGAAGAGATAGTCTTTAGCAGGCTACACCCCCAGGGCACTACAAACACCAGACTACAATATACCTCCAGTTTTGATGTAAAAAAAGGCTTATCTTCTTGTCTTGGAGCTTCAGGCCTGAGGGGCAGATTTTAGGCTTGCCATACATCCAGAGGCTACAGAGGTACCCCCAGGGAACGTAGGTGGGAAGATACAATAATTGCATCCTCCTTTGGTCTCACCAAAGCTTGCTGATACCTCTCAGAAAGGTATTTACACATATATCTTATACACATATCTAAAGCCATGATACTTGCAACAGTTGCCCAAAGGATACCTCCAGATCTCCTGGTCTAGAAGTCATCAGAGTTTATGATTGCAGACCCACAAGACTGGAGATATTTAAGTATCTTAAAAGAAGCTGCCTGAAGTTCTGGCTTACAATTACCCTAAAACTAGGCACCATCTTAGATTCCTCCCTTTGGATTGCTGGGAGGTTTTGGAACACCCTCAATAGTAGGGAACTGTCAACAACAAATCAGGCTACTTAGATAATCACAAAGGTCTGAGAAACAACCAAAAGCTAGAACGAGGTTGAACAGGAAGTTTTATCACCTGTACAGGGTCATTCCTTCAAGACTTGGGAGAGATGTCTGATTCATCTAATACACAGTAACAAACAAAAAGAGACAAGCAAAATGAAGAGACATGGGAATATGTTCCAAATTAAAGAACAAGACAAAACCTCAGAAAAAGACCTTAATGAAATGGAGATAAGTAATCTACCTGACAAAGAGTTCAAAGTAATGGTCATAAAGATGTTTAATGAACTTGGGAGAATGGATGAACACAGTAGGAATTTCAACAGAGATAGAAAACATAAGAAATTACCAAACAGAACTCACAGAGCTGAATAATAAAAAAGCTGAACTAAATGCCCTTCAACAGATGAATGGATAAAGAAGATATGGTCTATATATACAATGGAGTATTATGCCTCCATCAGAAAGGATGAATACCCAAATTTTGTATCAATATGGACGGGATTGGAGGAGATTATGCTGAGTGAAATAAGTCAAACAGAGAGAGTCAGTTATCATATGGTTTCACTTACTTGTGGAGCATAAGGAATAACAAGGAGGACATTAGGAGAAAGAAAGGAAAAGTGAATTGGGGGAAACCGAAGGGGTAGATGAACCATGAGAGACTGTGGACACTGAGAAACAAACTGAGGGTTTTGGAGGGGAGGGGAGTGGGGGTTAGGTGGGCCTGGTGGTGGGTATTAAGGAGGGCACATATTGCATGGCACCCTGGGTGTGGTGCATAAACAATGAATTTTGGAACACTGAAAAAATTAAATTAAATTAAAAAAATACACTAGACAAGTTCAGCATCAGACTAGAAGAACTAGAAGAGAAGATCAGTGACCTAGAAGACAAGGCAAAGAACTCACCCAAACAGAACAGCAAAAGGAAAAAAAAAAATTAGGAAGTGAAGATAGCTTAAGAGACCTGTGGGACAACATCAAAAGGAATAGTATCTACATTATAGATGGAAAGAGAGAGAAAAGGGGGTAAGAAAGTTATCTGAAGAAATAATGGCTGAAAAATTCCCTAACTTAGAGAAGGAAATAGAAATTCAGGTCCAGGAATCAGAGTCCCAAATAAGATGAACCAGAAAGATTTACACCATGACAGACTGAAATTAAAAATGCCAAAAGAGACAATACTTAAAAGCAACAGGAGAAAACCAACATGCTACATACAAGGTAGCCCCCATAAGGCTATCAGCTGATTTTTCAGCCAAAACTTTGCAGGTCAGAAGGGAGTGGCATGATATATTCAAATGACTAAAAGGAAAAAACTTCAAACCAAGAATACTCTACTTGGCAAGGTTATCATTCAGAGTTAAAGGAAAAATAAGGTTTTTCAGACAAGCAAAATTAAAGTAGTTTATTACCACTGGCCTTACAGGTAATATTAAAGGGACTTCTTTAAGATGAAAAGAAAAGGCCCTAACCAGTAACAAGAAAACATGTGCAAGTAAAACTCTCACTGGCAAAAGCACATATATTGTAAAGGTAGTAGATTACCACTGGAAAGCTATAAGAAAGTTAAAACACAAAAGTAGTAAAATTAATTATAACCATAATAGTTAAGGGATACACAATATTAAAAAATGTCAACCAGTACATCAAAAATAGAACACAATGGGGTGGGGAGCAAAAATGTAGACTTGTCAGAATGTGCTCAAACTTAAGATGCGATCAACTTAAAATAGACTGTTATATACATAGGGTATTACCTGTGAATCTCATGATAACCACAAAGCCAAAAATCTACAATAGATGCACAAAAAATAATGAGAAAAGAATCTAAACGTAACATTAAAAGAAAATCACCAAACCACAACAGAAGAAAGGAACAGAGAGGAACTACAAAATCAACAAAATGGCAACATATACATACCTATTGATAGTTATTTTAAATGTAAGCAAACTAAATTTTCCAATAAAAAGACAGAGTAGCTGAAAGAATAAAAAGAATAGGATCCATCTATATATTGCATATAAGACACTTCAGATCTAAGGATACACACAGAGAGAAATTAAAGGGGTGAAAAAAGATATTCCATGCAAATAGAAATAAAAAGAAAGATGGTGCTAAAATACCTATATCGGAAAAAAATAGATTTTTGAGGCAAAGATGTCATAAAAGGCAAAGAAGGCCATTATATAGTGACAAAGGAGCAATCCAAAAGGAGGATATAACATTTGTAAATATTTATACACCCAACATAGGAGCTGTTAAATATATAAAGCAAATATTAAAAGTCCTAAAGAAAGAAATGGACTACAATAAAACAACAGTAGGGGACTTTTAATACCACTTACAGCAATGGACAGATCATCCAGAGAGAAAATCAATATGGAAATATCAGCCTTAAATGACACATTACACTAGATGGACTTAATAGATATATACAGAATATTCCATCCAAAAGCAGAATATGCATGCTTTTTAGTGTGCAAGGAACATTCTCCAGGATAGATCATATGTTAGGCCACAAACCAAGTCTCAACAAATTTAAGAAAACTGAAATCATACCAAGCTCCTTTTCTGACCATAATGGTATGAAAATAGAAATCAATTACAGCAAGATAACTAGAAAAATCACAAATATATAAAGATTAACCAATATTCTACTGAACAACCAATGGGTCAACAAAAAAATCAAAGAAGTCAAAAAATACCTGGAGACAAATGAAAATGGAAATACAATATACCAAAATCAATGGGATGCAGCAAAAGCAGGTTTAAGAGGGAAGTTTATACCAATACAGGCCTACCTAAAGAAACAAACAAAAAAATCTCAAAAAACCAATCTAACTCTACATCTAAACGAACTAGAAAAAAGGAGAACAAACAAAAATCAAAGTTAATAGAAGGAAGAAAATAAAGATCAGAGTGGAAATCAATGAAATAGAGACTAAAAAGTCAATAGAAGAGATCAATGAAACTAAGAGATGGTTCTTGGCAAAGATAAACAAAAATGACAAACCTTTAGCTAGACTCACCAAGAAAAAAGAAAGAGGGCTCAGATAAATAAAATTAGAAATGAAATCGGAAAGTTACATCTGATACTACAGAAACACAAAGAATTAGAAGAGACTTGTAACCATGTACAACTATACGACAACAAACTGGACAACCTAGAAGGGATGGATGAATTCCTAGAAACATACAATTTTCCAAACTGAATCATGAACTAGAAAATCAGGAGAAACCAATTATTGGAAAGGAGATTAACTCAGTAATCAAAACCTCCCAACAAACAAAACTCTAGGACCAACAGGCTTCACTAGTGAATTCTTCCAAACATTCAAAGAAGATTTAAAACCTATTCTTCTCAAACTCTTCCAAAAAAGTTGAAGAGGATGGAAAGTTCCCAAAATCATTTTGCAAGGCCAGCATTACCCTGATACCAAAACCAGATAAGGAAACCACAAAAAAAGAAAATTATAGGTATAATATATCCCTAATAAACATTAATACAAAAATCTTCACAAAGTATTAGAAAATTCAATTCAAAAATACATTAAAAGGATCATACAACATGATCAAGTGGGATTTATTCCAGGGATGCAAGATAGTTCAACATTCATAGCTCAATCAATGTGACACACCACATCAACAAAATGAAGGGTAAAAATCACATGATCATCTCAAAGGATCTCAATAGGAAAAACATTTGACAAATTTAGCATCCTTTATGATAAAAACTCTCAACAAAGTGAGTACACAGGGAACACATTTCAATATAATAAAGGCCATATATGGCAAACCTACAGGTAACATCATATTCAATGGATAAAAGCTGAAAGATTGTCTTCTAAGATCAGGAACATGACAAGGATGCCCAGTCTCCTCACTTTCATTCAAAATAGTACTGGAAGTCCTAGCCACAGCAAATAGAAAAAAATAAAATAAACAAATGAGTAAAAATAAAAATAAAAGATAAAAGGCATCCAAATTGAAAAGGAAGCAGTAAAACTCACAATTTGCAGATGACATAATACTAGATACAGAAAAACCTAGAGACTTTACCAAAAAAAACTGTTAGAACCAATAAATGAATTTAGTAAAGGTGCAGGATACAAAAGTCAATATATAAAAATACATTGTGTTTCAACATGCCTAATAATGAACTATAAGAAAGGGAAATTAAGAAAATAATCCCAGTTATAATTGTATCAAAAAGAATAAAAATATCTAGGAATAAATTTAACTAGAGGTGAAAGCCCTATATACTGAATATTGTAAGACACTGATAAAAGAAACTGAAGAAGATACAAATAAATGGAAAGATATTCTATGCCCAGGGACTGAAAGAATTCACATTATTAAAATGTCCATACTACCAAAGCAATCTGTACATGCAATGCAATCCCTATCAAAATTTCTATGGTATTTTTCACAGAACTAGAACAAGTAGCTCTGAAATATGTATGGAACCACAAAAGACCCTGAATTGCCAAAGTAATCTTCAGAAAAAACAAAGCTGGAGGTATCACACACTCTGGTTTCAAACTACACAATAAAGTCATAGTAATCAAGACATTATGGTATAGCATAAAAACAGAGACACATAGATCAACGGAACAGAACAGAGATCCCAGAAGTAAACCCACACATATATGATCAATTAATTATTGACAAAGGAGGCAAGAATATACAATGGAGAAAAGACAGTCTCTTTAATAAATGGTGTTGGGAAAACTGTACAACCAGATACAAAAGAATGAAAGTAGACCACTATTTTATACCATTCATAAAAATGGTATAAATTTGAATGAATTAAAGACTTGACTGTAAGACCTGAAACCATTAAACTCCCAGAAGAAAACCTAGGTGTTAAGCTCCCTGACATTGGTCTTAGCAATATGGGTCCTTTTTTGTTTTGTTTTTTTGTTTTGTTTTGTTTTGTTTTTGGATATAATTCCAAAGGCAAGGGGGGAAAAAAAGCAAAACTAAACAAATGGATTACATCAAAAGGAAAAGCTTCTGTTGTTGAAGTGGACAAAGGGGCACGACTGTATGGTGATGAACGGTAAGTGGACTTATGGTGGTGATCACTTTGTAGTGTATACAAATACCAAAGTATGATGCTGTACTACCGAAACGCACCTAATGTTATACGCCAGCTTCACCTCAATTTTAAAAAGTGCATTTCCCCTGTGTAGAAATGAACTCTCAGAAAATATTTATTATTAGCTGCATTCTGGCTAAACACAAACAGCATTTGGCAATACAGTGGAGGGGAACCTCACCTTGTTTTTCAGTCCTGTGTGCACGACTAAGTGGAATAGCAAAGCCTCCTTCTCCTACAAAGTTGGAGCAGGGCGTCACAGGACTAAGAAGCAATGTATTTTTTATAATAAAATTGATTAAGGGCCTTCATTTATTCATTTGACAAATACATCTTGACAGGGTTATGTGTAAGATATTGTGTAAGTTACAAATCTGGGTCAGACATGGTGCCTGCCTTCAGGGAACCTATAACTTAGAATTACAGAACAATTATACTAAATAATAGGAGCTAAAATATTCACCTAAAGATAAAACTAGTATTACACTTCAAAAATGTGGACAGAGAAACAGTAAGTTTGTTAGAATGTTCTTTTTATCTTGGATAAGAGAGTTATAAAAGTCTTTACAAATATAAATATTTTCCCATTGTTAAAAATTAAATACACATCAAATATTTAACAAGTGTCTCAAAGCTACTTCAATATCATACTCAGCAAAGACTACTGTATATACTAATCTTTGTGCATTAGGATACAAAACTCCTATGACCATCTTGGCAGCTCCAGAAAACCTAGCCTTAGGTTCCCAAGGTTGATTTGTATTTACATTCATGGACACATGGATAATCAAATCAGATAACTGCAAAAGATAACTGATTTAAGTGAAAAATATTGTATCTTTAAAAGGTCATCTTTATTTCTACTGACTTGATGCTGTTTGCAAGCATTAAAAACATTCATGATAGGGGCACCTGGGTGGCTCAGTTGGTTAAGCTTCTGCCTTAGGCTCAGGTCATGATCTCAGGGTCCTTGAGCCTGCAAGTCGCCAGCTTCCTGCTCAGCGGGGAGTCTGCTTCTCCTTCTCCCTCTGCTGCTACCCCCTGCTTGTTCTCTTTCTCTTTCTCTCTCAAATAAATAAATAAAATCCTTAAAAAAAAATTCATGATAACATTTAGGAAATTCCATTTTAAAGCTATGTCCTTAATGGTATTTATTAAATGGTAAGCATTTAAACAGTGGAAAAATTAACATGAATGCTAATTTCATTATTTATTCTGAACTTGTTTGGGTGTAAAGAAAAATGCCTCCTTCCTCCATTTTAATGAAAGATGAGATGCTTATTAAAAACAACCACACCTCCAACCTCCACCTAACAAACCTCAAGAACCAAATACCTCATACAACTGCTTTTGTGGAGGGCCTCATCTACCACCAACCTCCTCTTTATAATGCAAGTAGTTAAAATCATTAAAAATTCAGCATTTTATGTCATGAGCTATGGTGAGAAGGGAGGGTGATTGCACTGTGTGGACTGGAGGGGATGATTAGAATTTCGATGTCTCTCCATTACTGTTTCCTTAGCAAATCTCTGCACAGTGACACAGGCATCAAGTCTGCGTTTTTATTCTACGGCTGCGCCCTTGTCCTGTCTTCAAAATTCCACTATAGCGAATCCTTATTTACTTTCTGGCAGAAACTAAAAATTAAAGATGTATAATGTGAAGATACAATCTTAGCTTCTCTTGTCCTGCAGGACTGGCAGTTCCTTCCCAAGTACAATTATGCTGGCAAATGCCGCTATTAACTCTGTGACGACAATGAACACTCCAGTTCCTTTGAAATTCTATAAAATAGTTGTCCTTAGATGGTGATAGAAAGGAAGGAATGAAGCAGGAACAACAAGAATTACTTTACATACTAATAATAACAATTTAGTTATCAAAACAGAACTGAACAACTGTGTCTTTATACTGTTCTTTTAAAAATTTAGCCTCCTAGGGTTCTAATAATCAGGGCCTATGGCTCAGGAATGCACGGTAGCACTCCGCTCAGTGCCTATATCCTCATTTCAAAGAGAATCATTCAAACCCTGTCAAGAATCTCGACTTTGAGCTGCTAATGTAGAATAAAAATCAATATAAATTTTGATCATTTGATGAATATTTACTTCTTTCTTTAGTGTTTGGGGATTTAGAATTGAAAAGTGCTGAATCAAGTCATTTTATTTTTTTGTGTTTGTGCCAACACCAATTTACTACCCTCCAGAAAGTTCCTGAACAAGATGTCTCAGGTGGCACGCATGTTGGTTTTTCCTGTCAATCATAACTGCATGTCAGTAGGGAACCATAATCATTTCCCTTTCATACCTTAGTGTTCCAAAAAGGAATATTTTCATTACTTTCCTGGAAAAGGTAAACCTTCTCATTTAGACACTATTGTGAGCCTGATGTCTGTTGTTTTTGGCATTCAGCTGAGCTTAAATTGATACAATCTATTAAAAGTTAAACACTTTATTTAGGCTCCAAGGATCATGCACAGTAAATAGAGTTTATAAATGTATTCCTCTATAAGCAACATTCAGTATCAACCCCAAGACAAAGAGCTTTTATAGAAGCTTCCATCTTCCTCCATAAGTTTTCTGAAAAATAACAAGCAAATATCAACTGATTGCTCTAATCAGCAGAATGACTTTACAATAAAGATTTTACACTTTTATTTATGAATAAAACAAAAATACACAAGTGACTCTAAAAGGATGTGGCAATTAAAATGTGATTCCGTGTAAGTTACTTACATGAGTCGAGCAGCATGCCACCATTTTTATTATGATACTTTGATATATATCTAACAAAAGCTTACTATTCTTGCAGGATGTCTCCATAGTGATTTTAAAAAGAATGGTCTTTCCCAATTTGAAAAAGACTAAACTAATTGAAAGCACTAAAAAGGTAAGCTATTCTCATTAAAAAAAAAAAAAAAGAAAGAAAGAAAAGAAAAAAAGAGAAACTCACATATGACATAATAGCAGAATATTCAATATTAAGGAAACATATTTGGTGGTTCCTTATAAATTAAATAAAAATGGCAGCAGCTGCCTCTCCCAAGGATGATATAGCCCTGGACAATCACTAGATTTTATGTAGACAGATGTTTTAAATAAAATAAGTATTTAGATTGCTAGATACCTTGCTATATATGAAGGCAATTATAGGATGTCTTTGTTAAATTACATTTTTCATTTTTGTGAGGGGAAAAAAGAATTGTCCTGGAAACAGTACCGACAGGAAATGATTCTATATCTAAAACAGCTGGAGACTGTAACTAATATAAATTTACTTGAAAATAAAAATGCTGTGTGTCTCTGGAGACATGCAGTAACATGCCATAAAAACAGATGAGAACATAAAAGTATTTAAAAGGAGGGAAAATACATTGTATCTAGATATTATATTGAGATGTGATTCACTGATAAATGAGAAATATTTAAAGATGAATAAAAGAAAGAATCAGAGGAGTTATTTAAAGCTTAAAATAAATATTTTATTTAAAACTAGATTTTTAGGGACTATCAAAATATTTTTCTAGGAAAAACCCTGTGCTTTTCAATATATTGGTTATTAATCAATTTACTAAAGTTACAGTAAAAATGTAAAGGTAGATAATTGGGTTTAGTTAGCAAATTCTAATGGAAGCCAAGATGCTTACTCTAAGACAAGAACCTGAATATTGGATAAGAATATTCCATTACATTTCAAAGCCATATATAACAAACTCCAGACAAAAGCTCCCATTATCAGGGCTCTTGGATGGCTCAGTCAGTTAAGCATCCAGCTCTTGGTTTCAGCTCAGGTCATGATCTCAATGGTTTTGGGATTGAGCCCTGCCTTGGCTCGCAGGAAGTCTACACAAAGATTCTCTTCCTCTGTCCCTCCCTCCACCCTCTCACAAGCCTTTGCACTCTCTCTCTCTCAGATAAATAAATAACCTTAAAAAAAAAAAAAAGCTCCCATTATCTTTGCCCATCTCCCCATCCTCTTTTGTTAGCTATTGAATTAAAAATATATCACTATATTAATTCATAGTAAATATTCACAGGCATTAACATTTTAACATGGTAGTCATCTCCGAGTTCATGAATTTCAATATTCTTCATTTACAGATTGAAATGCATAAATCTACAAAATAACTTTAAGAAAGACTATGAATGAAAATCTATTTTCACTGCATAGATGAGGAGAGCCTGAAAAAGACCCCCAAGTCTTGAATGTCTATCTCCCTCATCTATGCCTAAGGTTTACCCTGGTTCTGTTCTTGGGGATCTGGATGAGGCAGGAGGAGATCATGTGAAGCTGGAATTTCCTATGGGACTCCAATCTGCACAGCCAGGGAAGATCACAGAGCCTTAGAAGTTAGCTTATGCATGTCAACCAAAAGGGAGACCCAACAGGAGGAAAGTGGAATGAGAAGAATAAAGACAGGAAAGAGCAAGGATAAAAAGCAAGCATGTAAATCAGTGTGAAGGATGGTTATCACAATAGTGCCCACAGAACACGAAATGAAATGTTCTTAAATAAAATCTTGACTTGAATAAAATTCTTTTGTAGGCTGAAGCTACAATGTCCTCAAAAATGAAACTCCAGAAATCAAACTAAAATTCAAAACACATTTGCTAGTAGACTGAATATTTGTGTCTCCTGCAAAATTCTTATGCAGGAGATCCCCAGTGTGATGCTATTGGGAGCTGGGGTCTTTGGCAGTTGATTAGGTCCTGAGCCCTCATGAATGGGACTAGAGCCCTTATAAAGAGATTCCACAGAACTCCCTCCCCCTGCAGCCATGTAAGGTCATAGCGAACTAGGAAGTGGATTCTCAACAGATACTGAATCCACCAGCATCTCAATCTTGGAACTCCCAGCCTCCAGAACTGTGAGAAATAAATGTCTGTTGTTTATAAGTCACCCAGTCTAGGGTACTCTGTTATAGAAACCCAAACCAGCTAAGACAATATCTAGTAATTCTTCCCTCCTTTCTACAAATTCCCCAAATATTAAGGAGATACTGGGGATATTTTCTGGTGGATCTTTCTCTCCACAGGCACAAAACTCTGTTACAGTAATTCCCATACACTCATATCATCTTTATGACTACATAGATTGGTCATCGTCACTGCTGCTTAGAGCTCATAAAGGTTGGCTTGTTGCTTAGTAGTTCCTGAAAATGCTCACTAGTTTACTGTTATTATATCTGGAGGAGACTGAAAAAAAACAAAAATACAAATACATGTTTTTTTTTTCCTCTCTAGTGACTTGATGCCTATACAACAGGCATAGTGCTATTCTAAGTTAGGAAAGGTTAAACAAAATTATATCCCTCTGCTTTCCTCCTCACTTTTGCTTACCTCAATTGTGTCTTTTTCTGCTCTTTATTTTAGGATCAGAGTGAAAAAATTAACTACCACTATCTCCTAAGCCAAGAGATTAGTTATAGAAGGATTCCTAAACATTGCTCTGTCCACAATTTTCTTTTTGTTTATACTGAGATATAATTGACATACAACATTATATTAGTTTCAGGTATACAACATAATGATTTGATATTTGTATATACTGAGAAATGATCATCACAATAAATTTAATTGACATCTGTCACCACACACAGCTACAATTTTTTCCTTATGATTGGAACTTTTAAGATCTACTATCTTGGCAACTTTCAAATATAAAACATAACATTACTAACTGTAGTTAACATGCTGTGCATGATGTGTAAACTTTATATTGAATTATAAAATACAGATAGAAAAGCATCCAAATCTTAAGTGTATGGGTTGATGATTTTTTAAATTTTTTTAAAGATTTTATTTATTTGAGAGAGAATGAGTGAGAGAAAGCATGAGAGAGGAGAAGGTCAGAGGGAGAAGCAGACTTCCCAAGGAGCTGGGAGCCCAATGCGGGACTCGATCCCAGAAGTCCGGGATCATGACCTGAGCCGAAGGCAGCCACCCAACCAACTGAGCCACCCAGGTGCCCTTGTTTTAAAAAAATTTTTTTTTAAAGATTTTATTTATTTAGGTTGATGATTTTTTAAATAAACTGCACACACCCATGAAACCAACACCCAGTCGAGAACCAGACATGGCTAGAACCCTACAGCCCCAACACTCTCTTCCTCCTACAGCTCCCAAAGATAACCATAGTCTTAACACTTACCACCACAGATTAGTTTGGCCTGTTTTTTGTATCTAAGTAAGTGGAATCACACAGAATGTGCTCTTGTGTGCTTAGTGTTTTCACTCAAGATTCTCTCATGATGTATGCAGCTGTAATTCATTAATTCTCATTGCATGAATAGATTACGATTCATCCACTCAGCTGTTATTGGACATTTGGGTTGATTCTATCTTTTGGTAATTATAAGTAATGCTGCTCTGATAATTCTTAAACATGTCTTTTGGGGAGAATATGCTTACATTTCTGTTGGGTATATAGCCAAGAGTGAAGGAGCACATTTTAACAAATTGTTCCATTATTTTTTATATTTCCATTACTCTGTATGCCACCTCGTATTGACAATGTTATGGTAGGTGTTAGATACTATGCTCAAAAGGGAAAGATCTGACTTCAGCCCCAATTGGTGTATTACAGACATACCTCCCCTTGAATACCAGTCTTCAGGGGCCTGCCTTGTCTAGTCTTCACTGTCCATCACTCCTGGGCTGCTCTCATCCTTGCCCACTTATTCTAGCTATGCTAGGCTTCTTTCAGTTCCTTGAATGAGCCTAGCATCTTCCCACCATGAACACACCATTCCCTCTGCCAAGAATGTTCTCCTTTCTTTTCTACATGGCTGTCACCTTCATATCTCCTTTAGGTCTCAGTTTAAATGTTACTTGCTTTCCTGATCATCTCATCCAAATCAGGTGTCTCCTGTTATTCTCTCTCTCAGGTCTTATTTATTTTCTTCCTAATATTTACTATATCTTACAATTATATTTGACTGAATAACTTTTTTTTTTTTTGCTTTTTGCACGCTTGCTTTTTCTGATCCATATCCCACTGAAATGTAAATTCCACAAAGGCAGCGACCTCATCATTTTTATTCATAATTGTATACCCAAAGCCCCAGGAAATTGTATAGTGAATGAATGAGTGAATGAATGGGTTGTTGAGCGTAGGTTCATGAACAATCTCAGCAGGAGGCCTGAGAAAGAGGTGATGTCCTAGAGATCTTTGCAAGTGCTGGCAAACACCTCAAGTTGCCAATCTGAGAGGCAGGATATGAATGGTGGCATTCAAAAGACTTCCTGAGCTGGGGCTTTGACAAAAGTCTCCTGAGATTCTTTCAGCTTAAGACATTGATTGGGGTTGTCTATGAATTGCAAACAGGAAAATTCCTGGTGGCTATTAAGCCTCCATACTGCACATTTCAATGTGAACTGATAACATTTAATTTTAGCAGGTCTCTATGACACTTTAACTCTGGAGATAAAAGACCCAGTTGAGTTCAGACATGGGGAAAATAGATCACATTCCAGGCCACCGTGAGAAGCAGAGTTCTTAAAGTCATAGTAGGGAAGAACAGCTGAACAACCTATAACAGGATAGGAAAGTTCAAATCACAAGGAACCAAGAGAAAATGATAACGCTTAAAAAATGGTCAGACTTGCTAAGATGATTTGCAAAACCCAAACCCATCTAATTAGGCTGTCAATTATCAGAGGGGAGAGGGATGGAGCTATTTACCTCTTGAAGTGCCAAGAATTTTTTTTTTATTTCATTTCTTCCAGTTAGGATGGAAGTCTGAAATATCCAGAACAGATTCTGTGGATGACTGTCAAGATATAAATGCCAATTATAATGCAATTATCCTCGTAGGTAGTGTTGGAGCTGCTCTTCGTCACACAGAGTAGCTTTAGGCCCAGTTAATTTTGGAGTTCTTGCTCTTCATTTAACAATATATGCCCTCTACTGTATCCAGGCTAGAAGAATTACTCCTTGCAATTCTTGATGTGACAGCCTCTAGTAGCTTGTCTTATCTTCCACATGATAAGTTAAATTAGCCTGGGAAACTACACCATGAAAGTTGTCATAAGTACCAAAAACAATAGGTAAGTAGCCTCAAAGTAAGAACATAAGAAGGCTCATTTCAGTAGGAGCTTCTAAGCTTTGAATTCTCAGCAGCATTTTGGTAGTTCAGGTATTTCACTCAGGTGCTATAGCTTATACAATAAAAGCTGACCATGTAAGTTACTATCTGGAGGTATAACGATCAACATTTTGAGAAAGAACCCAGAAGGAAGGAGTTCTGTGCTTGGGAGAAAGATATATGAACTGCATGGGGTTTTCATAGTTATGTGCAATTGAACCAATTCTTCTTAGGAAGCGACATTAACATTTTTTGGTGATCTGCTGTTGCATGTAAGACATATCACAGGAGGAACTAGTGCCCTTGTATTTGAGTCATTACACCCCTTATAAGCCAGCTTGTTCAACATCCAACTGGCGGTATGATTACCTTTCCCCTATGATGGCCTATATGAGAAAAGGCCTCTCTGCGAAGTTTCCTATGGCACATCTGTCATATCACTGTTCAGGTTTAAAATTCGAATAATAACAACAAAGAACAAAAGCCTTTTCGTGGTTGCCACACTGTTCATAAGTGGATCCCAGTCCTCCTCTCACCTTACCCTCTTTGACTTCCTTTTTTGACAAATAGCGAATCCTACTTATACTCACATTAGACGGAACCATGTCTCCCAGGCACACAGCTTTTCCACCTCTGCTCCCGAGGCGTTACTCCATCTCTGCAACTCCACATCCCACACATTCCAACTGGTCCAAAAACCTTTCCCTCACCTGAATTTCCTCAACATATGATATGCCCCTCTGCTATCAAACACGTATCTCTTCCCACCTTTAGACAGTCATGATTCCTCCATCCTATTAGATTCAAAGCTCCCAAGAGCCAGATTTATTTTGATATCGCAGGTTCCTGACACATGGCAGATACTTAGTAAGTACTTGCTAAATGAATGAATGAGGCAAAGAGACAGTCTGGTACAGCTTGTTTCTTTATAAAAATAGCTGAACATATCACTTTAAAAACCCCTTTACAAATCTAGAGCAGGAAAAGAATAAAGCAAGCCTGGGACATCCTGTGCCAAGAAGCAAAGAAGCATTCATTGACTAATGGGATCTCTCAGGACAGAGGAGCCATCAAGATGAGGTTCCTTTTTGGCAAATTTGGGACAATCTAAGCAACCTAAGAAGAATTATTCTAATTGATTATAGCACATTGAATAAATAAAATCAATCAATCTGTAATTATATTCAAAAGAGAGAATTTTAAAAAGTCTCCCTGGTGAAGGTGACTATTACCGCAATTCCTCACCCCAAAACTCGGTAAGTAAGGAAGAAAAACGAGGCATTTCACTTGCTTTTTAAAAGAATTGTAGGAGGGACGCCTGGGTGGCTCAGTTGGTTAAGCGGCTGCCTTCGGCTCAGGTCATGATCCCAGCGTCCTGGGATCGAGTCCCACATCGGGCTCTTTGCTCATCAGGGAGCCTGCTTCTCCCTCTGCCTCTGCCTGCCATTCTGACTGCCTGTGCTTGCTCTCTCTCCCTCTCTCTCTCTCTCTGACAAAAAAAAAAAAAAAATCTTAAAAAAAAAAAAAAAAAAGAATTGTAGAAGCACCTAGGTGGCTCAGTTGGCTAAGCATCTGCCTTTGGCTCAGGCCATGATCCCAGGGTCCTGGGATGGAGACGGGCATTGGGATCCCTGCTCAGCGGGGAGTCTGGTTCTCCCTTTCCCTCTGGCCCTTGTCACCGCCCCCCACCCCTGCTCATGTTCTCTCTCAAATAAATAAACAAAATCTTAAAAAAATTAAAAAATAAAAGAGGAACTGTAGTTTATCCGAAGTTAAAGAGGAAACTTTATAAAAGAGTAACACCAGGTAAAAATGTGAAAGAAATAACAGAAACTACCACCTTACAACCCCCAAAGAAATAATTGATTCCAGAAAGAACTGTCTATGGCTTCTAAAACCATCAAGCAAACTCTTAATGGTGAGTGGAATATTCACATGATGTCAAAGCACTGCCCTCCAGATTGTCTGCTAATTACAAGGGAAATCTCTCCGTGAAGGTATGTAAGCGGTCACCACTTTAGCATCACCAATAATGGACAACCTGACTTGATGAGATGATACAGGAAGTACACTTGCCAAAAATGTTTAACCTTATTCTGAGCAAGCTTTTGGACAGAATTTACAGTATACAGGAAATAGAGGAGGAAGTTACAAGACACCATGAGGAAACAATCAGATAAATCTAGAACATAAAACATTTCACATGGCGATTCACCTGTGCCTTCACTTTGGTATTTAAAGACTGCTGGGACTTAGTTTGAGTAGAGCTCTGAGACAGACACAAACATGTGGGAATAAAAGATGACAGAAAGAACAAAGTCATCTTTATATTGGCATTAAATGCACTACTGTCTTCAATATCTTACTTTGCAGCTTGAGGCCTGGCCTTAAGAGAGAACTATATATATTTTTTTAAATGGCAAATATCTTGCTTTTAGTCAGAACTCCATACCCAAAAAGAAACTCTCCACGATTTTATTGGACATGTAAAAGGAACTATAAGATTTTATTTTTACATAATTAGATATATATTTTATAGTTCAATCCCAAATAATCTATTTTCCTTGAAATGAGTATTGATTTTGTTATTTGACTCAGTCTGCATATTAACAGGTTAACTGGATGTGGTGATCCTGAGTTCACTATCTTTCACCTGCGTTAGCTCACAATTCACTGGGTACCTGAGGAAATGCTTCAATCATCATCGAGAATGGGATATTGATACTTTCCGATAATAAATTACATCTATACCTTTACAGCTTATGCAATTTCACATACATTTTCTCATTTGATAATTATAACAATCTTATGCTGTGCTTGGGTAGATCTGATATTATTATCCCCACTGAACAGAGGCAGAAGCCAGAGATCCAAAAAAATTAGCTTGTCCAAAATCACACAGGTAATGAGAGGAAGAGCCAGGGGTTTCTGGCTCTAAGTCCAGAACTGCTTCTCCTGCTCATCTCAAGTAACCCCTCTAGACACAGTCCCACAACCATGATTTCCAATCCCCAACTGGTCCCTGACAAAGGCAGCTAAACTAGCTGGACTATGGCTCGAAGTCCCTGTGTGAACTATACATATCAGTCATGTTTCTGCAAGGCTCAGTATACCTTGTCCTGTGATTCTTGGACTCAGTCAAAACAAAAGAAAACAGAAACAACAACAACAGAGCCCCCTCTGCTCCTTCACCTCTTGAAATGATACTGATTGTGAAACTTTCGCGTCTGTGTACCACCACCATGTACTCCTTCTCCACATACCCTAATTATCTCCTTGCTCTGGTCCAGCTCACTGCTCCGCCATCTTGTCACTCCATCCCTTCATATGTCCAAGGTGTGATGGGCAATGCCACCTCACTGTAAGGATCTTTTTCTTGGCCATTCTGTGGCTGGTTCCCACAATCACTGATTGATAATTTGTTACAATTATCATGATGTGTTAATATGAAGGGCTCACAGGGGTCCTGCGGTAACAGAAATTTCGGGCTGGGGTTGCAGGACATGTTGAGCCCTTGACTTCTGTGCATTCAGTTTGTTGCCCTGCCTTTCCTTTCTGGAAACATTCTACCTGTTCCCCTCTGACCTCCTTCTCCCTGAACCGCCTCTCTAGGGCTTTTGTTTATGTGCCATCCTGACTCAGCTAGACTTGCTCAACTCTTCCCCCTCCCATCTCCAGCTCCTCGCTCCCTCATCCCCCCCACCTCCCACCTCTCCCTCTGTAGTTGGATTCCACCTAGCCCTCTGCTCACAGCAACCTGCCTTTTCTAAATAGGACACGTGCGCCCTAGATGTTTGGAAAGTAAGGTGGTCAGATCCTGCTTAGAGCAAATTTTTCCATTCCTTGTTTTCATTTATTTACTTGTTTGAGCCTGGATCCCAAGGGCAAAACAAACATTTAGTCCGGCGGATAAGTGGGAAGCCAGACAAAGGAATATGGACCCAAGATTTATTGAAAGGCTATACTTTAACCAGTCTGGTTTAATCTTCTAAGTGATCTGGACAGCATCTGGTAAATTCACGGGTTACCTGGAACCTACTCAGATTTCTCTTTCCTTTCCAACACCTGTAGGCTTGCATATTCCAACACAGGCTTCGTGGGGCAACTAAGGGTTTGTCTGGTATCCTGTGAGATAATCTGCCCTAATGCCGTAGCAGGCATCAGTGGTCTTTGTCTCCTTAAATTCTACCTCGCAGCCCCCTAGGGAATGCTGTCCTCACTGTTCCTGTTCTATCAAGAATAATAAGTTCCCAGAATGAAATGTCACTCTGTATACGGTGAGTCCTGACAGGTTATGAAAAGTTCGGTGATCCTTGTCAGAAAGTGGGGAGCAAGGAAGGAGACATAGACAGTCAAGGACAAATGGCTGGAGTGGGGAAAAAATGAAGAAATATAGAGACAGAAATGGCCAAAAAGCCTTTTATATTTCATCTAGGTTCCAGGAAAGTCATGAGATAGTAAATCAAAAAAGAGGAATGGCGAATAGAGTCATTAAGTAGTCCAGCTTCCTCACTCCAGTTTAATTAGTGTTTCCATATTCTCCATGAACACCTAACCTTTCCATAGACCCTCAAAATCCTACATTTTAAATATTATTCATAATTTGGTGATGAATCAAACTTCTTCCTAAGGTGGACTCCAGGTCCACTGTGAGCCTCACAGACACCTTTAAAATGTGTTTTCTTATTTGACACTTGGGGGAAAGCAAATTAATTTTTTATAGATTTTTCTGTAATCTTTTCACCAGGCTCTATAGTCACTGATTTGCAGAATTCCCTCAAATCCCTGAACCTGAGCGTAGTGCTCCAGCCAGCTCCTTTCTCCCACCATCAAAACACTGAAGTTTCTCTCCAAGCTTTTTGAGTGATTGCCTCACAATTAGGAAATGCCCAGCACACCCATCAGGTTGTCACTTCCTACCAGATGTTTTCCAGCTGTTCCCAGTCTCTTTCTGCTAATGCTCTGCCATCTGCCACCTTAATGGTGCCACAATGGGGAATGGATGCTTTGGTGACTTTGTTCTCTGAGTTGTAAAGACCTGGCCCATTGCCTCATCCTGGGAAAATCTGATCTGCATATTTGTCATATTTCTCCAGCTAGTTGTTGCATTTATTCCACCTACGATCTAACCAACATGGAACCCGTTGTGACATAAAGTATGGGAGCTCTCACTTTCACATCTAAGCCTGCGTTGCTCTTCATTAACGGACACATTCACATCTCATTTCTAGTAATCATATGTCCTACTATGTCTAGTAATCATATGTCCTGTCCATCAGGACGATGGCTGACATATTCCTGCTCAATCAATATGATTCCTTTTTACCTAAAAAAAAAAAAACTTTTTTTTAATCTGCATGCCAATAGCACATCAGGATAGTAAACGGTGCCTTTAATGTTACCTTGTTGGTTATACCTTACATGTAGAAATCTTATGCTCATTTGATATTCTCCGCAGTTGAATGAAGACAAATCTGGGCCCACTGAGATCGACAGTCAGAGTCAAAGTTTGCCAAGGAACACCACTAACTGGCACTTATTTCCAGGAGCTGCAGATCAGTGTGTGATCTATTCATGTACACTTATTGAGGAGATTATTGCTTCCCCTATTATGTAGAGTAATGGAAACTATTTTTTCTGAAACTGTGATTATACTAGATGTCAAAAAGGTTAGCACTGTTAGCTCATAATCCTTCCCAAAGACCCAATAGAAATAGTTGTTACTGGGTGTTCAGTAAACATAACAATAAGTTCAGGAGAACCGATAAGCATACTAATTACAAAGTGTCTGTTTCCAGTCACCTATTTATATTTTTAATTCATTTTTTTTTTTTAAGATTTGGGTCCACCACTTGACATCCCCACACATTATCTTCTAAGATAAAACAAACCTATGGCTCTCTTAAATGGATAGATTAAAGTACTTGTGCTTACGATCACAAGCTAACATTGCATGCGAAATGGTCAGTCACGCTCTAAACATGGGACTGAAAGAAGATATTAACATCATCCCTGTCAGCATGAACACATGTCCTCTGGTCTCATAAACTGACAATTTTATCTTGAAAAAGTAGCCTCTTCCCCATTTCAGCTCATAGTTAAATGAAATTAACAAAAGCATCAATCTTTACTTTGATAAAGAAAAAATCCCCAATAGCACCTTCCTGCTTTACTTAAAGCAGTCATAAATGTAGCTGGCAGGGTGCAACTGTCATGTGCTAAAAGTAAAAAGTCCACTCATGTCCGCTTTGTCAATAAACATATTTAGTTGCTTTGCAAACAACCAAAGAGTGTCTTCAACTTGTCAAAACAGGCTGGCTTCTTCTCAGGTGTGCTGGCCCTTGGAAGGGAGGAAGATAAGGCCTTTAAGAAGCTACTGCTTAGCAAGGGACACAGACTGTAAAAAGCAATTTTAATACAAGGCGGAATGGGGTAAAAGAAGAGCAACAAACAGGTGTTGGCAGTATCCTGGAATTGGAAAATACTTCATGGAAGAGGTGTTGTTTTCACTGGGTCCTGCTGGGTGAACAGAATTGGACCAGTAGACAAGAAATAAATATAGTTAGGCTGAAAAAAGAGTCTCTATAAATTCACCCACCAAGCTCCACCATACTTTATATAATCACTGATATTTTGCACCCCTAAGATCGTTATTTAAGTTTTCAATGCAGTTAATTGAAACCCTACTAGATGCAAATCAAAAGTTTCAGCCTTAATTGAGATATTTTGAAAATTGAACCCATTGCTTCAGGCAGGTGCTACATGAGATTCCATTAATATAGGTAATTAACATTAGCCTCTGCTTTAATTAACATGCACACTTTAATTAGCAAAGCATTAACCAACATTAAAAAATCTGATCTTCATGCATCACAAAAAACTGCAAAGTTATGACTACTATGTTATTTTTCTCCAAGGTTGTAAATCACAAAACAGCGATCAGTTTTGAAGTACGCACCAAATTTAAAATATTAAACAGGGAGATACATACAATATGAGTGAAAACTGTCAAAATGAAAAAGAATGTCCTTTAGAAAATATAGAGCCAAAAGCTTTCACATTTTAAAAGATGAGTTACATTATAATCTTTCAGTGATCATTTGGAGGGCAGAATTTGACTTTTAAAAAAACCCCGTAGATTGTCACCTTTTTCTTTAATTAATTAATTAATCTATTTATTTGAGAGAGAGCATGCACATTCACAAGTCGGGGAAAGGCAGAGGGAGAGGGAGAGAATCTCAAGCAGACCCCATGCTGAGCACAGAGCCTGACTCAGGGCTCCATCTCAGGACCCTGAGATCATGACCTGAGCAGAAATCAAGAGTTGGATGCCTAACCGACTGAGCCACCTCAGCACCTCTGGAACCTTCCTTATATGTAAAAAATAAATGACTATAAAATAGTTAACATTATCAATGTGACTACCTATTGCCTAATCTCTTATCCTTCCCAGAGACTACTGTGTATAAGGCGGTATTTTAGACACAGAGAAACCCAAGTGACCATGGTAAAAAGTGTCCCTATGAGTTTACATTTGAATCTGAAACTGAAAATACCAGAAACCACAGCCATTGTGGCAAATGTTGGCAAAATGAGAAAAGAGCTAGCAGGTTGCATTCATAGATTTGTAGGCTCATTTGCTGTGTTAAGCAGTTACTACCATCGAAACTGCCTGCTCCCAGTGACTTTAAAGAGAGCTGGGCTTCTCTCCTGTTCCCACCATTGACCCCTTCAGCATAGCCTACTACAGGATCAGCATGCATCAGAATCTTTACTCTTTGAACTCCTTTTCAGCTGACAAATTAGGAAATGAGTATTTCTTGGGTTTGCAAAGCCATTCTCCAAGCTGTTACAGTGAATTCCTTGGCCCGTTCTCCCGTGGCAAATCAGGTTCTGGGCTCTTGAGAGACCATGTGGGAACATTCTTCCTGGATCAGTGCTGAGGGCAGGGCTCTGAAAACTCATGCAATTTTTTGTTGAAATGCATGTGAGCCTTTGTGAAGTTCTTCCTCTATTCCAGAGATTAGATTATGATAAAATTCCTTCTGCAGGGTTGCCATATATCAGTATTATCCACATTCTGCCCATTAAATTCACTTGGGCTGTTAGACAGGGAAGTTCCAGGAGGAGAAGCCCTGAATGCTGAGTTAGAAATGTGTGACCAACCCTCACAAATATCCCTCCTGGTGCTAAGTTCCAAGGATCTTCCTTAGAGAAGGCCTTCAGAGATGCCAGAGTAGACCCACAGCATCAAGCACTGAGCCATTTGTTTAACTGCGTATAAATATTTAAGACAAGCGAGTTTGCTCGCCACTAAATTGATTTATTCTCCTTCATTCTAGATAATGTTTCTCAGACCATGAACTTTACAATCATCTGTGGATTCACTGAAATGCAGATTTTAAGGCCCAAGGAGCATCAAAGGTATCTTAGTTTCTGGGGCTGGGTCAGCTTTAACCAGCACTCCCAGGTGATGTTCACTCAGAGTAAATCAGAAGAATCTCTAAGAAAAAGAAACCAGTTCCCTTTTCTCCTATTTATCATATTACAGAAATGGTCATAAAAATAAACAAAATATTCCACACCTAATCTCATAGCTTCTGGACAAATTAATATAAGAGAAAAAAATTTGAAGGGGAGATAGATTTATTAAAATAGAGTCAATTTTAGATGCTGGCGAGGATGCGGAGAAAGGGGAACCCTCCTACACTATTGGTGGGAATGCAAGCTGGTGCAACCACTCTGGAAAACAGTATGGAGGTTCCTCAAAATGTTGAAAATAGAACTACCCTATGACCCAGCAATTGCACTGCTGGGTATTTACCCTAAAGATACAAACGTAGTGATCCGAGGGGGCACGTGCACCTGAATGTTTATAGCAGCAATGTCTACAATAGCCAAACTATGGAAAGAACCTAGATGTCCATCAACAGATGAATGGATAAAGAAGATGTGGTATATATACACAATGGAATACTATGCAGCCATCAAAAGAAATGAAATCTTGCCATTTGCGACAACGTGGATGGAACTAGAGGGTATCATGCTTAGCGAAATAAGTCAATCGGAGAAAGACAACTATCACATGATCTCCCTGATATGAAGGAGAGGAGATGCAACATGGGGGGTTAAGGGGGTAGGAGAAGAGTAAATGAAACAAGATGGGATTGGGAGGGAGACAAACCATAAGTGACTCTTAATCTCACAAAACAAACTGAGGGTTGATGGGGGGGGTTGGGAGAGGGGGGGTGGGATTATGGACATTGGGGAGGGTATGTGCTATGGTGAGTGCTGTGAAGTGTGTAAACCTGGAGATTCATAGACCTGTACCCCTGGGAATAAAAATATATTATATGTTTATAAAAAATAAAATTAAAAAAAAAATAAAATAGAGTCAATTTTGATAATTAGCAAAATTTTTTTTAATTTTTTTAAAAAGATTTTATTTATTTATTTGACAGAGAGAGATCACAAGTAGAGAGGCAGGCAGAGAGAGAGGGGGAAGAAGGCTCCCTGCTGAGCAGAGAGAACCCGATGCGGGGCTCGATCCCAGGACCCTGAGACCATGACCTGAGCTGAAGGCAGAGGCTATAACCCACTGAGCCACCCAGGTGCCCCAATAATTAGCAAAATTTGATAGGCAGATAATAAAAGTCACATAAAAAATAGAAAGATTTATGTTCGCTTTGAATATATTTTTTATAGTCCTCTCTGCTATAACTATTACTTCATAAACACATTTAAGTATGGAGTTTTCAAACACATTTCTTTAAAAAAATCAACTTAAAAGACAAAACAAAACCAAAATTAAAAATCAAAGTTAGTTCTGCCGATATGCTACTTTTATTACTTTTACCTCACCAGTATATGGCTAAATCTTTATCATGTTTCATGTCAACCACCTCTTTATCATTTTTACTGAAATAACTACAAGCGAGAGACTTATCTTGAGAGAGACAGATTTATCTTAAAAGAGACAGATTTAAGATATATTGACTTTCCTTAGATTTCTGATTGTACTCCCCATAACATGATCACCACAAATCCGGAAAAATATAGTCCAACTCACCTACCTACACAAAAAGGTTAGGCTGGCAAAAAAGGTTTTCTTCAGTCTGATTCCAGTCTACTTTGCCAATCTTACCTCCCATTACTTTCCACACAACCTGCTTCCCTAGACCATTGTCTACTCATTACTGGTCCCAAAACAGGAGCTTCGTACCCCTGTGTCTTTGTAAGCAACATTTCTTTTCATGAAACACCTTCTCTAGTCTGTTCTCTTACTTACATAAACCCAAAAAGTCCTCTAAGAGACACCATAAACACCAGTTCCCCAGTTCCAACCTTCATACTTCTATTCTTCCACTATGTGTCATAGACCACCTCGCACTGGTAATGACCTATCTGTTCAGGTATGTGAGTCTTAATTTCCTAACAAAATCGTGATCTCTTTAAAGTCAAGGAATCTCCCAGAGCCCATAAAACCCTGCCTCACACATCAGAATTACCCAAAAACTTGATATCGACATTTCAAAAGATTTATAACAACCAGGTGAGGGGCAGTGAGAGGGGGAGAGCGTGGAGTGGGGAGTGAATTAGGTGAAGGTGGTACAAAGGTACAAACTTCCAGTTACAAGATAAATAAGTCCCAGGTGTAATGTACAACATAATGACTGTAGCTAATACTGCTCTACTATATATCTGAAATCTGCTAAAGAAGTGAGTCTGAAAAATTCTCATTACGAAGAAAAAAATTTATTAACTATGTAAGGTGACGGATGTTAACTAATCTTACTGTGGTAATCATTTTGCATGCACACACACACACACATACACATGTATAATTATGTTATACACCTTAAACTTGTACAATGTGACATGCCAATTACATCTCAATAAAACTGGGGAGAAAAAGGATGGCTTAAAAATCAAAGCAAGGGGCACCTGGGTGGCTCAGATGGTTAAAGCCTCTGCCTTCAGCTCAGGTCCTGATCCCAGGGTCCTGGAATCAAGCCCCACATCGGGCCCTCTGCTTGGCGGGGAGCCTGTTTCCCCCTCTCTTTCTGATTCCCTCTCTGCCTGCTTGTGATCTCCTCTGTCAAATAAATAAGTAAAATCTTAAAAAAAAATAAAATAAAAAAACCAAATCAAGTCAATCAATCAATAAAAGATTTACTAAAAGATCCAGTGATGAATTGTACGGGTATGCCTATATGGCTTTTAAAATCCTATGTTAGCTTGTATTTATCCCCCACACACTTCAAAATGATTGAAAATTACTTTGGGGAACAATTTTTCTGCCTGCTTTTCATTTTTCCTTCCCCTTCTCTTTCTTCTTCTCTCCTGTATTTTCCTTTCCCCTCAAAAATGAACAATATTTGAATGAATAGGAGTTATCTATTGGATTGAAGAGTATAATCAGGGTAGAAGGTAATTGAGAAAAAAGAAAGGATGATAATCTCCCCCAATTACAACCAATTCACTCTTTTGCTCTGTCTCACTCTCTTTCTCTATCCCTTCTCAGAAATCGAATCTAACATTGTTAGGATAAAGAGCATGTGATCCTGTGGCAAAACATAGCAGAATCAGTGGGATACTTTGGCGCATCAAGGAATTTGTAGAGATCTTCTAAAAATCAAACAGAACCATATGTGAGTGGTTTATAATGTATGAAATAAATTGAAACTTGAATTCTGTACTTAATTGAACGTTAAATAGTCAATTTTATGGTGAAAGCATAATGATTTTTATGCTTACTAATTCATAAAATATTTTATTACAAAAGGGTCTTATATCTTAATTCAAATTAAATTATTCAAATAAAACTCATTTTTCTGATGAGATAGTAATCTCTGCCACAGTCAACTATTTCTTAATCTGCTACATATTCATGCTTTTCCTGATAGTTATTTCTCTTTCAATAATCAATTTTACCCATTGACACACTGTTTCTATTGATAAATTTTTTTGAATACAACTCCTCATTTTGTACTTTCCTCACCAAAATATTTTACAGCCAAAAGTTAAGTGTAAAACAAGAGATTGCAAATCCTATACACATCATTTTGTGAATTTACAGAAGTGCTTAGAATATGATTCTTCTGTATCCTTTACATATTTTATAAAAATAGCTATTTAATATTTTTAATTGTGTATAAGGTATCGTCCCAGAAGGCTATCAGAGGAATATATCTCATTCTTAACTAATTAGCCCCCAGAATGGTGTTTTATTTCAGTTTAATTGGTTTGTTGCATTTGTGATTGGGTTCCTCTCAGTTCACTTTCTCATAGAGGAGAAAATTCTCATTTTAGTCAATGCTGCTTCATTCCATCACAGAACATCCCCTAGAGGAACCCTTAGGGTATGAAAAATATGCTGTGGGACTGTGGCAGGAAAAGAGACCCCAAATGTCAGTCGTACAGGCTTCAGAGCCCAACTCTTGTGAAACTAGAGTTTGTAATGGCCTCACAAAGTCCCCCAGCCACTTGCAAACGACATACCAATATTAAATTGAGCATGACATTTTTTGAAAGAGGAAATTACATAGCAGATTATATAGCTGCTAAAAATTATGGGCATTTTATAGGGCAAAGTCTGATTTTTAATAATGATCTGAAATAACGAGTTTAAGTTTGAGCAATTAGTAAGTGTTTAAGGTACAATGGTTTCAAATTAGACTTGTGCACATGGCAGAAGAGCCCAAATGGTCCAAGACAGGGGTCTTCTGATTTGCTACTATGAGTCTGCACAGGTTTCAATAGGCAGAAGCCAGAAACTGTCAATCATTCGATTTGCATGAACATGAAATGGTAGAAATCAATTATTATGTTTTGCTGTTGAACATGCTAATTCATGACTATAAACAAAATGAGACAATACTTTGTTTGCCCTAGTTTTACTAACACAGAGACCACAGAAAGTAAACAAATACAAACCTGCTGCTTAACAGTTTCTTCATATTCTTTTTTTTTTTTTAAGATTTTATTTAGTTATTTGACAGACAGAGGTCACAAGTAGGCAGAGAGGCAGGCAGAGAGAGAGAGGAAGGGAAGCAGGTTCCCCGCTGAGCAGAGAGCCCGATGCGGGGCTCGATCCCAGGACCCTGAGACCATGACCTGAGCCGAAGGCAGAGGCTTAACCCACTAAGCCACCCAGGCGCCCCTCTTCATATTCTTTGAGATAAATATAACTATACCCATTTTACAGACAAGGAAATTGGTACACAAATCTTATTTATAGATTAATAAAAGGAGAAGGAAAGAAAAAGAGCCAAATAGAATAACTAAACTTTCAATGGTAGAATACCTAAATGGGGGCCAGATATGTACCAATTAATACAGTAACTCTCTGCACTTTAAATGTTAGAACACATAATGCTGCATGGGAGAAAATCAGTGAAGGATTTCAAAGTTTGAGAGGTGTGCATTCAGAAAGAGGAATGGGGAGAAAATACCAAGTGAGGAGAAAGGTAAACAAGTTCAGAGCAGAGCAGTTGAGTTTTAGCTTGAATGGAGAGTAGTTTTCCTGACTGGAAATGAAAAATTAATTTGGTGTGATGGCTAGAAGTATCTTTAAGGAAAAGACAAAATAACTTGGATTTCATGCAACAGGGAATGATTATAATGCATGGAATTTCCTTCTAGGAAAACTTTCTGTGTTTTATAAGGATCAGAAGGCAAAAGAATGCTGAAAAATAATCCAGCTCCATGATATTCTGGGTTTCTAAGAGAAGGAAAGACAATCAGGTAAGAGGCTGGTGGAGTCATCTAGACATAAATAGATTAAGTCCCAGGCTACTGGGACAGCTGGGGAAATAGAAAAGTATGATTCCAAAAGGCCTTGTCAAGGAAGATCCAGTAGAAGCTGGTGGCTGATGGTTTCCATTTGAGAAATAAAGAGAGAAGAAGAGGACAAATGGCTTCTGGTATCTATTCCTAAAGGCAGTACTGGCAGGGTAATGACAGAAAAGGTAGAAAAGGTTAAGAGCTACATTTAGTTATTATGGAACATTTTAGGTATCAACACCATACAAAGCTGGCAATCTTCTCTAGGCAGTTGAAGATGCAACTATAGGATGAAAAGTGGATGAAGACTGAACTGGAGAGGTACATCTGAACACCACCGCTTCTGGTAGTGGTGGAAATCATCATCAGTGATCAGACTCCTAAAAGAATATGTATATAGAAAGATTTAGAATGGGTGGACTTTGAAGATATTCAAAGGTGGGAAGATAAAGGGTAGTCAAAAAACAATAAATCTAAGATATAAGGGACCAAAAGGGAATTGTAACAATTTGTTGTTTATGATCTCTATAGGAACCAGATCTTCCACATGAAGCTGCAACTGACCCCACACAGAGACTGACTCTATTATCTGTAACATTTAGATACCACACCACCACCATTCAACCAAGAGTGAGGAATCCATTAAACCCATGATCCTTGGCTGCCAGGAGACAAACAACAGAACAGGCATGTTCTATTAAAAAGTGGCTGGAAATGTGGAGGAATGGACAAGGCAGACACTAAATAAATGTGGGCACCTGGAACCCAAGGCAGGGGCCATTGAAATATGTGAAAGGGCAGAGAGGGGCTATTGGGGCAAATTCCTGTGACTGGTCAGTATGAAGAGCATCACATAACCTATATGAGAGCCAAAGCTCTCTGTGTCTTCATAGGGTTATCTCTAGCTGTTTCCATGTATTCTAAGTTAAAATAATTAAGTATCATGGATAATTTGTCCTTTAATATGCCTCACTTCGTGGCTTAGAACAAGCATTATTTACCATCTTCTTTGGTAAGTCACAAGGATTACATTTTAAAGACTATGAAATAGAGGAAAGAGAGCTCTTGGAACTACCCAGCCTAAACCAGCCTTCCTAGTAGTTTTTGTTATTTTCTTTAAGTATTAAAATATCTAAGAACAGTCTGGTGTATAAAAAAATGGGCCTAACAAGGCTGCTTTTTGCTATCATTGTACCTTCATGGGGAACCCTGGTCCAATTTAAACATATTTGAGTTGGTAATGGATTTCTGTTTTAAGTGACACAGATTTTTGTAAATTAATTGTACTCAGCATTAAGAAGTTAGACTGGATACTGGTATGTCTTTAAAAGGCAAACTTCTGGGGCACCTGGTTGGTGTAGTCAGAGGAATATGCAGTTCTTGAACTTAGGGTTGTGAGTTCGGGCCTCACGCTGGATGTACAGATTATTAAGAAAAATAAATTAACCTAAAAAAAAAAAAAAGGGCAGGGGCACCTGGGTGGCTCAGTTGGTTAAGTGTGTGACTTGATTTTGACTCAAGTCATGATCTCAGGGTCATGAGATTGAATCCCACATCAGGCTCTGCACTCAGTGTGGAGTCTGCTTGGGATTCTCTCCCCCCCTCTCCCTCTGCCCCTCAATCTCCTGCTTGCACTCCCTCTCTCCCACTCCCACTCTCTCAAGTAAACAAATAAATATATTTTTTAAGATTTTATTTATTTGACAGAGAGAGAGAGAGAGCACAGCAGGGAGAGTGGCGGGGAGAGGGAGAAGGAGAAGCAGGCTTTCCATTGATGTATATCTGAGAAATATATGATATACATATATATGTATTTATATATATCATATATATGTATGTATATCATATATGTATGTATGTATATGATATACATACATATATATGTATAAATATATTTTTTTAAAGGCAAGCTACTATAAGGTATACTGGGCTCCTCGCACAGTACAAAGCTAAGGTGCCACAAGCTGAAACACTGCAGAGTAAATTTCATATGCTTGTCTGCATTATACATGACCAACATTAAGGGAGTTTCATTTTAGAAAAGAAGAATAAGACCTCAGTAACAAGCTACCTTTTTAACTCTGACATTTATGGCTATGAGACAAACCCAAATCTACAAAATTACAATAAAACCCCAAACCCTAGATAATTAATTCAGCATCTGTGTTAAAGAAAGAAAGAACAAGAGGCTTTCTTAGGTTCCATTTTTAAAACTGATCTATACAGAATGTGAGCCCCGTGAGCTACCTAGAGAAACCGGGTTTCTCCAACAAAGACAAGGAACTTCTCTCTGCAACACACTTCCTGCCCTCTCTTCATTTGTTACACCGACTTAAAATCATTTACCGAATCAATTTGCAAACCTAGCTTGGTGACCAACCAGCTCTTACCTTTTAATATTATTTTTATAAAATTCAGGTCACCCCAAAAAGGGTTTATATAAAATTTACCATAAATTATTTAAAGTGATTTGTTTACTATTGTATATTTGTTCCATATTTGCATACTAAATTTTCAGACTGCTGAAATTTATATTTAATTAATTCCTATTTACAAAAAAAGAAGAAATAATGCATAAGACTTGCTGAAAAAAAAAATTCCAAATGTCTCTTTATAAGTGATAAACATAAAATAAAAATAAAATTACATTGAAATCTATTGTAGCCTTTTAGTTCATGCCCTAGAAATATGAAGATATTTGCAGAAATTTAATGAAAACTTTGCAGCACAATTAAATGTAAAATAAGTTTTCACATGCATTTCTCCTGCCAATTGGCATACATAATAGAAAAATGGTAGAGAATAGGTTAAACAGTCTAAAAGGATTTTAACCTTAAATTTGACAGAAGTTAAATGGCTGTGACATTGGGTTCTTCTGCTTTATTCCAGCTAGTAATCCACCCTCAAAGTTCCTGTCAGGTAAATGACCTTGTATTTCATTAACTGATAATTAAATGGATTTATTCCACTAACGGTTTTAATTAAAATGCTAGAAATATTGATTACCCCTCTCATCCTTATTCCCCCAGATGAAAAAAAGGTTTTAGGAATGTTTATTTAGAGAAGACAGAGAATTAAATTAGATTGAATCTCTATGAGACCCGAAGACTGGTTCTTTCATTTCTGCTGCTCAAGCAGAAAAAGGTTTCAATTTTTTGATGTTTGATTAATTATTTTGAAATCCATTTATGCTTACCTTGGTGTTTAATTAAAAATGTCATTTTTAGCATAATTAAATTGGCTATCTGTGGAAGACTAACTTCAAACTTATATTTTAAAAATGCAATGCCTTTTTTTTTTTTGGTAAAAGAAACTTTTTAGTTATTTGCTTTTTCGGTAGAGCTACTGCCTCATGAATGAAAAAGTAAGGAGAGCTGGAGCTTAATTGGATTTCCTACATTTGAATATTAGGCCACATATGCTTATGACTAGTCTAGGTTTATTTGGCTGTGCTCTTTAATCCATTAGTGATTCATTCATTCTGACAAATACAGAGTATGCTTTTCCAAATGTGTTGGATTTCATAGTGTTTACACTGACAAAATGTACCTCATAAAAGCTGTCTTCAGCATGCCTGGGTGCTTTTCTACAGCACTGATTCAAGTAAGTTGAGATACAGTTTCTACTGTCAGTTCTGTCAAAGCACATACAGGCAATTGGAAAGCGTTTTTGCTAAACATCAGACCTGATAATGACGGAGTGGGAAGTGTAATAAACAGGAAAGGAAGACCTGATCCTTCTTGCTTAAGGCAACTGACCAAAAGGGAACACACTCATATGTGCTCCTCAAAAAGGCAATGCTAAAAATGATCACCATTATTATTTATAAAACAGTGCTAAAAACCTAATTTCTCCAGAAGTGAAGAGTAATTCATAAAAAAAGGACAACCTGAGATATAACTAATGGAAACCAAATCTGACTCAACAATGAGATATTTTGTCATAGCTTTCAAACCCAAACCATCTCATATCAACACATTTTCTAAAATGTCTGTTTTTTTTTGAGAAATTTCTTCTAAACTCTTCTCTAGCTAAGTTTGTGACTTATTGTATAGTTCTGGCTTGCTGGAGACACAGAAATGGGAACACAAGACATTCTCATGCTTTTGACAAGGCTTCAAGAAGTGATGGTAGCCATTTGTATTATTCTGATTGGAAAGACAATAAAGGAGAGAAATACAGATTCAAAGACTTTAGATACATTCCTGTTCTGGCGGGCTTTCATATATCATGACTTGGTATCTGTTTGTTTTTAATAGCCTAAAGGTATACCTTTTCAGGATGCACTGATACACTTTTCACTTTTGATGGAGAAAGGCAAGTGTAGTTATGCTGACAATTCTTTTAATTCTTCAAATAACTCCAGAAGGGTTCTTGAATATGTTTGTGCTCTGAATAAAAAGGCATACTTTGTAGAGTTAGACAGAGTGGGTTTGCAGTGATTCTGTGCACCATACACATCAAGCTGTGAGTTTCAACTGCTAAAAAGGATACTAACTTTCAGCACTCATATCCCTAAATTCACCTAGTAGTGCCAATATTTATTGGCTAGATTTTAGCAGTGTAATTTCAATTGTGTGGCTTTATTCAAACACTGATATATCTTCCTCCTGTCATTATCAGAAGAAAATTCTGGCCAAAGCTTTTACCAGACAGCTTCATTCAAAGAGTGAGGAGGCCATTTAAGTTCAGGCTTCCTAAGAAATGATATGGAAAAAGGGCTGTCCATCAGCAAAAAAGAGGACTAGAAAAAATGAAAGTGAACAGGATTCCAAAGCTTAGTTTTCTTACCAGTAAAAGGAAACATATTTGGTCATACACCTCGGTTTTCTCACCTAGCAAATGGGAATAATGCCGAGGGAGAAGGATCATTCCTTTCCAAAATCACTGGCATCTACTTTACTGGAAATGAAGACCAATGAACACCATTCACAAAATGATATTCGAATCAGCAGTTCAAATTTGCATAGAAGAACAGAGACGCAGAGATAAGAGAAGTTGGCCTGAGCTACTATACCTTAAAAATGTCAGGTTTCATTTTCATAATAATAGATGCAGGGTTTTTCATAATATCTATCATTTCTGGTATTTAAACAACAACCACTTGTCAAGATTGCTGATAGTCTGAGCACATACACCTACTTTCCTGACTACTGTTTTGGGAGATAGTGACTTGGTACGTCTTCAGATGCATACGGAAACATTTTCTTTTTTTTCTTTCTTTTTTTTTTTTTAATTTTATTTTTTATAAACATATAATATATATATATTTTTTCAAGTTACCCATATGGTTTCAGCACCTTTCCCATTAACTTTAAGAAACTAGCCAGGATGAAGAACTTTATTTTTATCACGGATACATGACATATTTTAACCTGTCTACATACAAAAGTAGCACTGTTAACAATTGCAACTTTCTTCAAGTATGCTATGAATCACTGTATTCCTTTTCCCTTTTTTCATGCACCATTGCCACTATCTTACCTTCAGCAGTTTTGCTAGATTTCAATGAAGATGGAACTAGAGGGCACACATTAGAATTTTATATCAGTTCAAGAAGGAGAGAGAAGAAAGACATATGAAGCCAGAATGACATTCATTGAAGGTTCCCTAGGGAAGATAACACATGTTTTTGTCTCTCACCTGCTAGGCATGCTAAATCAGTGCAATGATAAGCTAATTTATGAAATATATTTCATTGAAACCTGGACGTCTTTACTGTTGCTAATGCAGCCATTAGAATTTCAGAAATAATGGAAGCTTAATTTTTAAAACACAGAAGACATGAATTCTCTGTATGCAGCTTAAGATGTCTAACTAAAATAATTGTTAACCATGCAGGTGTTTAGCCTAAACTCAGATTTTCTACCTGTGCCTCTCTGAAGCTTGTCACACCAGTGTTGAATGCCATTGTTTTTCATTAAGTGTCAAAGTGATAGGATTCTGGGAGATGCAAATATATATAAGTAAACCTATTATATATTATTACATGTGTTTTCAGATGTACCACTGCCATTTAGCTCTTCGTATGTCCTTTATGATCCTTTACACCTCAGATTTCCAAACTTGGCTTCTTTCCTGCTTTTTTAAGTCCCAGTCTTGACCCATTTTTCTTCAGAACTATGACTTTAACAAAGCTTTTAGGCAATCACAATCAGAAAAGTGAGTGCAGACATGACGTAATGACTCCAGCAGTGTGAGCTTCCATGTTTCCAGGTGGGCACCATTCAAATACAATGCCATCATGGTAGCCCCTGAAACCAATCCTGTTTTGTTAGCAATAGAGCAGATAAGTTTTTCATATCATCAATGCCTTCTCCAAGGAATGGCAAATTAAATGTGGATCAAATTAAAAGCATCTAAGCATAAAATTAGAGTCAAAACAAGAATTTCCCATTAAAAAGTGCTATGCAGCCTTGTGTGATATTTGTTGAAGACTCCTTTCTCCCTGCTATGCTCAGATCCTCCTGCCAGGTTCCCAAGAATTGTGTATAAACAAACAGTGTCTGCCTCCCTTACCATCCTCTTGCTCCTCTCACCAGACTTACTTGAATTCAACACCGCCTTGTTTGAGGCTCAACACATGAGTGAGTTCCTCTGTCACCCACACTAGGAAGTGTCATCAGGGAGTGTACAAGGCCAGTTATAAAGGAAATTCTCTGTTTACCCACGAGTACATTGTCAGCCGCAAGGATGGGAAAGGAAGGGCAGCAAACATTACTGATAGCTTAATGGCATTTAAATAAGATACTCAAGGTTGAGGGGCCCCTGGGTGGCTCAGTTGTTTAAGTGTATGCCTTCGGCTCAGGTCATGATCTGAGAATCCTGGGATCCAGCCCCACATTCGGCTCCTTGCTCAGTGAGAGCCTGCTTTTCCCTCTCCCTCTGCCTGCCGCACTCCCTGCGCTTGTGCTCTCTCTCACTATCTCTCTCTGTGTCAAATAAATAAATAAAAACTTAAAAAAAAAAAAAGGTCAAAAATTCCCTCAATGCCTCCTTAACTCTTTTAACGGTGCACCCTGTAGGTTGAAACAGTTTTTCCTAATATGATGCATAGGGATAAATAACTGGGTTTTTAATTTAATGACCTGGTTTTCCTTGTGCACAGAGTCAGAATTTAAGTAAAATTTAACCTTTCATGACCAGGTCACTATGCAAAGCAAATATTCTTTTTCTTTAGCTAGAAATAGATAGATAGTAGCATCATGCTGAGCAATGGACTGATGCATGTTTTATAGCAAAGATGATAACAAAAGATTTAGGATTGTCAGAGAAATGAAACTGTAACTGAGAGGTAACTGGTTTGTAACTTTTGTGCTTGAATGAGCCATTGATTACAGTAAACACACCTGTTCTTCTGTCAAAGACCAGAAGCATCATGGCATGGCAGCTTTTTAGGAAACAAAGGCCTCTCTTGACAAAGATACAAGTGAATTTTACTGGGTAATCATACGAAAAACTTGAGTGCTCTGTGTAATGAATTAGGGAGATTAAGTGAAAAAGCTAAAAAGTAATTTATATATTTAGAGAAACACAAGTGTTTCAGGATGTGAAAGTTGCTGAGTAGAGAGAAGGTAGAAAACAGGCAGAGAGAAACAGTGGAATTAAAAAAAAAAATATTGGTCCCACAATATAATAAAGAACTAAAACAACCCAAGAACTTGTTATATAGACTTGGTGCCATTTTAAAGCAAACTAGAAAAAAATTTCAAGTACTTAAAACCCTTTTTACTTCCTAGGCCAGAAGAACTCTCGGGAACATCTTGGAAACAAAACCCCTTGGGCAGTATTTACAGAGAGATCAGGGGAATGTCTCAAGAAACCAGCACTGTGTTAGACTTCCTTTGCTCCAAGGTCACCAGATGAAACCCAGCCAGTTTAGAAATTACTGACAGCTTTCCTCTCTGATGCTGGCCTGGAAACACTTGAAAGGAGGGAGAAATGACCTTCACGGAGAAAGCCACTTCTCTGGACATTATTTGCCAGCCTTTGGAAGGTAGCAACTTCCCATCCCTACCACCTCTTCAAGTTCCTAAAGTGCAATCCCATCTCCATCCGAACTGAAATCTGTGTAGATGGTTGGGCTTACAATGCCTCCGTATCATTCTGTGGTAAACAGAAGATCGCCAAACAAAATCAGACCATTTAACATCAAATGATCTGTCAGAAATGGTTTACTCCAGTAAATGTCTCATCCTCAAGGGTCTACAACTGAGTAGCTTTCATAAGTCAAAATTATGAGCTCTCTGTATGTGTATACATATATATGAGCATCTATTAATGTAAGATTCATTAATATTTCAGTATGTCAGGTGAATATATCTACGAGAAACAGGGGAAAGAGGCAAATAACCAAAGTCAGCATTATGAGTAATTCAAGGCTACAAATTAAATCCTATGTGAAAGGGAAGAACCATGCATTTCTCATTTCTATTTCAGATGGCTTTGATTGGGCAAAGAATGAAGACTGAGTACCAAGTGCATTGCAGCTCAAATGTCCATTTATGGAAAGGCTGTCTCTTATCTTTATGTTTCCCCCGGATGACATATAGTTGGCGGAAGGCAACACTGTAACCCTTCTTCAACAACACAAATGTCTGGGTTTAAAAAAAAAAAAAAAAAGGAAACATAATCATGAATCAGGAGGGAGGAAAACAATGGGGGGATGCAAAGAAAAGCAGGAGATAGAAAGAGAATGCAGGTAAAAAATGAAGAAGGCTAGAAAAAGAAAAGAGAGAGAGAGACAAGCAGGAAACACTTTTCTCCACATAATATGCATCCTTGTAGATGGGTTTTACCATTGATTCCTACTTCTTACTTTCCAATTTCAAACACTCATTAGGACAACACAAGGGTGAGAGAGTCCCTTTCAAGAGACCCAGAGCATTAATCTTCCTTATTATATTTGTTTCAGAGCTACACTGAAATGTGCACATTTGTTCTAGTTGCACTAGTAAGTCTCAATTTATCCTCTTATACTGTCATGAAAACTTTTTTTATCTTAATGAAAAAAATTCTAATACTATGTGAACTTTAATTGTATTGCCAATTTCCTTGTCATATTGTATTCCCATGGTAGAGTATTAACACTGATATACTTTAACTGTGCTTCATGTATAAATTTATACACACAGAGGCATATGCATTTTTTAATGGGATTTACCTGAGTAATGCTAATAGGGAGCCACACATGTAAATCCTTGTGCATCGAAATGAAAATATATCTCTACATATTCTCAAATAAGGTTTCTTGGGGGTTCACTTAATGTTTGAGGGGAATTCATGTATATTTGTAACCAGTTCTAATCATCTGAAGGTCACAGAAATTGGAGCATTTTTTAAATGCTCCTTTCTGTGGTGAATGAATGGAATAAACTATGTTCAGATTTGTTGCTTTCTTCAAAGCCCATTTCAAAGCAAGATGCCTAATTTTAAGGACATTTTCCCCATTTTAAAAAATAAATCAACTTTGTAGAAGAAAAAGTATATAGCTGCCAAGTATATATAAGTTCAAAAGTTTTTCTATTGCCTGAAATAGAGATGCAAGAAATTACATTAAAGTTTTAAACAGAAACAGAAGTTTTCAGTCGATGTAGATAAAAATCTATTAGAGATAAAATTGTTTTGACAAAAACTGTGTAAATACAATGCCACTGGCTGCAAGCCTATTATTGAATGCAAGTGGAAAATAAGAATAGCACTCCTGAAGGGGCATTGCTAAAGTGACACAAAATAAACACAACCATTTCAGTATAATTTTTCACATTAATTATGTTCTCTTATCGTAGATGTATAACTAGCCAAGTATAACAACAATAACAAGATAGCACTGAAGTTATTTTGCAAACAGGAAAAAGCAAATAAAATAATACTGATATGCTAGTTATTAGATTACTAGCCTTTTATCTTGTGGAATAGCTTCCCTGAACAAAAAGACTATATTAATCATTTCTGTTCCTCCAAGTAAATGATATTGCATTTCTGGAGAAATAATGTTAACAGCCTTTTTCCTTAAAGATACCTTCATTTATTTGCTGATTTGCCATCTCCAAATCTCCAACAACTAAGAATATTTTCAAAAACAACTTTTAGCATAAGAATGTTGGCTTCTTTTTTTCTCTCTCACCAGGCTAAAAGCAAAATGTTCCTCACTTTCTTTAATGGAAACTTGGCACAGTTATTTGCAATTTTATGAAGGGTGTACCTATACACTGCATCCTGATTAGTCTCCTCAAATAAACTCCCCTTTACCCAATTCTAATTGTAGCTCTTTGTTTCTCTATGAGTGGAAGTTAGGGACCACACTGAATTCAACCAATGGACGGTTTTCAAAGATTGTCCGCTAGAGGCCACCACTTTTTTCAGTTAATCTTAGAAATAACTCCCAAGTTCAACCCCAACATGTTTGGTTAACATATGTCCTTTGGGTTTTCAACCCAAAGATAGCAAAAGTTCTCCTCTTTTCCTGGAAAGTCCTAGCTGGTTTTCCTTATTGTACTGTATATTCCACTTGGTCCACTTCCCTACTTTGTATTCTTCCCTTGCCTTCAGACCTACCCTTCTGTACACTGAACGTGCCAGATTTAATCAAATGCACACCTGATTATTCATTACCGTCACAGAGATTAGATGGGCATATTTTTCTTTATTAGTCCCAAAACATTATTTTTAGTGAAGGAAAAATTCACAAGAACCTTCCAGGCAGTAGAAGGGCAGGAAACTATTTCTCCTGCATCTCCCCTAAAAATGGTATCCGTGATGTGCCTGGAACGAAATCTGAGCATTCTGTGGTGCATGCAGTGAGAGTAGTTTAGGAAAACATACTGTCATCAAGGGAAATGGTAGCAATTAATGTACATTTGTTAGTACACTTTGGTTTGTACATTTTTTGACTACATATTTATGTAAGAGTCCCCCGCCGTTACTACAGTAAATTTTCTGAAGTGGTATTTTTGTGTCATTTCCAAATCACATTCTTTGAAGCTTAGCATTTGTAAGGTTTAGAATCTTGGTCTCTTGGGGCGGGGCGGGGGGGTGCGCCGGGATAATAGGATATTAAAATATACCACTAGATGTGCCTAAGACTCTCAATCAGTTGAGGGTTATCTGTGAAGGCTAATGTTAACACAGACAAGAGAGAGTTGGTCTCTAGTCACAATTGAAGCGTATTGAATAACTAACTTATTTTAAGGATTGATTAGAATAGATCTTATGCTTGCATTTTACTTATGTAGGTATTTATAAATTGTTACAAAAAGAAAATTATTTCTTTTCATCTCCCTTAGCTATGAGGAAAATAAAAAAGAAATGTTGAGGAGAAAACTGGCAAGACATGGACCCCAAAAAGAAATAAGAGGGCTCAATCCTCTCTAAGGCCTAAATCAAAGCTCTGCAGTATTTTTAAATGTTTTTAAATGTTTTTTTAAAAATGATTTAATATAGTGAGTTGAGATACATTACATTAGATATAATTAGACCTAGACAGGAAAGGTGGTTCTGAGAAGCTAATGAAATATCATTAAGGTTGAATATAAGATTGTTGATTAGGATAAAGCTAATCCTGATTAGGATAAACAAGATAGGAGCTAGAGATCTTATTTTTCCTCTTATTTATATATTTATTTTGTGAGTAAAGAAGAGGTGTGCTACCTCACCTTATTGGAAGGAAAAAATAAAGAATATTACCATTTTTACATTTTGTTAAAATATTCCATCATGACAATAATGTCTTTTCCACTTCATTTTTGAGAAAGGCATTTGCCTTGAGATGTATCTATATTAAGGTAAAAGATATGAATAAAAATTGAATTTACTTGCTGTATATTATGCCGTCATGGCAAAGTACTACAAGGCCCCAACAGTATGGCTTCTCCTTCCCTCCCAAACCTTACCCCACACCAGGGGCCTTCTAGAAAAAGATTTTCACTAGAGGGTATTATGCTGAGCGAAATAAGTCAATCAGAGAAAGACAATTATCATATGATCTCCCTGATATGAGGAAGTTGAGAGGCAAAGTGGGGGGTTTGGGGGGTAGGGAAGGAAAAAATGAAACAAGATGGGATCAGGAGGGAGACAAACCATAAGAGACTCTTAATCTCACAAAACAAATTGAGGGTTATTGGGGGGAGGTGGGGAGGGAGAGGGTGGCTGGGTTATGGACATTGGGGAGGGTATATGTTATGGTGAGTGCTGTGAAGTGTGTAAACCTGGCGATTCACAGACCTGTACCCCTGGGGCTAATAATACATTATATGTTTAACAAATTATATGTGTACTTGAAACCTCTTCTCCAAGAGTAAATACCTCAGTTTTTTGAGCACATCAGTGATTAACCACAAACCATATTTTCATGGACATTCATGCAAAAACAACTTGGGTATTTCTGGGTATCACTTAAAATTCTTTTAATCATCTTTGGGTCTTATCTGTAAGCACCGATACATCATAACATTGACATACCGTGAACTATTCAATAGCATTTAAACACTACGTATTGCATATAAGTTTCTTCTCATAGATGATGGCAGGGAAGCAAATCTAATACATATATAGTCATCTAGATTTGAAATTTACAGACTGCTATTGCCACACTGGGACCAAAATTCCCACTGAAGCACAGAAATTCATAGAGCATTTCATATTCTTTAATTGCTCCTTCCTCTATACTTCCAGAAGAGATCATTTACTTCTTCACTTTAGCCCAGGTTTTTGGCTGGCATTATATCATTAATTTTTTTCCTTATCTATAACAATCTTAGGAATAGGAACCAACGAACAGAAGTTCATTGAATACCACCTCCAATGCTCTATCGTACCAACAACCACGCACAGTGCTTTGGGAGTTAAAACACAACATATGAGTTTTAAATAGAAGGAAGGAGAAACAATTAAGTAAGAGAGGGAAGGAGGAAGCAAGAGGAAAAAAAAGGAGAGAGAAAAAGTGGTCTTTCCACTGATGATACCATTCTGCTTGGATCAAGCCATTAGATAATAATGAGCATTTGCTGCTATTATTTTGCATAAACTCAACAATTTTTAAGATTTCCCCACAACATACAATCACCTACTGATTAGATTTTCATTCCTCTCACTCTCTCTCCCCCCTCGATTATCTGGCTGAAATGCTAATATACAGTGAAACAGGCAAAATGTCGGATGCAGAAGAGAAACGGAAACAAAACAGAATCATATAAAACACAGAGTTGAATAATTGTCTATCAGGCCCCAGACTGCTGCCACCCTCCACCTCTGCCTGTATCGGAATGGGAGTTCAAGACCAGGCAATTCTACCATGCTTCTCATCCTTGCTGTGCTTCACAACTACTCAAGATAGAAATCCCTTTTTCTGTCTTTTCACCTACCCTCACACATTACTGCTCCCAACTCCTCTTCTGCATATCTTCATAATCCCTTTTCCCCAAAGTAGGGGCTGCTCATTCTTCCCCTTTATACTCACCATAATGTGAAGAGAGACAATCTTTTCCAAACTATTGTTCCTTTACTCTAACTTAAAAACATGTCCCTTGAGACTTCTCTTGAATCTCTGTCTATGGCCCATTACTTACTGGATTTTTCCCACTCATTAGTTGAGGAATATGGCACCTGGCTCAGGATCTTTATACCTCTCTCAAGCCCAGTTGGCTTTTTCATTTTACATGAGGGTGACTCTTCCCACATTCCAGTTCCTTGACTTCTTCCATTTTGATAAGCTAACCATTCTGCAATCCACTCCCATAACCATACTCTTGCCATATCAAGAATGTAAACTCCAATGTCCCACTTCCCTGACCACTCTTTGTTTCTCATTGTTAATGCATTTACTCTTCCCAGGCATGTCTTGAGTAATTACAATCCCTTCCCATATATCATCAACCTTTAGTCTTCCTGTTTTTTCCAACCTACATTTCAGGGTTCATTATGCCAACCATCCCCTTGCCACTACTCTCTGACTCTTGACTCAACTGAATATAGTCTTGTATGTTACAAAAAACCCAAAACAAAAACAAAGCAATAAGATAAAACCTTTATGTAACATCACCCTTTGGCTGTGATCTTGTTTTTGCCCTTCCTTTCACAATCAATTATCTCGTTAAAGTAACCTATCCTTTATGCAATTCTTCCCTCTGAATTGTTCTTAGACCTACTATAGTTTGGCTTCCATCCTCCAGGATCCCGGTCCTTCCTCCACAACCACCTGCCTCAGAATACACTTCTTTTCACCAACTGCCTTGCTATTGAGGCACTTCACCACAGTTGCCTCTGCTCTCCCTTCCTTCCCACCGGTTACCAAGCTCTGCTGATGTACTAGGATGTATCATAAGTTAACATCTATTGAACTTATGCTATGGTCCAGGCCCTGTGCTAAGGGCTTTACATTTCATCCTCACAACAACCCTGTGGAGTACACAGTCCCCTTATCATTTCCATTTTATACATATGAAAAGTATAACTAGAGGTGACAGGCTAGGCTGAGATCCTTCCACCTCCTAGGACCCATCTCTTAGACCCATCTTCTCCTCTATTTTCCCTCTGTCACTGCAGTGTAGCAGCTCAACGAGAGGCTTCCCTTCTCACTGCTTTTCCTTGCTGCATTCAACGTCCCCTTTCCATGCTCTCCAATGCTGTCAGAGACTTCTAAATAGCACGGCTTAACTACTTCCATAGGTGTTCCTTAACTATCACAGTAAAGCTCAGCGGTCATACTTATCACACAAGTCTTTCACAGTCTGCTCCTTTCCTGCCTCTCTGTCCTCAACTCGGGCCACTTTCTCCCTCCCTCACACCCAAATGGGATAATTATTATTACACTGTGGCTGCTGCACAAAATATACTTGCATCCAAAGTATTTTTACCAGTTTTTAAAACTAAGTTCCTGCATGGGAAGCTTCATGACACCTGGTGTAGACAGCTTTCTCCACCATTGTGACTTATCACACTGCACTCACAGCATGGAGTTACGTGTCACTTTTTCACGCTCAACTAGGAGTTCCTGTGGGGCTGGCAGGACTGGGGTTTTCTGAACTTTGAACCATCAGTTCTACCCATAGCACCTGTCAATATGGAAGAACTCAGGTATTTACTTCTTAATCTCTTTTTTCTAATTTAGCTGTCCTGATTTGAACCCACACATCAAAAGAATGTTTTTCAAATTCTATCGTACACCTAAAGAAATGTTTTTATAATTTTCCAAGTGCAAAACAAATGATGTTTTGATAAGTTAGCACTCCTAATGAAGACAGCATCCATGAATTTAGAGCAAAACAGAATCCATTTGCTTGTTTTGATGGGCAAGTCATTTGATTGCCAGCAATTATGTTATATGTGTGTAGATATTTCTGCACATGTACCATTGGCTGCATATTTCAAAGTCTGCTATATTTAAAGATATATAGATTTTTGGTTTAAAATGTCTAACAGATACAGACACCTTTATTTTAAAGAATTTTTTAAAATAAGTACAAAACATTTCTGGACAAAATACAAAATCCTTACAAATACTAGTCTATATACAATTGAGCAAGAAGACAACTATTTGCATGTAAATCAGTAAGCTTAATGGTGGATTTCAGGTCTCTTGAGAACTATCTAACATAAAGCAACGAATAAATTGAATGGTACCACATTGTTCCCACAAAAGCTAATAAACATGGCTTTATAGCACCCCATTCTTTGAAGTAATCGTCTCTTCTACCATTATTTGGCTTAACATATATATTCCTACAACTTTCACATATGTGTCCATACTTTCAAAAATTAAGTATTGTAATTAATCACCCATTTTTGAAATTCATTATGTGTTTAGCAAAATATGTCCAGTGAAACACAATCATTTTCCTGTAAGAATGTTTGACATTCTTTTCCCCACACTATCCTTATCAATATCTTGGATGTAACCATTGTCTATTTCTGTGAGTATTCAACAATCAGATTTTGTTCTCATTCATTCATCTATCCTAGCTCCTAGCTCTAAGACAGCTTCCTAGCCACAGCCTAATTAATAATGGAGTTCTCTGTGGAGGGTAGTACTTTCTAAAATTACTTTCAATTTAATAATTACAGATGGATCCGTGATGTGTTTGCTTCACGTGATTCTCTCTTTCTCCTTTTTTTTTTTTTTTTTTAGTGAATGACATAAATTAAAATAGACAATAATAAAACATCCAAACACAGGGCCCTCATTACTTATGTTGTACATAGCTTACATACACCTTAAGGCTTAAAGCAAAGACTTTTTACTCTGACCATGAGTCATACATCAAGCTTTCTACAATCCCCTGTTATTCATAGTTGTATAGAATTGGCAAACTGCTTTTCCATGCCCCATTCCCTCACTAAAATAAATTGACTCCCAGAATTTCCTGGAAAGGCTGTAACTTTAATTTCCAATCTGAGAATAATAAAGTACTCAGTGCTGAGTCAAATAATACAAGACAACTTGACCTTGGCAGAACATAACACTTCACTGGGCTAGGAATGATTTTCCCTTTCAAAACTTCCCTGGGTGCCTGGGTGGCTCAGTGGGTTAAAGCCTCTGCTTTTGGCTCAGGTCATGGTCCCAGGGTCCTGGGATTGAGCCCCACATCGGGCTCTCTGCTCCGTGGGGAGCCTGCTTCCTCTTCTCTCTCTCTGCCTGTGTTTCTGCCTACTTGTGATCTCTGTCAAATAAATAAATAAATAAAAATCTTAAAAAAAAAAAAAAAAACTTCCCTGAGTAAACTCGGTAATATTGAGGTCACTCTTGAGCTCTACACTGAAAACTGACCCTAATGTCTGGCCCTCACTTCCTTTAGCTTTGAATTCTTGACATGTTTTTATCTTAACACCAAACCAAATTTTATGGCTACATGATTATTTCAAGCTGGGGTGTATTTAGGAAACTGGATGATATGCCAGATGTCAATCACTTTCAGAGTGGTCTGAAAATCAAATCATATTCTGTTAAAACTATGGTCATTTCTACACTGAATCTATCTCTACACCTTCACCTCTCCCAGATGCCTAGATCTCAAAAAGAATAACGTCAACAAGAGAATTACTATTAACCAATTAGTTTGGATAGCCATGATTCCTTCAGCCTATAGAAAGATACAGAGTAAGTTTAACTTATCACTGCTTTCAAAATCTTAAAATTAGGAAGAAACAGTAATGCGTAAGTAAAGACAGTGCCAAAAAACTGTAAGGGAAGACTTCATAGAGAAGGTGAGCTTTGAACTCAAACTTGAAGTTTGTTTAAAACTGAGATAAGTCAGAAGAAAGAAAATCATTCCACATGAAAGCAACAACATAATCCCAGTTACCACTTACCGATTGTGTCCTATGTGGCAGGTACCACACTGAGCACTATCACGCCTAACACTATCTAATAATACTACAGTCCTGTGATTTGGGTACTTTTATTGTCCCCATTTTGCAGATAAGAAAACTGAAGCTTAAATAGCCTAAGTAACTCGTTCAAGGTCACCCAGCTAGTCGATGGTGGGAGCAGGGTTTCCTCTTACAGTGTCTCAATCCAGGAGCCACTCTCAATCACTATACTCTACTGCTGTGAACACATCTCCGGAGCTTTGGGGGCAAAGAGGAAACTGGCCCAACTAGTCATGGGAGCTATGCGAAGTAAAACAGAAAGGAAGTTCGCCATATGAATTATGGCTATAGGTTTGAATTCGAAATAAGGAGATATGGAAGGTCTGTGAGCAAGAGAGTAGTGTAAGAGGAAGAAAGAGCCAGAGAGACATGCAGAGGCACAGACTGGTTTGGTGAAGTTGGGGAAATCCTTAGGCCTTTGGTAACTGTATTTGGTGAGCTTTGCTGCAGTAACAACCCCCAAATGTTGGGGGCTTACAAAAACAAATGTTTACCTCTCACTTATATTGCATGTCTGCTAAGGACAGCTGTGAGGGAGTTGTGAGTTTTCTCCATCTGTCTTCTTCATTCCTGAATCCAGGATGAAGGAGCAGCCCTTACTTGGACATGTGAACCTTGTGGCAGAGGAAAAGAGCGAGAGAGCTGACTGAGACACACAGTGGCTCTTAAAACATCTGCTCACTTACCACTGTCAAAAGCAAGTCACATGGCCATGCTTGGGCTCCAGATCGATCCATGGGGCAAGGGTGCATCCTCCTCCACAGGAGGCCTGCAAGTCACATGGTAGTGGTCCAGGGTGTAGAATTCTCTTACAGGAGAGGGGAATGAATCATGGGAAAAATAATGTCATCTACCAGAGGAAGCCTGTGCTCTTTAAAGATGCTGTCGCTATAAATTAAAGCAGCAGAGTGAAATGAGTAAACTTCATAGAAGGGGGTGAAATCTCTTGTTCTTCCCAAATAGCGGGCTCTGTCTTGAGAACAACTGCTGTTCTATTTCCATATTTTCTGGTGTAAAAGCCTTATGGTGTATGATTTTATCATCTTGTGCCAAAATCTGTCAAAGACTGAAAAGTGAGTCAAAGACAGTTTATATGAATTGATGGAGTGGATACGAATCCTTTATACTGTTTCGTTACAATTAAAATGAAATTGAATTAGAAAAATAAACAGAGAAAGGATCCAGTTAACATGTGCCATACCTTCCTGATTTTCTATTGTAGATAGCATTATAATTAAGATGACTTTACCTGCTGACTCTTTGTGGCTGCTGACCTAATAAAATATTCTAGTTGCATACAAGATATATGTGATACAAAAAAGTGATAGTTAAGAATGACCTAATCTAAAAACATTTTGGTGCTAAAGAAGTTGACCCCAAGTATGCAAATCATTAACTCAAATAAAAATGATGTAATGGTATTCTTAGAATGAGTTGTCTCCAAGACTTTTCCTTGGAATTTTTGAAACATACAAAACAGCAGTCTGAATCTTAGCCTTACACTGTCTGTTTGGTTTTCTTGCTCAAATTTGTTGTCCCTACCAGTCCTTTATAGCTTCTAAGGTCTTTCCAAAAGGTCACTGTTGCTCTGGTCCAAAGCCTAGTTCTTTGATCCCCTTCCCAGCTCCCACATCACGCACTCGTGTTCGGATTCTTATGCACAGATGTGTATCTCTGGAAATTTACCATTTATCTGAGCACAAAGTTTGCCAAATCCAGAACATTCCCATTAAAGATCAGTCTTATCTGACTTTCACTTACGGGTTTGGTCTGTCTCTCTCCTTTCTTGCAATCCTACCAAATCTTTTAGGGGAAGCCCAAGTGTTCCCAGAACACAAAACTTGAAAGTTTGGGGAAGATGACATACTGGGATGTGTGGTAGATATCGAGTACTTGGTAAGTATTTGTAGAATAAATTGACAAATGGACACATTGATCATTGTAGCAGTTAAGCCCTCCCTAATAGCAAAAGCTTCTAAACTTTCATTCAAAGACATTTGAAGAGAATACAATATGTGTTTTTCATAAAAGATGCTCAATAAATATTTGTCATTTAGCTGGCAAGGAGGAAAAATTATGGTCAACAGTTCATAACAGAAAAGATGTCCAGTCACTTCATCTCCCACCTCCTCTGTTTTTAAAAATAAAACAAGCATTTTTTGTAAGCCTTGGGGAAAAGGAATGAATATAATAATGGAAATTCTACCTCTAGGAAGAGAAAGTTGCCTCACACTCCATCACCTACAATGCCATTTCCTAAATACTATAGAATGCTATCAGAATGTCATCAAGGTCTAAGAAGGCTTCTTTTGTATTATAATGATCTACTACATATAACCATATTTATAAAAGAATACTGACAACCCACAGCATAACCACATCTACAGTATATTGCATTTGCTTTCTAAAGACCTTTACCTAAATTGACAATCGAAATGCTGCTGTAAATTTTTAAATCATTTTAAACATCTCATTTATGTGGCAAATTCAACAGCTTATTCTAAAGCTACTTTCAACAGAGTAACTCATATCGTCTTATGAGCTACCTCTTATTGGTGAGACGCTGGAGTGCTGGGTTCAATCATAGCAACGAACTTTGAAGCACTACAAGAATGTGAATAGAATCCCATCTCTTCATGCTGCAATTATTGCTCTCAGGAGATCAATAAATGTATTTCTCCCACTTTTGTACAACCGCACAACTGTAATATATAGTGTTTACTAACTCCGTTTTGCTACATTTGTAAAACCTATTTAAAATCTAACCAATCTCAATCTTAAAAAATCACAAACTATTCAATCATGAAATCCAATCATGAAATCATAAACTATCCAAGAAAGCATTCCGAAAAGTGGAAAATTGGTAAATATAAAACCTGTCGTTATAACATCATGAGCTTATTTGCATAAGCACAGAAGTGGTGCTAATCTTAATCTTATACACAAACATAGGGTACTTAAAGAATAATTTTCTAAAAATAATATGGTAAACAATAGATGGGATATTTCAAGCACAATGTGAGATTTTAGTCATATAAACATGTGAACAGAGCTTCCTAACAAAATGAAATGCTATTTTGGAAAATGAGGCATGGAAAGCATATTTGTAAAGCATAAAATATCTTAATTTAATTTAAGTCTCTCTAGGTATAATCGGTGAATTTTGAAAATTTCATGAAAATTATTGGCAGTAGAAGAAAGACTAGAAGGAAATATTGCACGGAAGAATGTTAGCCATCCTTACCATTCAATAAGAGAGTTGTGACTTTATTTCATTTTTACTGTTGTCTGTAGCTTCTGGGTGTTCCTCAATGAATAGCCATTATTATTAATATTAGGAAAAAACAAGGCATCATTTAGAATATTAAAGGAACTAACCCCTTTGGATCAGGAAAGGGTTACACTGTTAAGCAGACCTTATACATGCTATGTGGAAGGGCTTACCTTTTACCTCAGATTTCAAAGAGCACTGAAGGTTCACGTTATCAGGTTATAATTTCACTCTGCTGGAGTTATTGCTTGCATATAAATCCTAGCAGGAGACATTAGCTGTGATAGGGATATTTTCTCTCTGATCCAAAAGCATCTCGCCTTTTCCCCTGAACTACTGTAAAAATTATTACAAAAATGTCTTAGAAAATAAAATCAATGCTGATACCTAACTCTACTGCATTAACAGGGTTTTTTCATCAAATTCTACAAGTAATGCATTATATTGCTTTTCTTTTCCAAAAGAGCAACATGAGGTAATTTCCATTATACTCTTTTTATAGTAAAAAAAAAAAAAAATCCTTCATTTTCTAAATGTTGAACAATACAATAAGCTGCTTGCTTATATTCTCATCTGGGACCTTATTTCTTTTTTTTTTTTTAAGATTTTATTTATTTATTTGACAGAGAGATCACAAGCAGGCAGAGAGGCAGGCAGAGAGAGAGGAGGAAGCAGGCTCCCTGCTGAGCAGAGAGCCCGATGCGGGGCTCCATCCCAGGACTCTGAGATCATGACCCGAGCCGAAGGCAGCGGCTTAACCCACTGAGCCACCCAGGCACCCCTGGGACCTTATTTCTAATTCCAATTTAAAGATGGTTTGAAGTAAATTAAACAGGCCTATGAAACTAGATCTTCTCAAAACCCAAGTTTAAAATGAGATGAGATCTTCAATTAAGAATTTACATGACAACATTATTTAATGGTGACAGGAAGAGGCAGTTGAGAACTGCAGCCTCAGTCGGCACACAGGAAAAGAAAAATCCACAGATTAGAATATAAATTTCTGGCTATTACACAGAAATGGCCCATATTCACCTAGCTATTGGAAAGCAGTTTTCTTGTCCTTTCACAAGGTCAGTCCAAACTAATTACCTCATTTGGTGAATGTAATATGGCCGAGGACTGTCATACTTACTAAAGACCTAATTTCAAGTCACTGAAGAAGTTTGGTCGCGTTTAGAAATCTAGGATCTAATCCTTACAGCTGCCTGACAAATGAATGCTTGCATGCAACTAGCTCACTAGAACACGTCATAACCTTACACGTATGCTCTCTGATTAGGAACAAAGCTTGGGGTTATCCTCTCACATTTACAGAAAAATCCCACTTACAATACCTGGAACTCCAGAAGTGGGGCTACCTCGAGAGCATACGTCTACTGAATCTTGTGTTGGGGGGAAATGCTAAATGGCTTTCATACTGGAAAAAAAGTGTGCCTGCCTTTTTTCATTTCTTTCTCTCCCCTTTTTTTTCCCTTTTTAAATTTTTTGAGAAACCAGAACTTCAGCAAATCACATAGTTACACTGTATTATGATTCATGGTGTTTTCATAGTAATGTGACATGTCTAAATGACAAAACGCTGGCTATCTACCAAAAATGTAAAGTAGTTTAAATAGTTTTCCCAAGGAAAAAAAGGCCATTATCAATTTCTTCAGCAAATTTCTTTGCTGTAAAATGGCAGCCAACCAACTTAACACCAAATCTTCACAAAGTACAATGAAACAAAGGGTTTTAGGTATGGACGACTTTGTTTATGAAATTGTTCACTACCCATAGCTTCTTCCTTCTTGGCTCGAAGAGGTAAAACTATGAACCTTGAAATTGCTTTATCTCCCGTTTGTTCCTAGAAAGGAGCAATAGAAGTCTCCCTCCCCAAACCACACATCCCTCCCACTTCAGGAGATCTTAACTGCAGGTGGTTGGACGTTTTTATTTAGAGAACAACTTATTTATAAGTCATGGATGGCAAAAATCTGGCATCAATTCTCCCCTTTGTGTGGCTCAACTTACATATTTTAATAAAATGTTTATTATATTCTGACTTCTCACAGGTACTGCCACTGTAAAAAAAAAAAAAAAGAAGTAACACACAGATGTGTGTAATTATCAAAAGAGATGAGCTTCCTTACAATTTAGAAAAGAAGCAAAAAAAAAAAAAAAAAAAAAAACCTTTTTTGGGGGAAACTTTTTCTGTTTTCCCCCCATTTATTTGGACACCAAGGGAGAAAACAGAAAGGAAAAAAGGAAGAGAGGAAAGAAGGGAGACATATACTGTGTTTTAAGGGTCTGGCATATGCACCCAAACCTAGCTATATAAATGAACCCTTTCAAATTGAAAATAAAAAAGCAAAAAACCAAAAAAACTTCCTTTTAGTATTCCCTCCTTTTTTTCCCTTGCAGCGGTCCACGGTGAAATTCTTTCCAGGAATCATTCACCCAACCCTAATTCTAATAGAAGACTTCAGAGCAGTTTGTGTCTAATAACAGCTCTGTGGAGGCCCTTGAAATTCTAATAAAGAACCATCAACCTATCAGAAGAACATGTAATTTTATGTTCATTACTTCTTGGTGCCCAGCTGTAGAATTTGGATGGTTGCACCTCAATTAAAAGTTGAATTGAAGTTAATATCATTTAAATAAAAACTTCAGTAAAAAGTTGAAGTTGTATTCTTAATAGCATTAATACCCTCTAATGACCGCTATGGTCATTACCACCAGATAACTGACCTCCTTGACCCTTTCCTAACTGAGACACCTTCTTGTAACACAATTATTTAGCAGTAATGAGTACTCGATGGGAGATTATTGTATAACCGAGCACCTTGACTTACCATTCTCAGTCATCCCCCTTCTTCGACAAATGTTGCAATTTTCCATTACAAGTTTTTCTGTTTCTAAAAGAGAAAGCTGCTTCCCCTCCACATCACCTCCTCCCACCCTTTGCCCTGATATAATTGTTAAGAGCCTTAAAAGTAATTAAAATGGTATAGAGGAGGTCTACTGTTCATGTGTAGTGACTGCTGCTATTAAGGACCTTCATCTCCACCATTTGAGACCACTCTTAACAAAAAAGGGTGGGGGGGGAAATGAATGCTTAAAAAAGAAGTTAAATGTGGCTTTCTAAGTCTCTTTCCAACTGGACTTTGCATATGGTGTTAAACTGGAAAATATGGGAGACAAAAAGATGTCCAAAAGGATGATTTTAACAGAAAAGACTCCCACAAATCCTTTAAGAACTTCATTTCCTGTTTTCCCTTTCCTGGAGACTGCCATTAACTGGGGGTAGGGCCAGAGAAGAAAGAAAAGGGACACTAACCCAATTTTCTGTTAAAATAATAGGCTCAGTTTCTGAAAACATTGAGAAATTCTCATTTCATAATGTATCTTTTTTTAGAGCACTGTTTAAGGACAAAATTAAACTTACATTGCTCTGAAACTTTATATTTTAATTAAGAACAAATCAAGTTGATAGACAATTATTCTGACTTTTGTGGCAACTCAATCTCATAATCTAAAAAATATATATATAATTCCAAATAATGATGAATAAATAGCTAATTTCCTTACAAGTGAAACTGGGATGCAAACAGAAGTTAAGCAGTACTAATATATGAGATACCCCTAGTTCAAAGTGCATTTGTTTTATTTCTCTGACTTTCACAGTGAGTTTTATTGCAGTAGGAGATTATTCAAAGAATGAAGACCAAATAGCCTTCCATTCCTCAGAGGACAGACAAGATGAACTGAGCATTTGATGGCACTTTCAGATGTAAGCAAAAGAATTTGTTAATAGGATTTTTCCACTAACATAATGTGTTGCTCTGAGGAGTCATATCATCTCCTTTTCTATAAGTCTGTCAGTCTTTAGGTCCATATACATGTCCATAAGGTCTGAACAAAGCCAGGAGACTGAATAAAACTTCAGCTGATATCAGCCTAAAGGTTCAGTGATTTCCAATCCTTTCAAGGTTAGAAAAGAAAAAAGAAAAGAAAAGAGAATAAGAAGAAATATCATTCACTCACTCATCAATAAAATAATATCTACTAAGTAGTATGTAAGTATTGGTACAAAAACAAAGAGGAAAGAAATCTAGTTCTTGCCCTCATGGAGTTTATGATCTAGTGAACAATAAGACAGAATGAAATACATGAGAAATAAGTGTTGCTTCCCACAGAGCAACATGCTGAAGGAATATAACAGATGTGATTAATTCCGACGGAGGGAGAATTAGGATGACCCTAATGGGTGAAGTAAGATCTGAGAAGGACCCTGAAGAAATTCGGTTAGGATGGATAGAGAGCAGAGAAGAGCAGCCAGCCCAAGGGAACAGGCTTGCACCTGTGGTTGAGTGTGGTATCAGAGAAGCGGGACTGAGAGGTATGGGCGGTGTGACGGGACTAAGGGCCAATGACCCTGGAGAAGTGATTTGATGCTGGATCAAGGAAAATTCTGAATACCTCATTAAGGAGTTTGGATTTATTGTGGCAAGGCTTTTGATCTGAAGTTGGATGTGATCCAACATGTATTTTAGGAAGATGAGGATGGAAATTGGGTGATCAGTAACCAGAGGTAAAATTGAAGCTGGGAGTCAATTCAAAGTCAGTGACACTACTCAGCCTCAGCACTGTGGTTGAACAACTCAAAGACTCAGGGTAGTGTGGGCACTGCCCACAGTCACCACAGGGTTATAGGCAAACAAGGCAGGACACCCTTAAAACCTCATCTGTAAAATACAAACTATTTGAAGCTCCCTGATTCTATCTGCAGGAAATCAAATCTCGAGATTCATCTCAAGCCTGTCTGGCTGGAACAATAAGGCCTAGACCAAGTGAGTGGGTATAGAAAGGAGAAAAGACCTAAGAGGAAAGCACCCCTATGGCTCAACCAAATGCTAGTGTTCCGCTGATGTGTAAATAAAAGCATTCTTGATCAATCATCCTTGACTGAAGCTGGGAAAACAAACCAAATCAGACATATATTTGGCATTATAATGAGCTTACCATTTAGTCCCTACTGGTCTCTGGACATACTAGACCAAAGCCAGGCCCAAGTGCAGTCAACTAAATAGCATCCAGAATGACCCCTGAAGGGCCGGTAAAATATCCTCCTTTTGGCTGAAATGGATGAAATGGAGCTTGACTCATGTCTTTCCAGTGGATGGAAGCATCCAGAAGCCACAGGAAGAACAATGTTCCCCATGCAGCTGTGCTCAGATATGACCACAGCTGAGGCTTCCATAGCCCAAAAAGAAAAACTGTCAAGCAAACATTTTTACTACACTGAAAGAAAATGGAGCAAGAAGGGTTTTTTTTTTTTATTTGTATAAAATATATTGTTCTTCCAGGCTGCAGTGAAATAGTTTCTATTTAATTGCACAGAAATCCTAAGAAGGTTACAGCAGTGAAACATTAAAATTCTAAGGGCAACTAATAACATTAAAACTTTATAGCCCCAGATAGAATAATTTAGACAAAAACAACATGAACATATGTTTTTGTGTAATAATAACAAACATTTATAGCTGTCAAGAGAGAAAAACACAGGTTTATGCACACCTTAATGGTGTGCATGGGTGAGCATGAGTATATTTAAAACATAATATATTACAAAAATGACAGCAGGCATGGCTCTTCTGGGTACTATGTTAAATCAATGAATAAATTACCAAAAGTGAGCTGTGGCTGTTTGGATGTGTAATTGAGCTTAACGTATGTAGTGTTATTTCAAAAGAAACTATTCAAGGAGTTTCGAGCCCAATCCACTCTGCATCTATCCTAGGCAGTTTACAAATAGCAATAAATGAAACCGTTTCACAGTAGGAAGGAAGTTTAGTTATACACATTACTTAAATGGGGGAAAAGTTAATTTTAATATGCTTTGCAGGAATTGAAAACAAACTTATAATAATTTGCTTATGTTCACCAAACTGGAAATTGAAATGTTAATATTTGGATTTAAATTTATATTAATTATTCACTGTATGACTCACAAAACCACTAGAAATTATCTGTTCAACTTAAAACAAATACATATACAGCCCTTCATAAATATATGTTTATTATTCTATTTGTTTTAATTACATCATTTGAATGCCACACTTTTTCAAAAAATTATTAGGACTACAGACTAGGAAGTAAATTTTAAGCTTGTTTGTGTCAACAAGTTAATGGCAATTGGTAATAACTGTGCTCCAGACAAAGCCATTAATGTGATTTTTAGAATAAAAATAACTTCTCATAATTTTCTTTCTAATTATGAGGTTGTTTGTCTTACTTAGTACTCTACCACAGTTTTATGAAACAGGGAAAGACGTATGTTTTCTTCTTTTTCCCCTGCCTGATTTTTCTGGCCTTAATCATCTCATATTTTTCTGTAATATATAAAATGCTGTGACCCTTTTACATAGAAAAGCTGAGATAAAATTCCCAAAGAATTAATTCCTAAACCGTCTGAATTATAGAGCTTGCCAAGTAGCCAAAAGGGCCACTCAACAGCTGTAATTTCTTTTGAGGAGATTGCAACTTTAAGCAATTTAAAATGTTATGATGGGCTTAGGTAACAGCCATGCTGACTCCTTATTTTTCATTTCTTTTGTGTTAATAGGGTCATTATATCATGGCAGATGCAGGGGGCAGGACTGTCATGTGTTTTATGAAAAGGAGACTATTTTTCTTGAACAGCATATTTTCATCTGTCCTATTAGTCCCATGCTTGGTCATCATTTATAGCCACCTAATACAACAAGTATCTTACACCACTCTCCACAATTCTGTGGGGCCCTGGACTCGTAAACCCAGACTCACTTTTCAATCGCACTAGACGAATAGCTTCCCACTAGCACCGAACACAGCTATGCTCGGCCTGCACCTAACAAACATCTTTTTATTCAAAATCACAATACAATTAGATAAGAGGTCATCCCTCTGCATCTTCACCACCACTTTTACTTACGTTGCCATTATTTACTCACTTCCCCACTCTATTCTCTTCTCCCCAAATTTTGCACAAACCAACCAATTTACTAACTCCACCAAACACTAATCCCGCAGGGTTTCCAGGCTTCTGTGAGCAGATGATGATGAACACAGTTGGGGTGCCTGGATACAGATAGACAGTGGAGCCCACTTAGCGCTCTATGCTCATTAGGACACCAAGATATGGAAAACACTAGGAAATACTGCTTTATGAGCTGTGAGTTTAAAGACCTGGCCATATATGCTGCAATAGGTAAAGCTACTTGGAAGAAAGCTTCCTTATCTTCCCCTCTTGGGAGTCTTCTCCATAGGTCTCTCATCCCTAGGGACTGACCCCACAGAGTTACTGCTGGAAGTTAAGCAGCAAGCATCAAATACTTTCAGAAAGAAATTTACTGAGCCTCCTATGGGTAAGGCCATAAGAGCCAGAGCCTTTCCCTGACAATATTCATTTTAAGTAGCCCATTTTCCTTTCCTGATTTAAACTGAGTCTTACAGAATTAATGGGCAAGAAATGGGGGAATGTGCAAAGTAGAAAGGGATCAGCAGCCAAGTCCATGTTAAATCACCAGCCAGCTGGCATGTTTCAAATGCTGCCCTATGAATACCAGATCTACCAAGAATAAATACTGAACACATAGAAGCAATTTACTGTAGATCTCCAGATAAAATCTTAACCTCAAAGACCCTTGACAAGATATAATAATTATTTCCGGTAACAATAACAAAATTAAAATCATAATTAGAGAGTTCAGATCCGTATCTTTTATATTTCAGAAGCTAGTCACCTTAGGGTGTAATGCCAGAGTTCAAAAGTATGAAGACATCACACCCTGAATCTGTGGGGTCTACAAGGCAAGTAGTTTTGCACTGAGGAGGAACCCCAGGCATCACAGGATGCTGTATGGAAGACATGGCCTATGCTGGCTTTTCTGGCGCCTTAACAGCTTCTACTGCTACCACCTTTGTGACCACCCAAGGTCCCTGTGTTGTAAAGCATATGAAACTGAGTACAGTAGCCTCAAAGTGGCTCTTTATAGATTCAACTCCCCATTTTTCTTTTCATATCCATACCCTCCAGGTGTGGGCTCAGTCCTCACGTCCAGCTGTGTTTTGGGTTCTCATGCCCACCTTCTCCCCGGATGCTGTGATTCTCATTCATTTCACATCCCACTCAAAGCTCCTTACTTTGGCGCAGACCATGGCTCCTGCCCAACACTCACCAAGCATGAGAACAGGAAGTCAGATGCCTACCCTGGCAACAGCTATAGGAGTTTACGTATGAACTATCTTTGATCTTCTCAGCAACCACGGATGACTTCATTAGTCAACCATTCAACTCTGACAATACATTCGTATGTGTCATTCTTTGTTTGCAGGTACACAAAAGGATTCTCTTGATAATCCTTTACTAAATCATACCAACTAATAAAATTATGAAGAACTAAGCAGCTAAAATAAAATAGTAGAAACTAAATAGTTATACAGCGGTACATACTTTCCTTCAACAACTTTCGTAACTTTTATTAAACTTAATGGGATTGTCCAGCACACTTTATTAAGATATGACAATCTTATAGTGGTTATGGGAAACAGGAAAATAAACAACATAAAAAAGATACACTATATCAAAATCACACATTTGATTATCCTTCCTGAGAGTTCAATAACAATTACTTAAATTAAAATTAAGTGTTTGAAAATTATAGTATTGTACAGCTGCCACACTTTTCATTAACTCACAACTTGTATGCCTAGGATGTCCGTGAGCTAACTCATAAATAACCCTGCTTAAAGTGCCAAAAAAGGCAAATTTCCAAGTATGGGTATGGTAGGCTGCTTTCTTTTTCCTTTTTTTTAAATTGTGAAATGCAAAGCTATAAAACATTTTATATTAAAAAGATACTTCACCTAAGTTTTATATAACTGGCCTAGATTCCATCATATCAATTAAATCAATTGAATCTATGCAACTTCAGAGTATAGATCAATTTACAAAACTGATATTTAAAGAACTAACAGAAATATTTAAACAGAAATATTTATTTATTTATGTATTTGAGAGAGAGAGAGAGTGAGAGAGAGCATGAAAGGGGAGAAGGTCAGAGGGAGAAGCAGAATCCCCTTGGAGCTGGGAGCCTGATGTGGGACTCGATCCCAGGACTCAGGATCATGACCTGAGCCGAAGGCAGTTGCCAAACCAACTGAGCCACCCAGGTGCCCTAAACAGAAATATTTAAAGAACTAACAGAAATAAATAACCTAAAGAATCCTCACAATATAAGGATTTTTATTTCTGTTGTAAATTTTTTATTAGGAACCAGCATTTTTTGAGAGTAGTCTTTGAGGGACATGTGCTGAGCACCACACTGTTTAGAACAATGAACAAGTAATAGTTCCCCCCCTTAGAGCATATACCTTGAGGAATATCTTTTTCTTTCTTTCTTTTTTTTCTTTTTACGATTTTATTTATTTATTTATTTGCACAAGCAGAGGAAGGGGCAGGCAGGGGGGAAGCAGACTTCCTGCAGAGCAGGGAGAGCGATGGAGGACTTGATCCCGGGACCCTGGGATCACGACCTGGGCCAAACGTAGATGCTTAACTGACTGAGCCACCCAGGTGCCCAAGGATTATCTTTAACACAAGATTCAAAGACAGAATGTGCGAAGTGCCACAACTGAGGTAGAAGTGGTATAGGTACATTCAGGAAACTGACAGTCACTCTGATTCAAATGGGTCCTTGGTGGGAATGAAAAGGACAGAATAGGTGCAGATGGGCAAAGATCTGAGGAGCAGAATGAGAAGAGCAGAGAGAAAAGACATGTGGCTGCACCAAATGAAAACAAAGGAGACTCAAAGGAACAAAGTTAGGAAGGAGGGAATTTGATAGGTAGGCCACGGAAAACCACCGAAGCATTCTAATTGGAAAAATTACAGTGCAAATGGAAAAGAAGCAAGAGAGACAGCCACAAGGTCAACTGGGAATCTAGTTTTAGAACTGTGTCCTGTGTGAACTCTGACTTCTGCAGAGGTCAGGGCAGGGAGGGCTAGAGAAGACTCAGATTGCAAAAAGCAGAGTGAAAAGCCTTTGGGTTCTGAGTCAACTAAGAAATTCCACTTTGGTTTTCTCTGTGTGTGTGTGTGCATGTGTGTGTGTGTATTTGTGTGTGTGTGTTAAAAGCATTTTTTATTTTATTTTAATTTTATATTTTGCATTGTTTTATATGTTGGGGTTATGAGTAAGATTTAGTTTGAAATTAAAAAATTGGCTAATACTTTTTTAATGAAAGCCACCAATCAAGATCACATGTTTTACTTACAGACGGAACCTGAGACTCAGAAACTGACTTGGTAACCAAGAGGTCATGAGTGAACACTGATGAGGATAGTTTCACTAAGAGTACCTGTGGCCAAAGACACCAGTGTAGCAATGAGTTGAGAAGAAAAAGAGATGATAGTTCAGCAGTGAGGAAAAAAAGAAGTAAAAGTACTTTGAACAGTAACAGGTAGAGAAAGAGTCAATGTGTAGAATACTCAGAAGCTGGTAAAACTTCATTAAAACAGTGAATTTGTTGCTTAAGATTTGTGTGTCCCCAGGAACAGAAAATTCCAATTCTGCTAACGAAGAAGCCTAAACAAAGAAGGAAATTGTCAAAAATGCTGAAAGTAGGATGGCTCTAGGGTTAGTTAATTCAGCTATTCAATAATATTAAAAAAAAAAAAATCCATCTTTCTCCTCTGTCATCTTCGGCATATCAGCCTTGACGTCAACCTAGTTCTATTCATGATTAGACAAAACGGCTACAGCAGCTCAGCTTCATGTCCTTGTGGAAGCATCCAGAGTTTGAAAGGGAATCCTTTCCCTTATTTGTCTCTTTCTACAAGAAATTTAAACAAACAAACAAACAAACAAACAAAAACTTTTCCGAAAGCCCTGCAGAGACTTTTCTTCATATCTCACTGGTCAAAAGGCATCAGTTGGTAGTGCCTAAACCAATCAATAACTTGGAAGGGGAGCCCTCTTGGTTGTCTGACAGAATGCAAGTCACTGCCTGGGCTGGGGGATACGGTCCATTTCCCTGAACCACACAGTACAGGAGGAGGGGGTGGGCAATGGCTGTTGCTTAGGCAGCCCACCCACCTGCAAATGAAGCCTAATAAGCATTGTTTGATACTGCTGTTGATGATTTTGTCAGTAGTGCCTCATCCCCAACCCATTTCCCTCCTAGGAGAAGTGTGGCTATACTTCCCAATATCCAATTTTATCACTTACGGGAAGAAAGAGAACTATCGATTGCCTAGGAAAAGTATGCACAACAAGAGTTTCTATTTTAAGGCATTCATTGAAAGAAGCTACTATGAGACAACATCTGCTTAAAATGCAGGATTTCCAAAGAGATCCTATCTTCAAACTCTGTTACCCGATTCCTCTTTTGTATATTAGCCAAAAGAGAAGAGTCATTAAGCTTTTTGTGTACAACTGACACTAAGAAGAATCTGCAGATAACGATAGAAGATGCTATTTGTCAAAGGTCTGGAGCAGAAATACAACTGAAAACTATGATACAATTGGAGAAAACACAAAAGTAATTACAAAGGAAGAAAACCACTCAGAGCATCAATTTTACCTTTATGATACCTTTGTTCACATCTCTGTCCTCTTTGTCCTAGGTTACACCATTAATAACTCTTAGCCTTCAACCAAAAAAGGGGGTGGGGAAATTTGCAATTACTGATTAATAGTAATAGTTACTGAAGTTAGTTACAAAGTTCTCACCAATCACAGAATGAGATGGTTTTATTTAGCTCTAAAACACAACGGAAGTTAATAGTAACACTACTTAAGGATAATTTTAAAAAATACATTTTGTTTTCCATTAAATCATATTACTCTAATTTACTTGAGAGGAAAAAACATCATGACATGAGAACTTCATTAATGATAATGGTAGTGGGCCCAGAAAGTCACCATTTTATAAATAAATATGTAACTCTTATAAAAGTTTGTGAAGTGGAGAAACAGTCAAAAGTGGGGTAGTGATTGTAAAGCACTGGTGAAGTATACAACGGGTCAGGTTCTAGAATGTCCACAGTCTTGAATAATGGGAAAAATTCCAACACATTAAGCGGTTGGTATCCTACGATAGTCGATATCACGGATACTACTGAGCCTCCTTAGCAGTGGAATCATGAATTTACACCATGTGGTTATTCGCTTACTTTCAGCTAGGAAAGCAAGAAAAGCTTTGGGCATGAGGGTCTGAAAAAGAAAAAAGAGCTGAGACAAAGAGGAGTTTTTCAAAATTCCTCATAATTCAAAATGCATAGCCCTCAAATTAGGGATGAACTTTAGAAGGTTCAAGTAAGTACTGACGTTCATATATATTAATTTCTTTCTTAGTTCCACAACTGGACGAACAATTCCCATCAGAAATTATTTAACTGGTTTGAGCCAGATGGAACTATCCAGTGAAATTCAGTATTTCCCCCATCTATCTAATGAAAGCCAGAAGAGGCATCAAATGAATGACAGCAGGAAAATAAATTTGACCAAGCTGGTTTGGAAAAATGCATGAGTGTGTGTTTTATGGAGACTATTCCAGAGAAGTGATCCAGGTCATTTTACAGAGCAGAGCTCCTCAACCCTATATTTCCTCCAAAGGTCCAGAAGAGTATAAACTATATTATGTTAGCTAAACCTCATTCATCATTTACTAGAAGCATGTGTATGTACATAGATTATAGTGCACCAAATATAATATGTCAGAGATTAGACTTTGTTAGCGATTCAAATAGTGGTATGATCCAGTTCTGCCCTTTCAGTTCATGTCAATTTAGAGACCTTTACCTTCTCAGGTTCAATCTCACCTAATCTTGTTAGAGAGCTTTAGAGCAAAGACTACAAATTTCATCAACCAGTGTGCTGGTCAGCTGGTAAGTTACATTAGACACTTCGGCTCCTTTTCAAAGCAGCAGCTCAGGGTATATTCTCTCAGCAAGTCTGTTTAAATAGATTTTTCTTAAAAATCTAACCACCTATTAAAACAGTTAACCAGCTAGACTTGAATCAAGAAAGTACAAAAATAATAAAATCATATTATTTTCTTTCTTATGGCATAAATTACTAGTTATTTTAGGAGAAATAGGTGAAATGGCTCTTTTAAAGATTGTTTTCTTCATAATGAAAAGCAAGAGGCAAAGGAAATGGGAGAGATTTGTGGAAAACAAGGGAGAAGGTGATAAGATAGAATTGAGCCATTATTTATACAGCTAAAATAAAGTATCGTGAAAGATGAGAAAATAAAGTGTAATTCTGTCCTTAGCTTTAATAAGAATATTCTATATCCACCGATTAAGAATAAAGTATATTTTTAGCCCAAATAATGTTTAAAGTGCATACAACAAAGAAATTTAGGATGCAAATGTGGCCCTGAGGCTGTGTCACAAGGCTGTGTGTGATTAATCACTAAACGTAATAGTAAATGCAATACAGTTTAGAGGGGACAGCAATCACTTAGGACTGGAAAATTATAGGGAATCTCTATTGGGACAGTGGGATTTGAATCCCAATCTCGTTCTCCAGTCCCTCCTCACCCTAAACCCTCCCTCTAGTCAACTAATTGTCTCACTGACTAATCACACTGAATTTTCCTTCATTCTAAATCCTTCGAGTTCCTTCCCTCCTTACTCCTGCTTACCACCCAACAGTCCTTTCTCTCCTATCTCAGAAGATACACCCTCTCTTCCTGAAACTCACAGCCCTACCTGATTCACTTCTTCTCCCTCATCTAAATCATCGTGTCATTTCACCTTCTTTTTTTTTTTTTAAAGATTTTATTTATTTGACAAACAGAGATCACAAGTAGGCAGAGAGGCAGGCAGAGAGAGAGGGGGGAAACGGGCTCCCAGCTGAGCATAGAGCCCGAAGCAGGGCTCGATCCCAAGACCCTGGGATCATGACCTGAGCCGAAGGCAGAGGCTTTAACCCACTGAGCCACCCAGGCGCCCCAATTCTCCTTCTTTCTTGTCTTTCTTCAAATTATCTTCTTCAACTGTCCCTTTTTAACTAGTTCTATTCTTTGGCCTATAAACATGACAGTGTCACCCTTATTCCATGAAAAGTCCCTTAGACCTACATCCTTACTCTCCCCCGGCTGTCAGCATTCTGGAAATTTCACTGTCGAGCATGTAGATTTCCACTCAACCCCCAGTTTTAATATGGCACCCTTGCTATCAGTTACTCCAGACATTCCTCAAGCTTCTATCATATTTCTCCCTTATTCTCATAAAATAGTCTTCTTGTGTCACTATCAACTTCCAAGGCTACAGCTATTATTTCTATTTTGACTGCCAAAGTTATATCCTCAGCATTGACCCCCTACTCTAAGCTTCAGGCTTGCATTTTTGACTGAATATTGCGCATAAGTACACAGATGATTTTCAGGCTTCTATTTCTAAATCATTGTGGTCAAACCTTTTTGCACTTTGGAATCACCTGTAGAGGTTACAAAAATACCTGTACCCAAGTTATATGCCCAGATATTCTTATTAATTGGATACCAAGATCATTATACTCAGCTTTCAAAACTGCTCCTTATTAAAATGTGCCAACCTCCATAAATGCTAACATGATTCTCCTAATTGCTCATGTTCAATTCCTCTGAGTCACCATTAACTCTTCCCTCAGTAGCCCCCCATTCTCCAGATACCAAATCCTAATATTTCTTCTTCTATAATATCACTTCTATTTTTTCTTTATATTATCACAGCCACTGCTTTACTTTAGCTGCCTCTAGTTATTGTACTAGATTCCTAATTCGGTCCTTCCTCTCTCATCCTACTTTTGCCATCTGTTTTCTATGGCTAAATCCAATCATTAAAAACACTCATGGCACACTAGTAAAATACAAAGTCTGCAGCTGATATTCAAAGTTCTCCATTATATATATAGCTCAAAACTTATCAGGCTTTATTGCCCACTACATCCTCATTCCTTCCCATCAACACAATAGACACCCTATGCTTGAAAGAGCCAAACAATTCACCGTTCACCACTCTCTAGATGTTCCTCAGATATTCCCTTTTCCATACTTTTGACCATGTTAATTCCTCTGCCTGGAATGCTCTCCCTCTAATATCTTCCTACTAACAATTTATCAGAATATTAGAGGGCTTCACAAAATCCATTTTCTCTTAGGGGTGGGGGGGCGCCTTCCCAGACCCCATCAGATTGAACTAATGTCCCCTCCCCCAAACTCCCTGTATCTATGTGCCTTATTATAGGACTTATCACACAGCCTGCCTTAATTTAGAATGACATATGTGCAAGTCTGTCTCCACCAATGGGCAGGGAGCAAGGAGAGGTACAGTGACTTGTCCAGAGTTATGACATCACAGTATAGTTACATATTCAATATTTATTGATTTGAGGATGGATAAGAACAGCATAGATATAGAGAATAGAACAATCCCTGGACAAAAAGAAGAAAAGAAAACGGAAAACAAATTTGGGAGATGGTGAGTTAAGTAGAAGATTTATGAAATGAAACAGTGGCATGTCAAATGGCCTTTTCCTGGTCATGTTAGTTTTTTAAAAAGAATGAGTAAGCCTGAGTATCTTATATATGTTTGGAGCCTAAGTTCTCCCATTAGTAAAGGGAAATGATTATAGGAGTTAAAATTGCTAGTACTATTGGGAAGTATGAATGAGGCCATCCCGGTAAAAGTTTTGACACAAACCTAGAGCACAGAAAGCCCACTCTAAGGCTAACCCCATTAACAGGGTCTGCTACACACACACACACACACACACACACACACACACACACACAATGGCTATACAATAACATTCAAGATGTCAAAAGAAAGATTTATCTGACTTTGATTTCCAGGCTAGAAAAGGGACAGAATGAGAGAGAGACAGAGACAGACGAGCATAAATGTCCAAGCAACAGACGTGTGCAGTTAGCTTCCACTATATTTCATGGGACACATACTTCCTTATCTTTCTCCTTCTTTTCCTTTTCTTCCCCCCCCCCCCCCATCTCTTCTCTTTTGTCCTGGTCTCTTGCTTTAGGTTTTCCTTTTTCCCTCTCCCATTACTCATGCTGCAAGATCCAGGGCCTGGCTTCGCCCTGCAGGGGGCAATACCGAACATGTGTTGGCCTCTGCAGCCCAACTACCTAGAAAGACAGAAGCCACCGCCCCAACCCCATGCAAGAATGGCTTGGAAGCTGTGGTGAGATGGCTCCCCAGGCTCCAGCCCAGCAGGACCTCCAATCTAGTTAACGTTTCCTAAAAAACATTAACCCTCATTTAGGCGCAGTGGGAGGTGAGACTGGGAATGTTCTGTGAATCCTGGTGGCAAAGAGCACTGTGTTCCTTACACTGAGAAAAGCTCTCCCTCTCTGTTAGCATCGGCACCACATGGAACTGTACGCTCCAGTTGATTTCCAAGGAGAGGGAAAAAACAGAAGGCGGCTCTCTCAGTGCTTTCTGACCTCGCTAGATGGGAAAGATACTCTGGCTGTGAGAACAATTAAGCAAACGTTTGGAGGATTCTGGGTGTGGAGGTTAGGTGTGTGTACATTTGAAAGCTGCGGTTTTAGAAGAAGCCCTAGGTGACTCAATAAACATGAGAACCGAGCAGGGTAATCCCGTTAGCAGGGCTCTCCTCGGCTCAGACCTCTCCCCTGACAGAAACAACACCTTCCGGGAAAAAGGGTAAATCACACACTGAGGTAATTGTTTCACACCTTCAAAGAATTTACTTATTAATTTCAAAGTGTTTTTGGAAGCAATTCTGTATCTTGCCTTCCATTTTGTGCTTAAATACTTGGGTTTTTTTTTTTTTTAATGTTGACCTCCAAGTCCCTCTTAATGTATTTATTATATATTATCTTTAAAATACATTAGGCTGAGTTACGAAATGTGAATTCTGCCAGTAAAAGAGGGCTGCTTTCCATTGAATGTAACTTTGTATACAACATCATGCATCTTTGCAACTCTAGGTATCATAGATTCTGGGATTAGGCACTCTTTGACTAAATAGGTTAAGAAAAAAACAGACTACCTCCTCATATCAATGACATTTCTCTGTGTTGATTAGAGACACCAAAGAATTTCACTCCCGATTTTTGCTGAGCCAAACACTTAGGTCTTGAGGCCACCACCAGCAATGGAAATACAGTGTGAAAAATTAAGATAAGCTCTGGTGTTACATGTTATATACACCATGATAGGGATGCCAGTTAGCTGTCCTTTGACCTGCTGTATATTTTTATCATCTCAAATCATTTTCAGTCACCTCATTAGAGTGGCAGACCATTTAAAAAAATTCCTCATCTTGGATCCACCCATATATCTGATAATATGCAAATTTAAGTGCCTCAAGGAGATTAGAGGAACTATCTCTTATTCGATTCTATCATAAATTTAGTACCTACAACAGATCTTCAAAGAAGTAACTCACTTTTGTTTCTGTCTTTTCAAAAACACTTTTGAAGAAAAGTTGCCCTTCTGATAACAAAAAAAGCACTACTGAAGAATCCACTGCAGAAGAAAGGGCGCTCCCTAGGTACTGCATATCAGGACTGTATTTATATAGTTCAGCAGAAAAGGAACTGGAGCAGATACTGGCTTTTAGGAAGAATTCCACATAAAAGAGGGGGAATTGGTAATGCATTTACTACTCATTTGCTTGCATCAAGAACCACATTCCATTTTAATCTGCCAACATCCTAATTAAGATGATCTGAATCTTGGGTGATCTATTATTCTAGATCTGAGATAGCCCAATTTACATTAGACAAGATGTTACACTGTGTGCTTACACTGAGATGATAAGACCACTGAGCATGTCTTCCCTCCTGTCTGGCCCAGCGCTGGGCAGAGCATTCTGTCAGCACTCAATAAATAATGGCCAGGCCTTTCCCTATTGTCTTTCTCTCTACCACTTTAGGCACAATTTCATCTTACTATATCATTTCTGGTTCCTTTTCACACATAGAGCTGTGCTCCTTTCTGCATGAGGAAGATAGGAAAGTATCTCAAGTAATTCTCTATGAATGTGTCCATCCGTGTATATGGGACTAGCAACACCTGAATGCAATTCCCATTCATTACTTCTATGTTGTTTCTGAAGACCTTAAAGAGTATGTTGCCTACATAAGCTTTTGAGCCAGAAAAGCAAAGATGCTTTGGAAGCATCAGGATCAAATTCCTTTCCAGTATAATAATATCCAGCTGCAATATTGCCCAAGAGGCACTATAGAACACAGAGAAAATAGCATACAAAGGTACTCTCCAAATCAGCTTCTTTCTCCCCACTTCGGCTAAGGAAAGTTATCCATAATTAATTTTATTTAAGATTTTATTTATTTGAGGGGCACCTGGGTGGATCAGTGGGTTAAGCCTCTGCCTTCAGCTCAGGTCATGATCCCAAGGTCCTAGGATCGAGCCCCACATCGGGCTCTCTGCTCAGCAAGGAGCCTGCCTCCCCCTCTCTCTCTGCCTGCCTCTCAGCCTACTTGTGATTTCTGTCTGTCAAATAATAAATTAAAAAAATCTTTAAAAAAAAAGATTTTATTTATTTGAGAGAGAGAGAGAGAGAGAGCGCACAAGGAGGGGGGGACGGTGGAGGGAGCAGCAGAGGGAGAGGGAGAAGCAGGCTCCCCACTGAGCAGAGAGCCTGATGTGGGCTCATGACCCAAGCCCAAGGCAGATGCTTAACCAATTAAGCCACCCCCAGACACCCCCAAAAAGTTACCTATAATTTATTAACATAATACTAGGTTAATACTAAGTTGTCTGATAAACACACAAAAAATGTGTTAATATTGGACTTGCCCTCCCTAGACATCTGAATAAAGTCCAGGTTGTCTGCGACATAACCAAGTCAGAGGCCACGTGTATGTCCCTTCTTAGCCACTATCTAAAACTGTCATTTGTAGGGCTGAGCAAACATATTTAAGAAATGTTCTTAAGCTTGCTCTAAGTGCTATTGTTGAACAGATAACACTGATGACCTTCATAGTCTTATATCCATTTCCAAAGGGATGACAATCTAAGATGTCAATCTAAGAACCTCAAAGAAGGTAGATAAATAAGCACAAGTCTGGGGTTCAAAGCACCTCACCCTCTATCTCCTTTTACTAAGGAAATGAAGATGTTTGATGGAACCCAGGGTAGGTCACCCTTCTGGTAGCTGTAAAGTTTTCTGAATTTGCAATAAAATCTTCAAATATTCTTTGCGCTGGAAACTTTTCTTCTTCTATTTTTTTTTAAGATTTATTTATTTATTTGACAGAGAGAGAGAACAAGCTTTAGGGGTGGAGGTGGGGAGGGAGTGAATCTCAAACAGATTCCCTGCTGAGCATGGAATAGACACAGGGCTCGGTCTGAGGAGGCTGAAAGCACACCCCAGCCAAAATCAGGAGTCGGATTCTTAACCGACTGAGCCACCCAGGTGCCCCTTGAAACTCATCTGTTTCTTTAAAGAGGACAAAGGAACCACTGTCTGATTACAGTGATGCAAAGTTTGAGCCGTTGTGTTAGGGACATCCTGGCCTTGATTCTAAGACAGCTATAATGATGGCTGAAGAGGTGACAAGTAAAGAAACAGAGAATAAGAACATCTTAAAGGAGGCAATGTGCAAAGTTTAAGAATGCTTTCTTGCTTTCAGGATTTTGGGGTTTTGCCTAGAAAGGTTAAAAAAAAAAAAAAGAATACAGCCTTTCTTAGGTGTTGGGTGTTCAGTGTTTTGAAATCCCTCCAGCTACGCACCATTCAAAAATTTAACATACTGAAAGCCTAGTTTTAGCTGATAAACTTTAACCAATCTATCTTAAAATAAAATACATAATTATAAGCATATTTTCAATCCTTGGAAGTGAGTGCTAAAGCTCTATTTCTAGAACTGGTGAATTCTGTTCTCTATTTCCATGTATAAAAGATCGCACAGTCCTGGGAAAACACTTTTTTTAAAAAAATGAAATACAACAAATAAAGTGCGCTGCTGAGTCCTGGGGGAGAAGTTTCCCAGAGTCTTTGAATTTCCTCCTATCCTCCTTCTTTACAAGATTTCTAAGACCAAGTCCTTTTCTGCAGTCTCTCAAACAAGGTAAAAAAGAAAAATACCCCCTAGATATATTCTTTAGATTTTTCTATTATGCTTCTCAAGTTCCCAGTAGCCTCTGAAGTAAACTTAAGATGAATTCTGGAGTTATTTTTTTATTATGTTTTAATTTCAGTTCTCTTTTAGGTCTAAGATGAAATAGATGATCATAACTGCTCTGCTTGGAGATGCATTTCATGGCACAATGTATATGTGACCTATGCAAGGTCACGTCATGGAAAGAGAACGGACATGAGAGATAACAAGTAGAATCCAAGCTTTTAGTCTTGGACAACTTCAGGGTAACCTATTTAGGCTTGCTTTATTTCATGCAATACGGCAAGAAAAGTTTCTTTTTAAACAGTAAGTACGTCGTAGATATAAAGTCTGTATAGGGCTCTCTCAGTGGTTTGAACAATGTCAATTACAAATATATGAAGAATTACTGCCCAAATCACTGATCATTAAGGGTTATTTTATTTTATTATTTTATTTTTTGGCCACATTTTGAGCCTTGGTACAGTGGCAAGCCAGCCTACTTCTCATCCACAATAAGATCCCATGTTCCAGCCACACTACACGTTTCACACCTTGAGGTCTCTGCACATGTTTCACGCTGACAAAAATCCTTTCCACCCCTCATTTAAAACATCAACTCCCCTGTAAATCTTCCCTTTTCATTATCTTCATGCTGGCAAAAATCCTTTCCACCCCTCATTTAAAACATCAACTCCCCTGTAAATCTTTCTTTTGAGACCCCCAAACAGGGTTCATTATTTCCTTCCCTGTGTACTCAGAGTGCTGCATACCTATCTAATGTAGAGTATCTATCAGATTCTATTATAATTATTGGTTTACTGTCTCCACCACCAGAAATGAAAACTTGTCCATTTACCCTTATCTAGGATTTCCCACATGCCAGGCACTGTTGTGAGCACTGTAGATACATCAGCTCTTTAATCTGTACTGCAGCCCATTTGAGGGGGTTATTATCAGGGCCTCCATTTTACAAATGAGGAAGCTGAGACACAGAGAAGTGACGTTGTTCTCCCAAGGACACCCAGCTAGCGAGTGTCCCGAGTGGAACTCAGGCAGTCTGACATCAGCCAGAGTCTGGGCCTCCCCTGATACTCTCTGTGTTTGCCCCACAGAGGAAAGCAGGCAGGTCATGGATATTAAACAGATAGAAAGAATAATCATACTGATTTCTCCATAGTTTCCTAGGCTTAAATTAGAAATATATTACCTTTGTCTTAAATGGATTTCACCTTCACCCTTGACTATGGAGGAGTTCATTTGTCCAGAGAAAATTCAGCCCAGACTGGGGAGAGAAAGCTAGTTGAGAGGTAGAAGGCCTAGGGTATTGCTGGCTCTGCCAGGTCAGAGTCAAACTCTCTGTACCTCCCACAGCTTCCACGGCTGCCAAAACCTATAGAAACCTCTCCAGGAGCTGTTTGTAGTGGTACGACTCTGCACACATGTGACACAGAATGCTTGACACAGAGATAGTATTCACGAAGAATACTTAGGTTAGTCTCTGTAAACTGATGGGACTCTGAGCAGGAAGACACTGGGACTTTGGGATGATTCAAACAGAGAGGTTTTTGTCATTGTTTCTTTAGAAGTGAGGCACCCAAATCATTAAGAACCAGTTGTATTTATCCTTCCTCCTGAACTAATTTAAATTTATATCTCAAGTCCCCACAGGTGATTGTCACCCATTTTACCATTTAAATCACTTCTTAATTCTTGTATTTTATATATATTCTGTATTTTTCTGATTAAAATTTTTATTCATGGTAGAGATTTGGAAAATTCAGAGGTATCTAAAAATATCTAATTGCATATTAGAGGACTTTACCAATGTTTTAAAATTCTCTTCTTCTAGAATACTATTTTAAATGGCTGTATAACCTTTCATTAGGATAAGATGAAGCATGATTTAATTAGCCTGTCCCTGTTTTAAACATTTGGTTGATATCAATTGTTTGCTGTTATAAGACTTTCTTTCATGCTCTGTGGAGATCCCGGTTGTTGAGAATCCTGTAGCCCCCGCAGGAAAAGGGCCTCTTAGAGCCTATACAACAGTGCTTCTCTGGGAGCTTGTGCAATGCAGATTCTGGGTCCCCAGCAAGGAGGTTCTGACCTCTCAAAGCTGGGCTAGAGCAGGTGCTCCTCTCTTTGAGAAATGCTAACACTGCCTCTCCTTGGAGAATACTTTCTCTTCACCCGGTTACTTCTTTACTCCCTTCTCAATATACAACCCCCAAAATGAGCTGATTTCAAAGTATCAAACTCAAATTGGTTCTGGTGAAGACAGCTACTCATTTTTACCCCCAGTCTTTTATTAATTTAGGTGACTGCCCCATCTCTGCAGTTCCTCTTTGGCACTCCTCAGCCTTTAACCTGACTCCACCCACCCATGGTCCACACCACAGCCAGGAACAGCTTTTTATGCAGCCAATCAATGATGTCATTTCCCTCCTCACTACAAAACCCTCCCTTTGTGACCATAGGCCACCCAGCTTCCTTCAGACCCTCCTCTTTCTCTCTCTACCTCTCCAACTGCACTGGCCTGCTCACGGAATGCCTCCTCAGAGAAGCCCTCCTTGATGTCCTGATCTAAATCACTTCTCCCAGCGCAAGCTCTGGCTGCTCCCTTTTCTTTCACAGCACATCACCATTTATAAAGCTCCATGAGGCAGGTCCTGAGACTTAATCGTTCATCACCAGCATATCTGGCCCTGAGCAGGGCCAGTGAGAGGCAGTCTTCTGGGTCACGATCCACACAGGTTCTGGGGCCAAAGGGCTAAATTCAAATGTGAGTTCTGCTACTTAGGACCTGTGTGACCGTTGGCAAGTTACTTAACTTCTCTGTGCCTCCTTTTTCTCCACTGAGGATAACATGGGACTACCAGAGAGGTTTGTTGTGAGAATTAAATGAAAGAATCCACAGAAGTGCTGAGAATCACAACTGGCATGTAGAATGTATCCAATACAGGATAGCTTTTTAAAAGGAAGCAATTAGTATGCTTTGATAAATAAATAGAACACAACAGACTTTCGAGTTGCATCTTTTCTCATCATCACTGCCCCGCAACCCCAACCAAAGCATTCTTAGCCCCACCAACGTCTCCCTGCAGCCTGCTCCTAGAGAGGGCTCTACTTCTGCCCTGAGAAATCTGCTGAATACATTCTCCCTTCCATATTATTAGTTCCAGCTTTGATCCTTTCATCACATCACTTTCTAGAATGTGTGCTCATGTGCCAAGCCCCGGCTCTTCCTTCCTCCGAGTATTTCCTGAAATGTGACCTCCTCGAGGAGCCTTCTTTAAGTGGAACTGAGCTCATCGTTCCATTCTCTGTTTCCAACAAATAAGTTAAAGGTTGTTGTTCGAGGTTCCAAAGCTATAAATCTTCCGAGGTTTTCCCTGGCTACGTGGTCTCACCATTGCAGGATGGGTGGGGTTTCTCCTGAAGAATGTGAGTCTAAGAAGGTAAAGGGTTTGTTTAACTTGCTCTGTATACATTTAGCACAATGCCAATCCACATGGATGCTGAATAAATGTGACTTGATGATGGTTTAATTACTTTGTCCATGCCAGGAATAGAAACCCGGAACTCTTAAATCTGTTTCCCCCCACGTTGCAATATGTTTCAACGCTGAGTCTATTATGAGACTGGTTTTCTGCATGGACTTTCACAAAAAGGATAAATACAAAAGAGAGATTACATGAAAATATCAAATTAATAAAATTATTTTCCACATCCCGAGTCCAAAGATACCTTTGGAACAGCAGTGCATTGTTATTAAAAGGTGCCTCGTTTAAAGTTTAATTGCATATGCTTTATGGGTTATTTTATAAATCTAAAATAGATAACCAAAACATGTCAATACTCGTTTTTAAAGTACTTGTTGTATTCGGTGCATGCACCATTATGGAGAACTTACACTCAGAGCAAAAAGATTTGTAGCAAAGCATATGACCTTCTTCCCACTACAATGACCATCCCCTAATTAGGCAATGCATCTGATAGTCATTAACAGGAATGAGATAATGAATCACTTTCTCTCTTCTTTGTTAATTTGCTGTAACCAAGCGGCTAATGGATGTCAGAGCTGAGTGATTGCACTGATTATAGTGATTTATAGTTGCAACAAAACAATTTAAAACCATTCTGATTATTCATGTTAAAGATGCTTTATGTTTTGTTTACTAAATGTTTTATGTCCCCCTTTCTCCTACCCCTAAAGTATTGTCCCCCTCCTACTCTGCCACTTTTGACAAAAACTCCTCTTCCTGGAAAACTTGAAAGTTGTAGGCTTTTTTTTTTTGTTTTAAACTAAGCCATTTCATTTTGTTTATCTTTTGTCTCTGTATATCTACATATCCAAGTAGATATAGAGACAGATAGATAGATGGATGGATATAGAAATAGACAAAGTTTACCCAGTAGAAACAAAAAGCCTTCGGGGTGGAGAGAAAACTTCAGTGGTGCCTAGTTCAAAAGAAGGCAGAAATGAGAGGAAATCAGGCAAACTTCAAGCCACTTACCTTGGGGCTTCCAGTCCCTTCCTCGCCCTCCACAGACACATCAGTAGCCAGAATCTCAGCTTTGATGGTATCCAGAGCCCTGAGAATCCAGCTGTGCTGTCGTTTGATTTGCCTCTGCAGCTCCTTCCACTGGCTTGCAATCATCCGCAGCATGTCCTTCAGCCCTTCTCCAAAAGGAGGGGAAAGCACAAGTTACAGGCTCAACTGCATTTTTTACCCAGGATTGTCTTTTAGCCAGTAAATTAGATGAATATTTCAAACAGTAAGCCTAATTTTAAACAACCATTATCATCACCTGCCATATAAGCATTTGTCCCCCAGGAGAGGGGCTGGGGGATTTTGCCTTCACAGAAGGCATAAGGACACAAAACCAGGATCACCACAGAGATGCTTGGGTGGGAATCGACTTAGCTTCTGTGCATTGACTTAAAAAAATGCATGTTGAACAAAAATGACCAAGTATAAAAATTACTGACACCAAAGCTTCACTTTCCAAAGAGAAGGCCCTGTGTGTATCCGTGTGGAGACTTCACAGTGATCAGAAAGATGCACAGAAATAGGCGAAGTGAACTCGATGAGGAATACGGTAAATGGGCCAGAATTAAGACAGCAGTCCTCTCCCTTAGCATGTCCGATTAATGCTGCTCTTTCCTTATTTAGCTGTGGTAAGCTCAAAGCAAGAGCCAGGTTATAATTCACCCTGTCTTACGGTCTTTTGCTACCAGGGTAAGTATAACCAAATGACAAAATTATTTTTTATTTATCATCTGTTCCTCATAAATACATTAATACTGGGCAAGAGTTGGTTTAAGGCCAAAACTATGCTAATGCAATGACCAGCAAAAAAACATGCAAAATGTTCACGTGTGAGAACTGGCAGGGGAATAATCGGATGTATCTCGTCCGCCTGCCTTATATCGGTAATGATACCTATAAGTACCCTAATGCATATGCATTATAACTATTTGCACAATTCTCATTCATTATCTTAATGTTATTTCCAGGGCACCTACATCAAAAAGCACGTCAATGTGAAGTTTTCAGGAATGTGATTTCAACTGAAACTCGGGCGAATAGCAAGCCCAAAATAAAATGAACAGACCATTTGGAGGCAGTATTTCATCGTATAAGTATCACAGCATTGTATGCAGTATATGAAACATTTATAAATCTTGAAGGTCAATCTGATAATGTAAATATTAATAATACATAAGGAAGTGAATATATGCAGTAATTTACAGCAATGCTTCTTCATTCTTAATAGTCTGGAGACATAAAGGCTTGCAATATTTCAGGAGGATTTACCTGCTTTGTGAGATGCAATAAGCTCGAGAAGTTGGTGTCCTTCCTCCTCCACAGCTTCCTTGAGAGCACAGTGACTGTCTACATTCAACTTAAAACTCTGCAAGGAAAAATATGAGCATCAGACCCTGGCAAGGCAGTTAAACATAAAACATCCATACAAAATTACTTGCTACTTTTTATCAAGAACCACACAGCCCAATTTACCCAATAGACAAACTAATTTGCTAAATACTAAAAGCTATTGATATTTGGGATCTGGGTTCAAAATGTTTCCGCTAGATTAGCAGAGTGCATCTGTTTGGAAACAGCTGACAAATCTAGAAATTCATTAGGTTTTTATGAAAAGTCACATCCCGTAGGCTATATCAGGAGAAGCAGTGCTCTATAAAATATACTGAATTTCTACCAGCACATATGAGCTCTTTTCTTCACTTTTTAAAAATGTTAGTGATAGCACTATTTATGAAACCATAAAAAAATTGGCAGCATAAAATATATTAGCCTTATGTGCGTATATCTAAATCCATTAATAGAGTAAGGGTTGGACTCGGCTGTTTCTCAGGTATCACACAAACCAGAGAATATCAAGGTGGATCGAGTACTGTACTGAGGAGTCAAATGCTTCCCAAATCTTTGATTTTTAAAAGCTTATTTCTTATACTGTGATTCTGCTTGAAAAATGAATATGTCAGGCACATCAGGGGCATTTTTCACTCATGACCATCCTCCAAAACCCAGCAAGTGCTGGTATGGCTGAATCCCAACTCAGGGCCATTGCTTTCAGGAAGCCTTCTCTGTTGCTTTACATGGAGTTATAGACTCCTTTCTCCCTGCTCTTACATGTGTTTCTACTACAGAATTTATCACCTGTATCCTGCTCTATTTCTACACTCTACTACCAAATTATAAGCAATTTTAAAGAAATTCAAGTTTCACATTCATCTCCAACTCAGGTCACATGGAAGATGTTCAACAGATTTGCGGAAATCATAGATATCTGTCATATTGGATCAACAGCGCTCTCTGAAAGGGAAGGCTTCCAGTTAGGTATTTCAAGAAACATGGGTGGCTTTCCAAAGAATTCCCACCTCTGGAATGTTAGAAGGCATTCCAACCACAGCAGGTCCAGTGGAGAGGAATCCTAATAACCAATCTGTTGAGTCAATGGCTAGTCTTCAGGGTGAAAATCAATTCCTTGAGTTGACTAATTAGGACATGAATTTGAAATACTACATGCCAAATGTTGGCCTCTCCATGACAGAGCTCCACAATATACAATATATTTCGCTGTCACTGATGATTCCTTGAGCAATAGCTGTATGCAGAGCCCTAAGCTTAGTGTTAAGAATATTTAACACAAGCTTGGGGTGCCTGGGTGGCTTGGTGGGTTAAAGTCTCTGCCATAGGCTCACGTCATGATCCCAGGGTCCTGGGATTGAGCCCCGCATCAGGCTTTCTGCTCAGCGGGGAGCCTGCTTCCTCCTCTCTCTCTCTCTCCGCCTGCCTCTGCCTACTTGTGATCTCTCTCTGTCAAATAAATAAATAAAAGCTTTTAAAAAATTAAAAGAATATTTTAAAAATTTAAAAATTAAAAAAAAGAATATTTAACACAAGCTCATGATGATACAAACCCAGTTAGAATGTAATTTGGATGAAAGAGGTTAAACCACCCAAAACTGTAAAGTTAGGTACATTCATTTGTTCGTTTAGGAACCATGTATCATGCTTGTTCTGTACACTGGACTGATAGTGACTTAAGGGGTTTAAATGGCCTCTGGCATCAAAGGGCAACCAAACACGTCCCTAGGAGGACAAAGTGCAGCCCAAGTCATCGCGGATGTTCAGGAGTGACTCTGGGCTCTCTTTTTCTTAGTGGCAAAAAGGGGTCTTCTTTTTAAAGCTGAGAGGAAAAAGCAGGTTAAAAGAAACTGGATATGAAGGAGATGGGGACAGACAGATCAGAGTATGAAGTATAAATATAAGAATTTTGACTAAAAAAAGTGTTTGACTCCAAAATGGTGAACGATTTCATCTGACTAGAGGCATAAAAAACAGGGAAGTTTTAGCCAAATACGACAGAAGAAAAACAATGGTAAGTTTTCTCACAGGCTGTTCACTCTTTCTCATATTGTCCTTTTTCGGCTATAGGTATATGGTTGAATAAAATAAAGTGTGGCAAAGTATGGGAAGCCTAATGCTTCTGGTCAACACAAACACTATGAGCTCCATGAAAAATTAAATATTACTTTATAGCCAAAATATGACTGCATATACTTTTTGCCACTGCAGTAGATATCCTCAACTCTGAAGCAAGAACATGTGCAATAAGGTTCATGTATGTTTCAGGGAGAAGGGACAAGGAAAAGAAAAACACTTGAGATCAATGTGAGAGTGCCACAATTTAGGAAGAAACCTGTTCTTGAGATTTCCTTATAACTGTAAATTTAGCCTAGTGCTCTCTCTGATTCTTTGTTTACTTACAACAGACTTGTGCTGAATGGTTAGTAATCATGAGCTTCTGAAGAGGTGCATCAGGCTATGTCTCAGAGCAAAAGAGAACCTAAGGACCTGTGAGTAGGTTGGATAATTTGACATAATTGAAGCCAAGAGTATAGAATAGATGCAGCTGGGTCTGGTTCTGCCTCAAGATGATGTGGAAGCATTTGATTAGGAAAGTGGAAGAGATGAGGTATTCATTATTAGGAAAAAGATAAGCTGATAAGCTTGATGCTGTAGAGAAGACCCATTTAATATATCTATTACCCAAATGGTACAATATTGCTTGATTTTCAGGTGCACCCATTAAACATTAATAATATCAACTAAGGAATTCATAATGGACCGCTGAGAAGGCAGCCATGCGGCCACATTAACAAAACTGTCAATGAAATTTCTGGCCACTAAAGCACTAAGCACTCCCCATTCTGTCCCCACCTCTTCCTGAGGGAAGAAGCTTAGATGGAAGGATTTGCTTCTCTTCCTCTTTCATTTTCTTTTTCCTTGAACCTGATACTTGAACACATTTCCATTCTTGTGCTCCTAACACATTCCCTCAGCAATGCCGGATATCCCTCTGCAACATCCACAGCATTCCCTGAAAATGCAGGGCATTCTCTGAAGATTTAATTTATGGCAACATTATCATAGGTGGGTACCACGTTCTTGTGTCAATGATTATGTGACACTCCTTAAATATGAGTAATCTGGGTTCTAGGAAACTCCAGATCTTTTTTAGTGTCTTTAAAGCAGCATATAATTGAACACCTAGAAGAGAACAACTAAGGAAATGGAAAATACAGTGACTGAGACAAAGGATTGGATTATCAAAGAGATGATACATCAGAGGCTGACGAATGGGTATATCCACACCTGCAACCTCTAGCTTCACCACCTTAGATAGATCTGGGTGCACTACAACTTGGCAGGATCGAAATTTATACCAATTCTACTTTGACCATGATCAGACTTTATAAAACAGATAAAATACTACCTCTAATCCTATTCTATTCAAATTTCTGAAAAGCCCCGTTTGATGGGAGTATGGCAGTCATGTGGATATGAAATGAAATCAAGGAAATGTACACCTTGGTGGACAAAACTATGACAAGAGTGAAGAATGACTGCTCATGAGGACTCATAAGATTTGGATCTCCTGGCACAGGAAATAGTGGGAAAGACCATACTCACATTCAGAGGCTTAAAGATCGAAAGTGGCTCAGCCTTAGCAGCATTGTCTCATGAACACAGACTTTCAATCGTCCAATGAAATACTGTTAATGTCTGCCAGGTCCATTGATGTCCATGAGTATTGAGATGTTGGTGAACAATCAAAGAGGCCGAAAACGAGTTATTGAGTCTTTCCTGACCAATTTCAGTTTTTTTAAGTGCATGAATTAGTAGATATTTACTGGGCAGTTTTTGCCAGGCTTAGAGATACAAAAGATAACAATACACAATATACAATCTGGGCACATGCAGCATATAGTCTTTTCAGTGAAAGAGATTAAAAAAAAAAAAAAAAAAGCCAGTAGCATCATAGGACTCAGCATAGCATAAATGTGGGATCAGGGTTTGGTATCTAAGAGAGAATGGAAGGACCTTAAGCAAAATGAATAGAAATATGCCCTACCCAATGAGATTTTTTTTTTTTTTAAATTAAAGTATCAAGTAAAACCAAGAGTGTGGGCTGTATTCTGTACAAGTGTGGCAGGTGCTGGATAGGTGCTGTGGGATCCCAAGCTGGGCACCAGGTTCTGCAGAGCCTTACAGAGAGCTAGTGGAGAAAGGACTAATTTGTATGCAGGCCTGGAGACAGCATTTATTGTAGCAGGAAGTAGGAAGCCGAAGGCAGGTAGGTGTGGCTGGGACAGGGTATTAGCAGGAGAGGCGGAAGCTGTGATATGTGGTCATTAACTCCAAGGGCCATGAAAGAGTCAGGGAAGAAGATGTCAGAACACTGGAAATGGATGGGCGCAGTTCTCTGTTCTAGAAAGCTCTCTCTGGTTGCTGTGCAGAGTTGATTTTAAAAGGGCAGACTGGAGACAAGCAGACCATTAAGGAGGCTGCTATGGTAATACAGGCCAGATGTTTCTGCATGCTCACAATTTTTTTAATTAAAAAAAGGTATGCTTTTCTTCTAAATGAATGAAAGTAGAAAAAAATGGAGAAAATCTTCTGTCTTTTTAAAGTTTTTCTCAGTGTGTGAGAGCAGCGTGTGCCAGAATTTAGTTCCTTGGCTGTTCTGATGATAAATACCAGAGGTTATTAGTCAGGAGTCTCCCAATGTGAAAGACATATTGAACTGATGAACTTTTACTCCCACTGTCATTTTAAAGAGATGGTATATATGCTGATGAATAAGGCACTTGATGACACTTTTTCTTCACACAAAAGATTTTTACTACCCTAAGAAAATGAAAACTTGCTTTTTTTTTTCCTTTTTTTTTTTAACAAGGGCAGGAGGAAGAATGTGTGTTCAGTCAGAAAAGCAGAGGCTTAAAAAGTCACATGCTACCTGCCTTAGGCCATCTCCACTGGGGTCCCCTCTGAGCCATGCCTACACCATCCTGTGTTCCCACAGGCTCTTGGTGAGGAAGAAAGCCCCGATCCCCTGGGTAGCAGCTGGAAGCTACTCTTCTCCTCTCCCCAATGCCAACAACAGAGGATGATCATGTGGTCCTCAAAATACAAAATATACCTTGTAAATGCCATATGTGTCAAGAATTGAAAGATTTTTATGAGTATAACAGTTCTTTGTTTAAGAACCTCCTAAAAACTGGACAAGTTATTACATAGCCATTCAAGTTAAGATTGTGAAATCACATGAAAAATACACAGAATGTATCACAAGCTCAAAAAAATGAAGATTCAGAATGGTGTCTGTGACGGCAGTAGAGCTATACAAACGAATAGTCCCAGTGCATGGAAACAGAAGTCCATGGGGAAACACAACGAAATGTTAACATCATTTGTGCAGGGTAGGACCTGGAGTTAATGTAGCCTGGTCTCACGGAAGGGGTTCTCTGTGCTTCGGCTTTCTACAACAGAAGATGAAAATAATACTGACTTCTAGGTTATTGTGAGAATTAGAGATAATGATTGTAAAGCACTGAAGCAGCACCCGGAAATAAGTGGGACCAAAGAAAAATCATTACGACTTTTAAATTCATTTTCTCTCTTTTCCGAACGTGGTCTGTGGGAAATGGTACTTTACGGTGACTTCAGGCGACAAGGAGCACTTCCCGTTGAGGCTCTCTGAACTCTGCAGGTGCATAGACCACATGGTCTTTCTCCAGTGTCACCGCCCAGCACAGGTCTGCCCGCAGGGGACGCCCAAACATAGATGTTGCCATCTGAGATGGGGCCGAGGCTGCCCGGACAGAGAGGCCAATGATTTGGGGCTTCCTCCTGCCTCGAGTGTGCGCTCTTGGGCAAAGCATCTAACCCTTCTGGGCTTCTGTTTCCTTATCTACAGTCCAGGCATTTGGACTCAATATTTTCCAGTCCTTGGACGTGCTGATTTTATCTTTCAGCCAGACGATTCAGGATAGGTGGCTTGGGAGGCTTTTTATTTATTCTAAACTAGAAAATTTTCAAAGGGGGAAGAATCCCAAAGGCCATCTAACCATTCATCTACCCCAGGGCAGCTCCGTCCCTCAACCATCCTGGGCAGATGTGTTCATTCTATTTTTAACTATCTCCAGGGAAGTTTCTTCTATCTTCTCATCCCAAGTCCGCAACATTTCTTCTCAGGAATTTAAGAGCTCTGTGCAAAGCAGCACGAGCCTCCCTCTGCTTCAAATTCTTTTGCCAAGTCATCTCCGCAGTGTGGGAGTTGGAAATCAGAAACATTGTGAGAATATGCCAACAAAATCCACACGTCCAATCAATCATCAAGCCCTGCCAATTAATTTCTTCAACCTCAACTCTTCCATATTGATTAACACTGCCTTTAAGTCAGGCCCTCATCATCATCTCTTGCCAGGTTGACTTCAACGGCCTTTGGTCATGGCCCCTCAAAACCACATTTATTCCTTATTTGTGGCCTGCCTGTGAAGGCGCAGGCATTGTCCCAAGTACATGGGATGTGGCTATGAACAAGGTAAATAGCCCCTGACCTCTCAGAGTTCACCATCTAATGGGGGATGGAGGGTGTGCATCTTAGTTGCAGTCAATTGTGTCAAGGAGGCCATGACAGCACGTGGGTGCTGGTGACAGCATGGTCTCTGGAGCTGGTCGGCCTGGGTTCAAATCTCAACTCCTCCATCACCCACCCACTGTGTCACTGTGGGGAACCTCTGGTTACTCAGTTTGTTCAACTGTAAAAAGGGAGAAATGTTAGTGCCTACTTCAGGAGATTGCTGTGATTACTTCAGGAGATCACCAGTAGAACACAGTCCGGCCTATCATAATAGTCCAAGAAAAACCATTTCATTACACAGAATGGCCTGCCTCCAAAACAACTCCGGAAAAGATGCTCCTTCATTGTAGGATAAGATCCAGCCGCTGGCATGACCTACAGAGCCCTCTCAAATCCCAACCAAGTCTACCTCTCAGGTCCCATGTCTGCTTGAAATGCTCCTGAAATGCTTCAAGTTTCCAGCTTACACCAGCCATCTCACACCTCTGAGATTCTGCTCTTGCTGGTACCTGTGATAAGGACTGGTATGGACAGTCCCCCCCATTCCCCTGGCTAAGGACCTCTCGTTTTTTTAAGATTCATTTCAGGGGTCAATCTCTCTAGCAAGTTTTCCCTGACTTTCTTCTATCCTCCCAGTTTGCACATTCTCCTAAGTATCCCCAGAACATGTGCAAAGCTCAAACCACTACTTGCTACCATGCTGGATAACTAACTGGTGATGTATATTCTTCCCGGCCATGAGTTCCTAGAGTTTCTTCTCACTCATTCTTGAATCCACAGTGCCTCAAATGGTGCCTGGCACACAGAATAAATAAAGATTCATACCAAAAACCTTCCATGGAGCTTTCAAACTGCACATGGCACTTTGGGAGATGTTGGTGTAGTCACTCTTCGCTTGGAAGTGGTTGATAAATGTCCCCAAATTTTACTCAGTGAACACCATGTAAATGAGCTGTCATGTTCCTTCGCTTACAAAATTACTTGCCAATTACACTTAGATGATCCCAGTGTAATTGCCATGTAAACTGTACCCTGGCTGAGATAGCCCAAATCATCAATTTAACTTTACCCTCTCATCATATGGTATTTACCACATAATTAAATAAATGGTCAGCCACCACCACAATTGTATATCTCCCCAACGAAATGAAGTGGCTATATTTGTCACTGATTTATCAGTTATGACAATACGCAACACACCTCCAGGTATAATATCAGAAGCTTAAAAAATTTGAAAGCACTATAAAACTCTTGAAAAAGAAATTACAAGTTTATGATCAAAAAGAGAAGCATTATAAAAACTTTGTTTACTTTAAAAGAAGAAGGAGGAGAAGGAAGAAGAGGAGGAGAAGGAGAAGGAGATGAAGAAGAAGGAGGAGGGGGCAATAAGATATAAAGACAAAAAGTCCTCATTCCTCCTAAGGAGACTTTCTTCCTGAAACCTCAGATAATAAAAACATGCCCAAGAATTTGAAGGGAAGTTCAGTTCTTCAAACAAATCACAATTTTTTTCAAATAAACAGTTGCATTTTGCTGTGTGTGGAAGGCCAAATGTATTTTACTAAGGTTGACATTCTTTGCTGATCAACTTGTTAATACCTCATGCAAGAATTAGATACATGGGAGAGACCCTAAATGTTGGCAGTGCCTCTTAGTGACCACATTTTCATTTGCTTTTCTGGATGCCACCTCCACACCTGGCACAGGTAATCACATTGACTTCCCAGCATGGCCACATTAGACCAAATGGATTCACAAACAGAGGTTGTGTCTAAAGGGACTGCTTGACTTCCAGAACACACTGCTCTGAGGCTCTGATTGAAAAAGAGGTCAGTGCTGGCCCAAATATCACTCTGCCCCCCGCGGTGGAATAATTGATGTGCAGCAGCCCCTACAGATGTGGAGTCACTGAGGTGATGGATGTATAGAAGTATATTATTCACATGTACATCTGCTAATATACAGGCCCCAGTGCAAACACCAAGACTTAAGAATATTATGTGGATTTAGGACAATCCCTGAAGGACTCTACTTCCATTAAAAATTTGTTTGGCAGCCTGGGGCAGATCTATTCCAACTCCCACATGCTTCATGCATTTGAGAGGGGAAACCAAACTGCTTTAAAAATAAATTTAATAAATCTTGTAATGTCAAATCATTAACATCCTGTCTAGTCATATCGTCTTCGTATTTTGAAAGAGCAACATTAACCTGTGGAATTTTTTTTAAAGCTTTCTAATATCTGAGTTAACATTTTTATTCTCCTTGGGTTTTCGACCAAAGGGAATGAATTACATCCCGAAAAGAGGAGAGAACATTCCAGATTTTTCCTTCTATAGGCATTTCTCTTGTCACAAATATACCAGATAACCCAGAAAGCTCTGTGACCAGAGTCCATTTTGGTTTGGAAATAGTAGAGGAAATAATTGAACTCACAGACATTCCCAGTTATTGTTTGCTGATTTACAATACTAGTTACAATTTGCTGCTTGTAATGGTTGTAACACTGCTCTTACAAATGTTCATTCATTCATCTAGCAGATATTTTTAGTACCTATTATGCACATGCAAGGCTGGGTGTCAGAGGAGACAGCAAAGAGACACACAAGCTATCCCCTCAAGCAGGTGACAGTCTGGGTGGATGGGGAGAAACCCAACCTCTCTAAGGACACCCGAGCTTCGCACACCACATATACTTCTCAGGTCTCCAAGGAAAATGTTCACGATTCCTTCCAAATGAACAAAGTATCCTCACCTACAACGTGTTTGTTTGCTCTTCACAACCATCTTCAGCAACTGTAACAGTTGTTTTCTGTGTCAGATCTGTTTCAAGCCTGAAACTCTCACCTTAATATTACTTACATTGAGTGCACTGCTTCAAGATTCCAAAATCCTATGTGACCCAGTGGCTAAGGAGGATCTGCACCTGGGTGTACACTGGAAGAGCAGCCGGAGGCGACGGCACCCTGGCTCAGGTGAGCTAGGTCACGCACTGGCTTCTGTCCACATAGGCTTCTATATGGACATGCAGCCTGGGCTGGAAGCCTCATGGTACAAAGCCAGTCTGCAAACCTTCTCTTTAGCACTTAGCCTACTACTGCCCTAAGTAGGAAGTGCTTAATAAATGCAGTGTTTCCCTGGCATCGTAATTTAAAATAACCATTCTGTCCTAAAAAGAGCAATAAACAAAATAATAAATTGGTAAAATGTTTAGCCACCAACCATTTTCAAAACGATGAGAACTGCTGGGTATCACAGGATCAAGTCCTAACACTGAGTCAAGCCAAAGTGTATTCCCAGGGGCTTTGAACAATTCAAGAATCCTTTTAAGCTGAAAACGGAAGATAATACTCTGTGTCTCCTAGATGGACAGAATTAGACCTATGAGCCAAGGAACGGGGTCCAGGACTTCTACATGGCCAAAATGAGCCTCCCGTCCCCACACATCATCATCAAAATGCCTGCATGCATGCCTGGCGGACCTTTCCATTCCCAAGCCACCAAAGGAAGTAACTCAAGGCTGGAAGCTGAGTATTTTAAATACCCCAAAGAGGAGTAATGCTGCTTCCCTACTAAACTCTCAGCTCTTCACCTTAAGCTGATGGGAAGCAAGGGAACAAGCAAATAGAACTTCAAAGGTCCTATGAGGCCACCAGCTCTGCTAGGCAAGGCGAAGGGAAGTGGCGGCCAAACTCACACAGCTCAGGTTTTTGAAGTCTAACCGACGGTCTCCCATTAGCTGAGCAATACAGTCGCTGCTGTACAGTGGTAGCTGCTGGTCTTGTAAAGCTCAGGCTTCTTGGGCCAGTGCTGCCCATCATCTCAGCAGAGAAAGGCAGCCAGGGAAAGGTGGGCACCAGGAAGTGCCCATCATCTGTTAACTTGAAGCAATGAAAAATGGAGCAGAGGTGGAGATAGGAAGGCAAAGCAAAAGAAAACCAGCTTTCTTTGGGAAATTTTCCTGTATGGCTAAAAACTGTGAGAAGTATATTGTTGTTGTTGTTTTTAATGAAACAAATGAGAGCTATTTAATAAAAATACGATGCAATACAAAGTTCTAAATGTAGACAATAAATGCATGAAAGTATCTGTATGGAGATTTTGTTAGCCAGGAACATTACCAGTTTAATCCAGTCTGTCTTTATAAGTACTTAGGGTAATGACACAGTAAGGAAAAATTTTCAAACCCTCCAAGGTTACCAAGGGTTATAAGAAAGGGTACCAAGATTAGAAGCACCGTCTGCAGGATTTGGGCGCTTCTCTGCCACCTTGTGGTAGCCCCCTCAAATTGCAGGTACTGAGCCTAAAAAGAACCGCGAAGGTGGGCTTTAAAAGCTACCCCATATACACATACTCAACCTCTGTACGCACATAAACATGGACCCTATACACTTTTCCAGACCTGTAGCAAAAGCCGTCCCTAGACTACAACAGACTTTCCTTACATGGGGTCTCTGAGCTGCTGCAAACAGCCACTAACGGGACAAGGAAGAGAATTTCAACTAATGTTAAAAAAAACAAAACAAAACAAAAACAAAACAACAACAACAAAAAAGAACCCTGAATACTCAATGCTGTATTATTTGCAAAAGCATAAATAAGGACGTGGCTTAAATGGCCATCATCATGGGAACGATTACATAAATTGTGGCTCATCCACACAATAAAATATTAAGGAGCTGCTAAAAGTAAAATGGGTAGATCTTCATGTACTGACAGAAGGATGTCTGAGATATCTTTAGATACAAAAAGCAAGTCATTGAACAGTATGTATAATATGAATTTTAAAAATTCTTAAAATGTATGCATTTTTACACCAACAGGTCCAAAAGTATACAGAACAAACTGTTTATGCAAGTTATCCAAGGGAGGGTAAGACTTTTCACTTTTATTTTTATGCTCTTTTATACGGTCTGAATTTTTTTTCCAGTGAATATAATGTTTTCCTTTAACTAGTTCCATAATATCAGCAGCTGAATGAAGATGAAGTTTCCTTCACCTTCAGCACATGCCCCCCAAGCCAGGTCACTGAGTTTTTGTAACATCTGCCCCTTCTCTCCCATGTAAACACTCCTTGTAATGTTCACATTCCCTGGCTCCACACACCCCCAGATGGCCCTAGAGTTTCAGTTCTACTCTACACAGAGAAGCTGTCTGCCAATTTTCACATTCTTCAATACATTCAAGTCTTGGTCAGATTTCCATCAGCTCTGGAGTGGCAGGTCTTGCTGTGCTACTGTCAAGGACATTAGTAGCCTTGGGGAGAGTAGGGAAGATGAAACAGACATTGGCAATGAGGTTTGTGACCATTCAAGAGAGAACATCAAACAGAAAACTCTGATCCATCCCTTTCTTGCTAATCTACCTGCTCTCCTCTGTTCTAACCTACCTTCCACCTAACCCCGACCCACATCCTCTCCAGTCTGCCCATGGTTAGGCATCATTTCATCCTTGCGTTCAACAACAGCCTCCCTCATCTTAGGCTTGTTCCACCCATGCCGAGGTAAGCAAGCTCCCGGAACACACTGGTCTAACAGGACTGGAATCCGAACATGCTTTTGACACATGTAGAGACCTGTTGGCTGCTTATCAGCCTGGCCTTGATGTCTGTTGAACCCTGGATTCCTCAAACTGTTGAGATATCCATGTTCTTTTGGGACAGAACCCCCCAAATAGTGTCCTTTTAACATACTTTCTATTCACATCACAGACCAGGGACTCATTTCCTTAATACATATAAAACTCCCATCAATCTTGAAGCAAAAATCCAAAGACCCAACAGAAAAAATAGGCTAAGAATATGAGCAAAGAGTTCTCAGAAAAGAAATACAGATGACCCCTAAAAATAAGAAGAGGTACTCGACTCCATTTAAAATACAAGAAATACAAACTAAACTACAATGAGATGCTATTTGTAACTATCAAAGGGACATAGATCACCAGTGTGATAACATACTTCATAGCAAAGATGGGCCAATGGAGGCATTCTCATGCCCTGCTGAGTATAAATGGTACAATCACTATCAAGGACAATTTGGCAACACATGAAAATTGTAAACGTGTATAACTTTGACCCAGAAATTTCACATATAAGGTATTTACTCTAAGGATAGACTTAAATGATGCATGAATATTCAAGGATATTCACTGAGGCACTGTTCATAATTTTAAAAAAGACTGCAAACAATCTGTTTTCATCAATAAAGAACCAGTTAAGTGAATTATGGCATATTCATAAATGGAACACTGTGCAGCCATTGAAAAGGATAAAGTCAGTTCTACATTTGCTGATTTTGAATTATTGGTAACATAAGTCAAGGGAACAAAGTGAAGTACACATATACATTTGTTTTCAAATACCTTGAACAACTCTGAAAGAATATAAAGAACCAAGGAACACTGGTTGCTTCCGAGAAAGAGAATCGGTAACTGAGGGACAGAGGTAGGAAGCTTACTTTTGACTTTCTACCTTTTTGCTCCCTTCCTTTATTTACCTTTAGAATTTTGTGTAACATCCATATATTCATGAGTCCAAAATTAAAAAAAAAAAAAAACCCGCATCTTAAAAACCAGATAACATTGTCTGTACCAGCATATATTTCAAATGTTATACTCAAACCCATTCTCCATTATGCACATAGTTATTCCTTCTCTAAGCCATGGACCTCATCTAGTTAATCAATGTCAAACTGACCCTACCCCCATGGAATTTACAGTGGATTCATGTCAGTCTCCTATTTTAAAGTAAAATCAAACCCTCATGGAGTCCCTTTGCTCCCAGAGAAATGTTCAACCCATTAAAAAGACATTCAATCTCCTTCACCATCAGCCCCAACTGCAAGACCCCAACCTGGTCTCAGCCACACGAGATGGCTCACCACACCTCCCTTACCTGCCCATGATATTTCCTCCCATCTCCTCTCCTTCCATCTCCAACCAGAAAATCATATATGACCTGCAAGGTCTATATCCAATGATTTCTTTAAGCCTTCTTTATTCTCAGGAAGAACCAATAAAACTTCTCTCTGTACTCCTAACAGTACTTTGCTTATCCTACAAAAAGTTTACTGCTCAAAATTATATTATATTTATCATTTATGGCTCTATAGATGACTACATTTAATCTATGGTCATCTCCCTCAGATTGCAAATCCCTGGAAGAAAGAAGCCAAACTCGTTCATCATGTATTCCTAGCACCTACATAACTGCCTGGCACACACAGGGGCTTGATATATATGAACTCCTCACCACCATTTCTCCCCATGTTTTCTCATTCATCAAACTGAACTAAGAATATTGTTCCTCCAACGCTATTTCTATGTGGCTGGTTAATGTTTGCCCAGTATGACATGGTACTACCTATGCAAATTTAGCTCCAAAGTTTAAGCCAGGCCCTTGTGCTTAGTTCTTCTTCCTAACTCTTGCACAGCTGTCTGGAGTTAACTAGACTTTGCTTTCTCCTACTATACATCTAATCGACTATAGATTAAACAACAACAACAACAACAACAACAAACCAACAACAACAACAAAGAGACCCAGCCCGTTTGTTTTCCTGCAAGTGGTTTTATATGACGTGGCACCCATCTGGTGAGTTCGGCATGCATAAGAACTACTTGGGAGATCAGGGTTATCTTTTCAAAAGCAAATATGGACGTGGAATGAAATCTCTAGAGGGAGACCTGGCTGTCCTCCTCTGCTGCATTACTCATAAGCACTCTCACTCTGAAGATACTATGAATTCTCTTAAAGGAAAACATCTACATAGCCTGCCCGGAACTACTGATGGCACTTCTATATATGACGCATCTAGTCAAATGTAGCTTCTGGGGACTTGTGTTTCTTTAGCCACTAAGAAAGGTGATGAGAGAAACCACCTAAATGTCCGCCAACAGATGAAAGGATCAACAAACTGTGCTAAATTGGTACAGTGGACTATTGCTCAGCACTCCAAATGAATAAGCAGTTGAAACTCCCAACATCGAAGTAGGTGAAAGAAACCAGGGGGGCGGGAGGAGATGAAAGAGAGAGAGAGAGACAAAGGACACACCGTGTTCGACTCCACTCATGTAAAATTCTAGAAAGTACAAAACAATCTTCATAGTAACAGAAAGCAGATCAGCGATTGCTTAAGCGTCAGGGAAAGGCCAGGAGGGAAGGGAGGAAGGAATTACAAAAGAGCCATGAGGGAGCCTTTGGAGGGGATGGCTACATTCACTATCTTGACTGTGAAGATGGTTTTATGGGTGTACACATTTGCCAATTTGTTGAAACTTGTAGATGTACATATTTTAAATACATACAACTTATCATATGCCAATTATACCCCAATAAAGCTGTTTTAAGAAAAAGTAGACAGAAGTGAGGAAGAAGGGAATCTGTCCGAGAACATATGTATACAATACTGTTTTAAAAGTGGTTTTCAAAGAAGAGGGATGCTTGGTACTCACAAAATACATTTCCGGAATGATATTTTCCTGAAAATGTCATTTTCTAGGAAGACAGGAATTGTATTTTTGAGAGGAGCACCCGGGTTGCAAGCAGATGATTAATTATCATGGAAAATCATTGATGTATCATCGCAATTTCACAGTATTTCTTACAGTTAAAATAAAGCTCCTTCGTATCTCTCATAAAGGTATTGTAAAGCTGTAATTGATTTGTGTTGGTAAAAACCCTTGGTTACCGTCATGGAAAATAATTGAATTAAGTATCAAAATATAAATGTACAACTTTTGTTATTATTTTTATGTTTGCTTTTCTTTAAAATAATCACTGCAGGGTGCCAACTCTTCTAACCCCTTGTTAAACCAGGGAAGACAGTGAGCTTGTGGGGCTCATACATCTGTTGATGTAGTGCTAAATTACAGAATCTACAGAGGTGTTTCAAGAAACTCATATAGCTATCTCTACATACAGGATAATCTTGTCCATACCACTCCCCCACTTAGTAAGGAGCAGTAATGACTTATGCAAGTTGCATTCAAGGATATAAATCTCTGGGCTTAGTTGTATACTTTCTTTATGGGAAGGCAGACATTCTTTTGCCTTCTTTTGAGAAGAACAACTTAATATTAACTCAGCACCATAGTAAGGAAATACAATAAAAAATATAAATGACAGTATTGATTAGGAGGACAATGTAGATATTGTCCTCAGAGACACAGGGTAACTCAATTTGTTTGAGAGACATTTACACAACAGGCTATTTCTAAAGTAACAGACACCGCACGCCGCACAGCAGGGACACAGGAATTGTCCAGAAGTATCATTGCCTATCTACGCACGCTATGCCCCCACTAACTGGCAGCCAGTATTATTCACAATTTTAAAAGTCAAAGTTGTGATTAGAACTTAACATTCACTGAGCTGGTCTGGAGAGTGGAGTACCTTACTCTTTGCTAAGCAGAGATAAAGATATTCCTATGTTATCTCTCTTCCAACTGATATAATTAGACACAATAATAGAGAAAACTCATTTCAAGAAAGTGTTGATCATTAGGCAACAACAAGGTTGTTCTTTAAGGGAACAACATTTTAAGAAGGACTCTTGGCTATGGATGTAGCAAAGGAGATGGTGGGGTCCACATTTTGGATGAGGCTGTCATTATGAGGCAGGTACACACACATGCAATTCATTACGGGCAGCTGTAAAGAGTTTGGCAACTTATTAAGGCTAGAATATAGTAGTCACAGGCTACATGTGGCAATTTACATTTAAATGTAAGTTAATTAGAATTAAAAATTCATCTCTTCAGTTGCTTTAGCCACATTTCAAGTGCTCAGCAGATGAGTGTGGTGAGTGGCTCCCATGCTGGACAGAGCAACCTTGAATATTCCATTCTCACAGAAAGCTCTAGTGGATGGGTGTGGGCTAGAATGAGGCAGAGGCCAACACAGGGATGCTAAGGAAGGAACCCTGTAACAGGGACTTGAGAACGACAAGTGAACAATTGTTTACAAAGAGGCCACGATGCCAACTCCCAAAGAGAAGCGAGACTCTGGTTCATACTCTCCTAGCCTGGCGTTCAGCAAACAGCCTAGAGTTAAAGCACTCTTTATGTCCCCATGCCCTCTGGGACCTCAAAAACTAAATGTGTGTTTTCCATAAAATATTAAATCAAGAGAAATTAAGACAGCACACTTAATGTGAAATAAAGTTCATATACTCCTGTTTAAACACAGATTAGAATTTCTGTCAGAACAATGCCAGTGAAAAGTTGACATTCTAATTAATACAATTTACATTATAAAGCACTGAATATCTTTATCTTGCTATTATGAAATGCCCTCTTTAAAAAAAAAAAATCAAGGCTCTACTGAATAGGGAATTGAGTACCAAGGGCAATATTTAAAAACCCATGTACAAGAGAGGTGGTTAGGGTCACTGGCATTTTTACACACCATCAACCCAGGTCTCTAACAAGGGAAGCAATACACTCATCCTCTTACACATAGTTTTGTCATCTTTTATCATTCATGAAGCGATTTTCATGCAGCAATAGGATTTTGAGGCTGTTTTACTTGCAATGATATAAAACATACTGGAAACCACAAACACCAAAAGACTAACACATCCTCACTCTCCGTCTCCTCTTCTCCCCACATCCTCCCCCCACCCCCCGCCATCTCCCTCTCTCTCATTCTCTCATTTAACAGCATAGGGAACTGTCTGGAACCCTGTGAACTCGCACACACATAGGACTCCCACACAATGTTTATTCAATCCAAATTCTGAGTGTGTAAGAGGGGCAGAAAATCAACCCCACAGTTGGGTACCCAAGGATTCGTGTTCATTGCCTTTGTCAATTTTATGCTATTGGTGAAAGGAATAAAGATGAGATCCTTAAAGCCTGAATTTTCATTTCCTAGGACAACGTGCTTTTTCTTCATGCTTTATCACACTCCACTACTTGGTTTCCACCCCTTCATAATTGATATCAGCCATTTGAAGCATTCAGTAAAAACCTCATGAGGTTCATCAAATGTCCCCCAGTCTATAATTCTTGCTTCTAACATATTCAGAAGCATATTCATCCAAGTATTTTCTACTTCCCCTCCATGGTTTTCCCTGTGCACAGGGACTAGTGTAATGACAGTTGTATTAATTATATGCTGAAAAAACCACATAGCAGCAAAAATGATGGAGATCATCGTTTTAAATATTTTATTAAAATAACCCAGTGTAGAACAGATAATGTAGACCCTCTTGATAATGAGAGGTTCATTAATTTTACAAGAATTCTAGAAAGCTTAGAATGGTCATCAAAATTATCTCTTTCATTTATTTATTTTTTCAGAAGAGGAAAAACCTTCAATCATACCTTTGAAGAACAAGAGTCGAGCAAATTTTCTAAGGTATTTTTAAGTAAATGACTTACCTTTCTGGAAAAAGTTTTGAAAAAAATAGCTTGAAATACAGAGGATTTAAATTTCATAGTATATTACTTGAAATGCCTGTAAATTTTCAGCTTCTGCAGTTTACCCTATTAAAACTTGGTTTTATTAGCATATAATGACTTCTGATAAATAAAATTGATATTCCCCATAAACAAACAAGCAGTGCATTAAAATCCTTCCATTACTAACAGCAAAAGCAACACAGTCTTGCCTACCAAGTGTGTCTCCAGGTACAGCTTAAGGCCATCCGTCTCCGCTTTAGGGGGTGTCCAATTCTCGGTGGTTTCCATGGCTTCATTTAACCACTGAATGAATTCATCCAGCTTGTTTACAAACCCCTTTGTGACAGAAAAGAGAAGGGGGGGAAAAGGACAAGAAAAGCATGTTAGTTGATCATTACTTTAAAGCCAGTCTTAAAAATTCCAAACCTCTCGGAGGATAAAATTGATACCACTGCCTTCCCGTTCTAGTTCCACACTGTGGAATGGAATTTCCATTATTCCTGGTTTGAAATTCATCAAAATGGAAAGACATTGCGCATGACTCCCTTTCAGTTTTTCCCTAGGGACATTTTTTTCTGAGGAATTTGGATTGGATTGTCGGGTGTCTTTATAAAGGTGTTCTCTGATCATCAAAACATTTCTGGTGTCTGACAAGTGCCCCCTCACCAAAAAATCAGGTCAGCCCTGCAAGGAACACTCCCTGGCTTTGGGGGATAAAAGCACTCCCATAAAGATGGTGGTCTTTACTCAGAAGCCTATGGAGTAGAGTTGCCTTAACTGAACTACAAATCTATTTTTAAATCACATAAGTGTTTAAAGGGATTTGGATGAGTTCTACTGACAGCCCAACTGTCTGCGGCTCAGTCTGGGTTCTAAAAAGCAAGGAAGGGTAGAGGAGGTGGGATCAATGAGCAAAAACGTAAACACCTGACTCTGGGTGTGTCTTTCACATAAAGAAATATTCTTAGCTGGGAAGCACAAATCACATAATCTTGCAATTTTTCAAGTAGTGGTTATAAAAATTTATTGACCATTTAAAAGAACACATCTGTACAAACGGAAAATATTTTGAAAAAAATGAAAGCCGGGCTATGAACCTAAAGGAAAGATATGGGGCTGGGCGCCTGCTTTCCGTGTCTAAGTAAACAGCACCACCTGGAGGTTGAAAGGAGCAAGGACAGGCTTCTACACTTGTATTCACTGAAGGCTTGGGATGCTATTTCCCTATTCAAGTTAACCCGTTCTTCAGATTTGCCTTTTGATTAATTTTGATTAATATTTTTAATGCTTAACTGAGAATATCCTGAGACCAAATTGAGAATAGGTGAAAATTCATTTTCTTTATCGTGCTTCTCAGAAGCTAGGCTTCTGTTACTAAATTTTCTCCTAAATAATAGTTTAAGATTCATAACTCTTTAATCCCCACAGTTGATTGGCCTCAAAACGATTATTTAAAAAAAAAAAAAAAAAAAACAGAAAATGGGACTGAGGAGGGTGGTAAAGAGAAAGGCTGACAAATAACTCTTAGAAACACATTCCTATCTGTCAAAGGGAGACAGCAATGTGGGCATGGAGGCCAACAGAGTCCATCAGACTGTCCCAGCGCGCTCTGGAATGTCACTGACCCACCTGGATCTCGGCCAATCATCCCACCTGGTAGACTACCCTCTGTTTTCCCATGTTGCTAAGTGTTACCCAACACTTTCCCTATTTTATCTCTATTGTGCCAAGATCGGAAGATAATTGCACCCATCTTTTTGAAAGCCCGCCCTAATCAGGTTGTTTTGGTAAAGCCAGTAAGAAATACCATGTCAGGGTCATCTTAATTAGAAGCTAAGGCCTATGCATTTGCAGCTGGCTGGTCTGGGAACCAGGAGGTGGTTTAACATGCCTCAAGTCCTAGCCTCTAACCCCAAGCTAATAACATCACTGAGGTTCCTTTGGTCATCACTCAGAAGTGTTTCTTCCAGGTGAGGTGAAAAACAATCCAACAGGGATAGTTTCATGAATTTCACATGACACATTCCTCTACCAAATACATTTGTCTCATGACCCACCCAACTCACCCTTTTCTCTAATTTTCCCACATTGTATCTTGTTCTAAATGCTAGGAATCCATGCCAAGTAATTCCTTTTGCCCTTTCTCAAATATTTAGGGTATCAGTTTGTCTGCTCTTTCTCCTCTTCTGCATTTCCATAAATTTGAGAATTGCTTTGTTAAAATACTGCAGTCTTTTAACACAGATGTTACTTCAGCATCACTTTTTTCAGTTAAGCCTCCCACCTGTTTAAAACATCACTCCCCAAGTCCCTCTTTCTGGAAGACTGCCCACGACTCAGAATACATAGAAATTCTTATCTGACTTGAGGTTAACCATAGATCCCTACAGATGTGTACAGTAAATCTATGAGCAGCAACAAGGGTAGAGTGTGTTAGTACTGAAGTCCTAATTCTTGATGTTCTCATAATTAAAGGCAGTGAAAAATTAAGATACTCTTTCTTGGCCAGATGGACTTACAGAAATATCATGTACAGAACCTCAGAATATCAGAGTCTAGATTGCTGATAATTGTGAGATGAAATAGCATTTTATACTACTCAGTAGTATTTACTATTAAATTTGGACTTGAGTGGTTTTATCTGTAAACTGGTTGGTGGAGAAAATTAAGTCAGAAAGTAAATTATTTTGGAGACAACTGATTAAATCCAAGAGGACCAATAGTATAAGATGTTATTTGAAATATAACCAGTTATATTCTATTTATCATCTTCTCTTCTTCCAAAAAGCAAGCAAACAAAACAATGTGTGTCTATGTGATTGCATGGGTATCTCAACACAAAAGGTTAGTCTCAGCCAAAGAGTATTAAATACACTGTGTGACAGCTTTCCTAACGGAACCATGATTACAGAGTTAGCTGAAATCCATGAGATGCAGATTAGGCAAACCCATGGGACCCAAGTGAACCCTCCTGGATGATCTCTCTGCAGAGCCTAGCCAGAGAGCAAAACCAAGGCTGTCTGACACAGAAGAAACAGAGGTCCTGTCAAGGCTTCTCTCTGGGTCTCCTCTGAATTCTATCCCTACCTCACCAATTTTCATGTGTTGTACCTTTTCTCAACTCTTTTCTCGCCAGTGCTAAAAAGTTTCATGCACCATAATAGAAACCTGGAAAGTCTTTGTAATTTTATAATAAAAAGCTAAACACTCCTCCCTCTTAGGGAGCTCTTAGCTTTCCACCTCTCCTCCTGCTTAGACGTGTAGCCACAAAAATATAGACAGAAATCATAAAGGCAAATGATTCTGGAGTCCATCCAATTCTTGATAACTTTGTCCCCTGCTGTTTCTCCACCTCTCCCAGCCCCTTGACATGCGTACTGGCACCAGTGTTCTGTGTCATGGATAGTGAATGTCCTGTGTACTATCCCCCATTAGGAGACACTCTCCTTAGAAAGACCAACTAAGTGCCACTCAATATACTGAACCAGACAATGTGCAGGAGAACTCAGATCTGGATGCAAAATATGACTAATATCTGATGCTAATTTTTAGAAGTTCTGCGAGAGCCCCTTGAAATTGTATGACTGAAGGAAAATGAGGTGACATACATAACAACATAGAAAAATGGGGGAAAATACAAAATTATATTTATTTTATAATACAGATCAAGTTCTAGCATAACAAATACTGGGCACTCATTCACTTTTCTAACACATATTTATTAAGTGCGTACTCTGTGTAAAGCACCCTGCTGGACATTGTTGGGAATGAAAAAACAAATATCACTGCAGCAAAAATTTCAGCAGAATATAAAGCATGTCTCAGCACTGGCCTACTCGACTCAAGTAATTTTAATAGTCGAAAAATTTTGACAATCAATAAAAGAGTTGGAATATTCTCCTGGATTTTTCCGTGAAATGTATTCCGCCTGTATCAGAATTGTCTGTATCCAAATTTGTTCTTATTTGTAGTATTTAACCCATTTGTGTTTGTTTCTCTAATATTCTGAGTTCACACTTACTTTGAGAGTCCAAGATGAGTATAAAACTCGTATTTCCATCATGACACAATCCAATGCTGTCATTGCACTAGATAAAAGCACATTTTACGCACATCCAACTCACGGCTACAGGCTGAACTGCACACCCCTGGAAGGTACACACCTCTGAAAGTTTGCATTCTAGCCTTCGCTGTTCAAACTCCTGCCAAAGTAGCTCACCTGTTCAGTCTCTTTCCTGTCATTTTCGACCACCAATTTCCTGGCGGTCCCTTTCTGCCCCTTCTTCCACTATCCTTCTCTGCCTCCCACCAAGCTCTGTAGGGGCACACTGAGTGGGACTCAGTCAACAGGCCCCAGTGTTCCCAGGCCACCCCCTTAATTGTATCCCTCAGGACAGGTCCCTTGACATATTCATATCTGACCCATGTTTTGAGAATCTGCAAACTCTTCACTAAGGCCAAGCCGGGATTCGACACCCAGAAGGAACCCTGGCCGTGCAACATGAGAGAGAACAGGATGCCCGCAGCCTTTGTACCACCCAATGACCACCAACGGCACACTTCCCACTTTCAAATCATTTGCATTTTAAAAGTTCCTTAATGAAGTGCTTCTTAAAAATCTTACTTTCAAACCTTCTGAAGCATCAATCTCTTTAAAGACAAAGCAGCACCGTCAAAGTGCATGCAAATGCACACTTTCAGGTTTGTAGAAAATGAGTTGCTAGAGCCCTCAGCTGGTTAACATATATTTGAAGATTCTAGTCACAAGGAAAATTCACCTTCGAGTCTTGCAAATAGCTACCCTCTCATGACAGGTTAAGAATGCCTGTTATTTCTTTTATTTTCCCACCTATTTCTCTCTACAACAAGCCTGGTTTGGTTAAACACAAACTGAAGGTGATGACTGTCACCCTCCAGCAAGGCTGTCCTGTTGTTTGGAGCAGGAATAAGACGGGAGCGCCTTCTTTGCGTCAGGGATGGGACCAGAAGCCCGCAATACAGTAGGAAATGGGAAATGGTGTCGGTCTTATGGTGTTGGAAGCCTTGGGGGTCATTTTGTATAGAATTCCATGATTTTTAGACCAAACTGAAATGGAAACCTATTTCTCTAAGAGGGTAAAGGGGGACACGTACAACAGGAAGTAGATGCCATGTTGTCACAAGTGTATTGAGTGGTGCTGATTCTGGTCATTGTACAGATAAGGAAACTGAGGGTCAAAGAAGGCGAGTGACTTGCCTAAGGCAAGAATTGGTGGAGTTGGAGCCCAAACCCACATCTCACCCCACAGTTGGGTTTCTCTCAGTGCACCACACTGACCTCTAGAAATAGTATTTTCAAAAGCATGCCACCTGACCCAGATGAAGGAAAAGTAACAATTCTTCCCAGCCCTACAGTCTTGGCACTGAGGTAAAATTTTCTAAGCTCTCAATCTTTCCCCTTTAATATTTTCTGTTCATTTTTCTCAAAGGAGATCTTTGATAAGGCTAGATGGTTAGCAAGGAACAAACACCTTTTTTTTTTTTTTTCCACAAGCCAAAATCACTGTAAACTTCATTTGTAACTCATGGAAAATTTCAACCAAAAATGTAAGGCAGTTACATGCTGGAATTAGCCAATTCTAACAGAGCCTCAATTACAGATAAATCTGACTCAGTTTAATCACAGAGAAGATGGCCTTTGGTTCTAAGGAGTTCAGCCAAGGACCTCAACTACTTATTTCTTTTCGTTGCTGGAGTGTGTGTGTGTGTGTGTGTGTGTGTGTGTGTGTGTGTCTACACCCTCAAAAGGCTTCTCATTTCTCAGTGGACAAAGAAATCAACATGATGTCTGACTTCATCTAGATCAAATTAGCTGCCTTCAGACAGGGACCTACTGAAGGGCATCAAAAAAGTGAACTATGTTCACTATATTTATGGAAAAATTGTTCAGTCTCTGCTGTTGAATCTTTTAAACATTTATTAAAATGTATTTACCTCTTTCTTAGTATTCCAAGATTCAAAGTTTCACTGAATGATCTCATCTGAACAATACTAGCTGAAACAACACGTAATCCTCAAACCCCACTCACTGTGTGCCAGGACCTTTTACATGTATTTCACGTACGAGAGATCATTTGGGCTTCATAAAGGCCCTGTGAGGTAGGTCGTATGGTGACCTGTTTTACAGTTGAGAAGACAGAGGCTCTGAGAGCTGAGGAGACCTACCCAGTGTCCTATGGCTAGAAGGTAGTAGACTAAGGACGTGAATCCAGACAGCCTCACTGGCACCACGTAAAATCATGAAAGGCCAACCAATCTAAAAATCTGTCTAAGTTCCTACCTGAAATTAGAAGTTGAAAAACATTTAAATGAGGATTAACTATGGGGGGTGGGGCAGGAGAGGTTATATTAAAAGAGGAAGAAAAAAAAAAACTATTCCCATCATGAACCAGTATGGGTTTTATTAAGAGAACGGTTGCTGCAACCAGACAAAACTGAATTTGATTCCAGGCTCCATCCACCTCCTACTAACAGCATAAAGTAAATGAGCTACTTAATGTCGCTGAACCTCATTTTCTTCATCTGTAAGACAGGGACAGTAATACCCATCTTGGGTTTACATGAGGATTTCAAGAAAAATACACATTTTAAAGCCTGATGTAAAACTAAGGCTTGAAAAATGATTTTTAAAAGATTTTATTTACTCATTTATTTGAGAGAGGGAGTGAGAGAGCAGATGAAAGAGTCAGGGCAGGAGCAGAGGGAGAGGGAAAGAGAGAGAATCAGGCTCCCCGCTGAGTGTGGAACCTGACACAGGGCTCAAGCCCATGACCCTGAGGATCATCACCTGAGCTGAAACCAAGTGTTGGATGACACTTAACAGGCTGAGCCACCCAGGTGCCCCTTGATAAATGATTCTTAAAAATCATTCCTAATCAACAAGCTCCAATTCGATCTTTTATCTCATTCACCCAGAAAGTTCTGATTATTCACTAAGCATACAGTACTGTGCTAGGCCACAGGGGAGAAGGATCAGAAAAGTCCCCATATAGCCACAAGGTGAGAGGGGCATGCAGAGGAGGGAGTAGTAACTTCTGTCTCAGGTCATCAGCTGGGACAACACGGAGGGGGTAGCATTTAAGACTGCAGGTCAGCAGAGGTTTCCTGTCTCTTTATTCCACTAGCAGGTCTGAGGGGGAATCACATTTCTCCATTAATAGCGAAAAGTTTTAGAATAATCTGGCTTAACTTCTCAAAACAGGCCACATGCTTTGGAGCCAATCTTCACATTAACAATGGCTACCAAGGAGTTATCGCAATCCTCTTACCCTACGCACAAGGAAGCTTCATTTAGACTCCAATAACTGGAAAAATTAGAACTCCATTTTGAAGCCAAAATATGCATTGAGATTTTACATGTATATTTACTAACGTATATATTTAGTCTCTGTTTCTGGTTAATTCATACACACATAGTTCCTATACGAAATGCCTAATTTAGATTTTTACACAAGAGCAGTCAAATGCAATTTGCCTTCCTTAACCACCTATCTGGGTACTTAATGTACCGCTCCAGACCCAGAGGCTCAAGATAAAAGGCCAAGGAGTTAAAAGAGGTACTTTGGATTCTACCACCTGACACGTTTACCCGTGTTCCTACCCACAACATCTAACACAGTGTAAGTAATTGACAGAAGGGAGGATTTGGTGTGTGCTTTAGGAAAAAAGATTGAAGAGAAAATGAAATGGTTTAAGGCAGTTTTAACTCTGATGGCACAAGAAAACTCAAACACTGAAATGTTTTATGAAATACTTAAGCTTCTTTTCTAAAGGTTGAATGGGATGACTTTAGAATATAAAAATATTCCTGATAAAATTATCCCAGAATAAAAGTAAAAGACTGTCGGTTGGAAAGAGAGAGAGAGAGAAAAGGCATGGAATGGTATTATCTGAAATTGACTAGGTGGGAAGTTCTATTCTGAACTCAGTATCATGTAGAAAGGATAAATTGAGCTGATTCATCATCTTCAGATACTGTTGACAATAGTTTCAAATGGGAAAAGAGAAGCCCAGGAAGACCCCTGCTTCTCACAATGGGAAAGAGTTTCCTCCAACTAATCCAGAGCGTGAGCTCAGTTGTTCCCTGCTGGTTTATAAAAAGAAGTAATCAGGCGCCTGGGTGGCTCAGTGGGTTAAGCCGCTGCCTTCGGCTCAGGTCATGATCTCAGGGTCCTGGGATCGAGTCCCGCATAGGGCTCTCTGCTCAGCAGGAAGCCTGCTTCCCTCTCTCTCTCTGCCTGCCTCTCTGTCTACTTGTGATCTCTCTCTGTCAAATAAATAAATAAATAAAATCTTAAAAAAAAATAAATAAAAATAAAAAGAAGTAATCAACTAATTTTAGGGCAAAACAAGATTGAAATGCATATCATCAAAGTCTAATAAAAACAGGAATGAATAAAAGAATTGGGAATAAACAGAAACAAATAACAGGTCAATATTTATTGAGCACTTATTATGTGCTAGGCATGTACTCAATTCTTACAACAAAACTATGCTATTAGATTCCCAAACTATTTCGTTTATAGATGGGGAAACTGAAGTATAGACCAGCTTGAGTACTCATACAACTGTGAACACTTTCACAGCGCTGAAGCTGGGGATCCTCCCAGGGAGTAGGACTGCCCCACAGCATTGCTCACTTACTCTAATGGAGATCTTAGCTCAAGCACCCCAATCCTCCAGAGGCACCAAATGAGCAGATCAGGTCAACATTATCTGCCTCTGAATCCCCAAAGAGTACCTGAGATGGTCACACCTTAGAATTTAGGATTATGATAGTTTAATGCTTTAACTGTACGTTTCTCATATCTAGTATTATAAATAGTGATACTGAACATTTGGATGATAACTATCTACTAGCTATTCCTCTAATACCTTATGTAGTCATTTAGTCTTCTCGAATTTCCCTCTTGTACAGATGAAGAGACTGAAGCCTAAAGGAGTTATGTAATTTATTCAAGGTCATAAAGCCACTGAACAGATATTAAGTAGTTCTGTTCCAGAGCCGAAGCTCTGAGCTCCTACACTGCCTTTCTCACCAGACGTATTCCCATGAGGTTCCCAGAAAGAAAAACAAAGGACAGTAACATCCACTCTGGCCCATTCTTGTTTCCCAAGCTGTTGTGAGAAGCCCAGGAGGTGCGACACAGCTTCACCCAGTCCTATCACAGTTACCTCCTCTCTAGACAAGTCCCCATGCCCTGTGCTCTCTCTTTTCAGTCCCCCTTTTTCTCCTTCTTTCTTGATCACTGTTTGTCTTTTGCCTTTTTCTTCTCTTTCCTCTTCTCCTTCTTTCGGTCTCCTGTCCTCTTTATTTTACTCCCCTCCTTTCCTCTCCTCTTCTCTTTCCCTGTTCGTCTTTCTTTGCTCTATAGCTTTCGGTCTCCCCTGACCTAATTAACTGGAGCTAATTAATCACTTTTAATAAACATTTCCTGACATGTCCATAAAGTTTTGAGGCTGCTCAAAAAGGGGCTCTTCCTTGACACTGAAGTACAGAATTGAAAATGCTGTTATAATCCTATATTTAGATTAGTTCTAACTACTTTCCTGATGGGTGAGACCTCCTTGCAAATCAAATATCTAGAACAAGAACGCATGTAGCAAGATGGGAGTGTTTATGATATATGCTTGGTTAATATCCAAAATATATAAAGAACTTAAATAATTCAACACCAAAAAAACAAACAATCTGATTTAAAAACAGGTAGCGGACCTACATAGACATTTTTCCAAAGAAGAAATACATATGATCAACAGACATAGGAAAAGATGCTCAACATTACTAATCAAGGAAATGCAAATCAAAACCACAAGGCAATATCACTTCACCCCAAGTCAGAGGGCTAATATCAAAAAGACAAGAAATAACAAGTGTTGGTGAAGATGTGGAGAAAAGGGAATCCTACTGGTAGGAATGCAAATTGGTGCAACCACTGTGGGAAACAGAATGAAATTTCCTCAAAAAATTAAAATTAGACAGCACCTGGGTGTCTCAGTCGTTAAGCATCTGCCTTCAGTTCAGGTCATGATCCCAGGGTCCTGGGATCGAGCCTTGCATCAGGTTCCCTGCTCTGTGGGAAACCTGCTTCTCCTTCTCCCACTCCCCCTACTTGTGTTCCCTCTCTCGCTGTGTCTCTGTCAAATAAATAAATAAAATCTTTAATTAAAAAAATTAAAATTAGAAATACCATATAAACCAGTAATTCTACTACTGATTCTTTGGGTATTTACCCAAAGAAAACAAAAAAACTAATTCAAAAAGATGTATGTATGTATGTATGTATGTGTATTTGTTTATTGTAACATTATTTACAATAGCCAAGATAGGAAACAACCCAAGTGTTCACCAATAGATGAACAGTTAAAGGAGATATGGTACATATATGTATATTTAAGACTATCCCTCAGCCATAAAAAGGCTGACAACATGCATAATGTAGGGGACATTTGTGACAACATTGGGGGCATTATGCTAAGTAAAATAACTCAGACAGAGAAAGACAAATACCATATGATTTCACTGATATGTAAAATTAACAAACAAACAAACAAACCAAAAACATAAATACAAAGAACAAACTGGTGGTTGCCAGAGGAAAAGGGTTGGGTGCCTGGGCAAAATGAGTGAAGGGGAGTGGGAGATAACATTTATGACTTATCCAGTAGGTAGTCAAGTCAGAAGAACTCAGGGGTTGTGTATTCAATACAGAGCTTGAATTTTTAAGTTTTCAGAGACATCTTTCAGACAAAATTCTTAGAGTTCAAAAAAAAAAAAGGACAGATACAGAGCTTCTAAAAGCTTCTAAAACTAATACAAAATTTCAGAGTAGTATTGGTTTGGTTAATCGTATATACTATCTAAATTGGGTAGCATTAGGTGAGGTCAAGTAAAGACTAAATTGTCTTTTTTGTTCAAACTCCAAGTGTATGTGCATATACATGTGCACATATGTATTAGGTTCTTTACTCAAAAAATATTAATTGAGAGCTTACTATGTATCAGAAATTGTATTCAGGCCTAGAACTCACATATATAAACAACACAGACTCCTCTCTTACAGAATTCAGAGCACAGTAATATAAAGTGTGATATGTGTGAGAACATAGATCAGCAGTTGCCAAACTTTTAGAACTCCTTTACACTATTAGGAATTATTAAGGGCCCCAAAGAACTTTTGTTTCTGTTGGTTTATAACCATAAATATTCATTTTAGAAATTTAAAAAATATTAATTAATCACTTAAAATAATCTATCACACACATGTTAACACAACACACTGTTATGAAAAATAACTGTGTTTTCAAAATGTTAGCTGTATGCAAATCTGGTTAACGTCTGGCATGATACAGACAGCTGGATTCCCATTTCTACTTCTGTATTTAGTCTACTGAAATATCATATGTCATATAGCCTCTGGAAAACTCTACAATACACAGTATGAGAGTGAAAAAGGCAAACATCATTTCAGTATTAACTGAAAATAGTTGATCTTGTGGGCCTGCTGAAAGGGTCTTGGGAACCTCTGCTGTAGATGATCCCAATGTCTAGGAGTCAATGGAAAGGCATTTATCTCAGTCTTGGGGCATCAGGGAGGGCTTCTGGGAGGAAATCACAACTAAGCTGAGCCACGAAAGATAAGTGTAAATGACTCAGAAAAAAAGAAATAAAAGGGCACTGGAAGGAAAAGAGAAAAACATTCCTGGCAGATAAAGTCTGAGAGAGAACAGCTCATTCTGAGAACACTGATTAGCTGCATATGGCTCACACTCGAGAGGCAAAGAGGGAAAAACCTGAGAAGAGACTGGAAAAACTGAGAAGAGACAAGGAGCCAGACCACACAACACACTCTGGAGTCAGGACTTTATCCTGAGGACAAGGTGGTGGTCACTGGATTTCTGAAGCGGTGGAGAGAGTGGATGGCTCTCTCCATGAAGAGAGCCACTGGAGAGAGAAGCCAGTTAAAAGGCTGCTACACTATACCCTGAAGTAGTTGGTGAGAGCTGGACTCAGGCAGCAGCAGTGGGACATGGAGGAACTGTGAGAGGCCACAGAGAGAGACAAGTTAAAATGGACAGGACCAACTGGATGTGAGGGAGGAGAAATTTGTTAGAATCCAAAATGACTGCCAACTTCATGTTACTTGGAGGTACCATTCTCTGAAAGATGCAGTAAAAAATTCAGAAGGAAGAAACAGCTTATAGGCAGATGATGAGCATAATATGAGATATGAGTTTGCTTTCTGAACTCAGCTGAAGTGTGGAACAAGAGAGGAGGCAGCATACAGCTGGTGTTGGAGGCCATAAGCATGGATAAGAGAACCTAGGGACAGTGTATAGGGGCATATCTACTTAGGACGCCCCGAGTGCAATGCATTCAACTTGCTTCACTCCAGTCCCTCGTTCCATGTCTGTCTTAGTGATTCTCAACCCTGGCCGTATCTTAAAATCAACTGGGAAACACGCCAAATTCAGAGAAGGAGAATCGGATTCAAAGTCTCTGAGGGCTACAACGATAAAAAGCTGACAGCCATGGGGCACTAGGAACATGTTAGCGTTGATCTCTGAAAAAGGTACTTGCTGCCCCTTTGTGGCAAGCTTGCAAGATCTGGTATAACCAGGAGACAGGAGGTTCTCATAGGAAGTACTCTGGACTGGGGGATGCAGGTCCTGTTTGCAAAATGAGGGTACCGAGCTCAACAATTTCTCACGCCTTTCTGACTGTTCACATCTGTGGCTCTTGCATAGAGAGCCTCCCTCAAAGCTATACATGTTCATATAATTCACCTTCTCTCTTCTAGTTAGACAAGAAACTGATCTTGCTGACCTTCACACACTCTCCCAGTGTCTCTTGCTCCACTTGCCATGTCTGTCCTTCAAGATTGAGCTCAAATGTCTCCTTCCCAACAGAGCACCCCAACCTATTACTGCCTTTCCAAGATACTTTCTTAATCTTTCCATCTTTAATAATCAGGGCTTTGAGGGATAATTCTCAACCTCCTGGAGGCCCTTCCTTTTTCTTCCTGTAATATATTATAATGACCCTCCCTCTGATTAAAGAGTGCTGTGGGAATTGTTATTTATAAGCACATAATTATAAATAAATAGTATAAATATGTATAAATACAAATTATAAATAAATTAGTACATATTATTTATAAGGTTGTTGTGTGACAACATTATAAACTAGAAGCTTGTTTTTATTTGTCTGAACACACGTTCATAGCATAAATTCCCCTACACAAACTTCCTAAAATGTCAAGAAGTGCATTAACTAAATTATTGGGCCAATTAGAGAAGAATTATCTCTAATACAATATAAGAATCATCTGTCAAGATGGGAGGCCCAGAGTCTCACAGAGAAGAGGGATATAAAAATCTAGGGCAACCAGCACAGTTCCCAAAAAGAAGGAGAAAAGGTCTTAATCATTGTGGCTTGGGGTCTGAAGCGTCATAATGACCAAGACAGCTGAAGGTGAGAGGAGAAAACAGGGTGGTGATATCTGATCCCCAAAGGCAGAATGTAGGGCTGAGACCAGAGAACCCAGTTAAAAGACTGCTGCGGTACACCATGCAGTCGGTGAGGCTGGACAGAGGCAGCAGCAGGGGACCTGAAGGAAACGTGCCAGTTTGCCATCAGAGTAACCTATATGGGGGAAGCCGCTAAGGCCTGACCCCTCCCCTCCCATGTCAATAATAGTAACAACAACAGTCACAGGAGCTAACATTTTTTGAATGGGTACTACAGAGCAGGCGCTAATCTCGCCTCTTTATACATTTTAACACATTTAATAGTCACAGCTCTTATGTGGAAGAGAACACTTTTAAACCTTAAGAGGAGGAAACTGGGACAAGGCCAAGCCACTTGGTGGAGACAACCTCATATTCTTAGCTACTCTACTCTGCTGCCATCTAGCACCACAGAAGCCCCCTCACCCATTACTACGGAGGGCTCCAGAACTCTCTTCCTACAAAATGCACCTGCTCCGTTGCCAAACAGTTTTATTACTTTGCTGAATATTCCTCTTTTTTGACACCTTGAGCAAGGCTACTACTACTCTTAGAGTTCTTGCCAGCTCAATTTCCGTCGTATAAATGTGTCTCCAAAAAGAGGAATGGGCACAATGTAATTTTTCATGAGTCCTGTATCCTATGAAGAAGGCCCTGGTCAACAGTCTCTTGAATACAAGGGCATGCACCAAACAATATAAAACCAAAGATGTAGTAAGTCTAGGATAAGGAAAAGGGCTTTAATTAGACTTTGTTTTAGAAGGGTACAGTCTTCCCTTTGGTATAGAAAATAAAGAAAACAAAACAAAAATACTTTTGTTAATTCAACTTATCAGCTTTACTTCTATAAGGTAATGGCTCTATCTAGTAGGAAAAAAAGGGAAGAATACCAGATTGTCAATTGTGACATACACCTTTCTCTCCCTGTCTGCCCATCTCTCTCTCTCTCTCTCTCTCTCTCTCACACACACACACACACACACCTTTCAAGTGAATAGTGCTGAATAAAGTCTCCAGACAAATCAGAAATACCAGAGCACCACCTCTGAGTGGCACCTCTCCAGAGCATTAAAAAAGAAAATACCAACAACTTCCTTTATTCCTAGATAAATAATGAAGGCAAATGGTAAAGCCACGAGCTTCCCAAAAAGTAGTGCACAGGACTGAATCAAAATGAGAGACAGAAAGCACATGGGCCTGAGCTTATGGGCAGCATCTTTCCTGGATAAAGTTGCTTATTTGCCATGTAAAATTCAGGCCAATCATCTTTATATAGTCATATCCACAGCCTCAGCCACAGTCTGACATCATGAGTGACCTTGACACAGAACCCACACTCTTGGAATGATTTTTCCCCCACACTGTCTGAACAGCACAAAAGCAGTGCTGACAGGTAATTTTAAGACATCACAACGGCAAGTCTGCCAAGGTGAATGTTTCCTACCTGCTTCATTTAGCTGACCTCATTTGCTATAATTTGAGGCTAATCCCTATCTAATTCTTACTGGGTTACTTGCTTGTTTACTATCACCATTGTCCCTGGTCTCTTGCCATCTTACAAACTCTAGCCAGGCCCCAAATTCCTGTAGGATGTCTGGTTCTTGTCATATCACAGTGCTGGGACTGCAGCATGAATACCGACATACCTTCAGGCTCACTGATGCCATGGCCTCCCCTTCACTTAGTGTTAGGATCTTCGGAGGGCCAGTCACCCAGCATCCCGAGGATTCTAGCCAGCCATGTGGAAGGGATACCCTCCACTGTGTACTTTACTGAGAAACGGCTGCTTAGTCCTATCGCGTCATAGTCAATCCCATACAATTTCAAAACTAAGAAGTATCTTACAGGTCAACCACCTCACCTTCTTTATGAACATTTACTTTTCAAAACTGAGGCTTGAGAAGTTAAATTTCCAAGGTGACAATGCTACTTAGTGGCAGAATGAAGATTGTTATTCTAGTTCTTCCGACTAAAGCTGATGCTGGTTACCTGGATTCATAGACGAAATCACACAAATGACAAGACTAGTATTTACGTAGCCTTTAGCGTTTAGTGACCCTTTGTTCTTTTTCACAGAATAATCTATGCAACAGCAATGATAACTAATTAATTAATATTCCGTTTTAAATATTAGGAGATTAAACACCAAACTTTTAAAGACTTATCCAAGTTTTCATAATTAAAAAGGTAGGGGGTTGTGAACTGAGCCCAAACTTCCTGCCTGCAAGCACTATACCCTTGAGTAAATGACTAACTTCTTTATGCCTCTCTGTCCTCACTGGTAAAATGGGGATACAACAGAAGAGCGTCTGTTTCAAAGAGGGATTTTTTTTTTTCTTGAGAATTAATACGCAATGATGTGTGGAATGAATAAACCTCTTAGTACCTTGCCTAAACATTTGTAAGTGGGCCATAAATATCAAGATTTTGTTTTGTTTTGTTACCTTTCCAAAGCAATCCAGGGGCATGACTTCAGGCTTAAGGATAGAGAAGAATTCACTAATATTCCAGGAACTTTTTTAGTTGAATTAAAAAAAAAATGCAACACTTGATTTTCATCATCACAGAAATACTTCCTGCCAAATGTAGTTAGGCACTTTAACTATCTTGACACAACAAGATATTATTTAATCATAACCCTTCCATACTAAGAAAATAACAAAGAACTACTTTCATTTAAAGTGTGAAACTATAAACCAAAAAACTGCACCTCTTCCTTATGTATTTCAGAGGCCAAAAACTAGATGCAGTAACCAGATGTAGCCTCACGGTGGCGCTACATCATCGTGCTAAAGCCTCAAAACCCTTTAAGGCTCTGCAGAAACCAAAGCGATGCAGGACTGAAACATTCCTAATGTATGAACCAGGAAAGGAATTTGTTCTGGATCCCCACAGTTCTTTTCTACCAACCTTGAGCAATGACCATGGCATAGTGTCTCAACGAATCCATTGGCAATGTTAACGCACAGGTTTTTCCTGGCATTGTGACAAAATATGCACAAAAGATTACTATCCTTAAAAAAAAAAAAAAAAAGTGGCTTGATCTTTAATGATGTTATATTCATTTAGAATTCTCAATTTGGATTTGGGCAACAGAGTTTGCATATAAAATAACATTTACCTTTGCCCCATTCACCCACTGTGTATTTTAATTTCATATGTACCTTGGAACCACTTGTTAAACTCCTTTACATCTCTCAGCCCCAAACTCAGCTTAAAATCTCAACTCTTTTGATCCCTTTCCTCCACTCCCTTATTTTAAGAAGCCAAACATTTTCACTGATTTGTCCTTTATAACATCTCCCACCTCTGTCTCTTTATTTCCTCAGCGGCTTCCAAATCCACACAGTTCAGATCCTTTTATATGACCAGGCTATTTGTAATAACTTTCAAAATTAGCCTTCGGGCACTAGCTCCCAACCTTGACTGCACATCCTAATTGTTTGAGGAGCTCTTAAAATTACCCGCCTGTTGCGATCCTGATTTAGTTAGTCTGGGGTGGACCCAGAGGTTGGGATTTTTTTTTTTTTTCAAATCTCTCCAGTAATGATAATAAACATCCACAACAGAGAACCACTTTGCAAGTGGCATATCAAGGCAAATGTGCCACAATCAGATGAACCTTCTTAAACCATACCAATTCTCTGGGCCAAAAATTTTAAGGGTTTCTCATTTTCACAAAGACTACAAACTGGTGACTTGAAGGCCAAGTCTATCTTACATATGTGTTTTACTTAGCCTGTTTTAAAATTGTTTAGACCCAACATTTTAAAAATTGGGAGAGGTTACATAAAACCCAGATTTTTCTACTTTTTTAAGACTTGTAAGATCTTGCCACACAGGGTCCACATTACAGCACAACCATCACTTGCCTTTAGACACTGCATTTACCCCCCAGTTGTTCAGTTCCCGTCCCTCCCCATTTGCCCCTGGCTGAGTGACTCATTTATGTGATCTGTCTGAATTCTTAGAGGCATTTTAGTTCGTAGCATCTGGTCTAGGGGATAAAGTTCAAATAGAACAATACATTCACTCCCGCCCTCGCTCACTCATTCTTCTATTCAGAGATTTTGGGGCAGGTATTTATTTTGGGTTTGTACCATGCAAACACTTGGAATTCAAAGTCCATCATACTTTGGCCCTACAACAAACTACTCTAAGCAGATGTCTGCCTCCCAGTGTTCCTAGTCTAGAGGCTCATTTCCCAAACTCCACTGCAGTTAGTATGCAACTTCCAGGTCAGATCTGTGAGAAGAAAGCTGGCTGCATTCCATGTCCCTTCTCTGGTAAGCTGGAATGCTGACAGAAGGGGTAAGCCACAGAGGAGCAACAACGAAAAGGGTCCTGGGTCCTTAGATGGCTTCTTTCCTGGACTGTCTACCTACCTGTTGTTATAAAAAAAAAAAAAAAAGAAAGAAAGAAAGAAAAAAAATTCTTCCATCTTATTATATTCTGGGGTCTCTTTGTTTATAGTATTTAACATATACCCCAAATACCAAGCATCTCTCTTTACTCTTTCCCAGATATACTTTAAATATTCTTGCCCTCAACCTTGGCTTATGCCAAAGCTTCTGTCATTAACCTTCCACCTCCTCATCTCTATCTAAATTTTATCCACTATTCAAGACCCAGCTCAAGTAGCCCCTTTTCTGTGATGCTTGGTCTAGATATACGTGTTATCATCTGCCTTCCTCTGGTCTCCCAGTGTATGAGTTTCCACTTGGTATTTACCAAGTATTATCTTATGTAATAAGCACAGAGCCCTGAATTATGTTGTCACAGCTCTGTCAAATTCTAAGTCCAGAATCTAAGACAAATATTTAGATTGTGCATGGTATAAATAAAGAAGACTATACAGAGTTCCTACACCATCCTATTATATTAACCTTTTGTTGACTAATCATCTGTACTATCAATACATGTTCAATTTGTGATCTTTCCGGACTTCTGACTCTCCCAATTTTAATTACAAAGCTGAGTCTTCCCAATTCTTTCAGAATTTGTTTTTTTTCCTTAATATTTCAATTAAATTCTCATTTTCTTTATTCTTCCATCTAAACAATTCCTCAACTCTCTACATACATATTTCTAAGACTAAGCAGTGCACTAAAAGAAACACATTCAAGTGTGAATGGTGGTAAAGAGTCAACTCATAGTGCTCTCATATTTGGAATCTGAGAATGTCTAGAACAATATTAGAAGGAGAAAGTAGAAGATACTCTTGGGGAAAGAAAAAGAGAAAACAGAGCCAGAAAGTGAAAACTATCTGGTCCAGAAAAAAATTAAAGAAAAAGGAATAGGAGAGAAGATGTAGGGAAGAGAAGGAAATCAGGGACAAGAGGAAGACTAGCAACTGAAGGAAAAAGTTATCATAAAGGAAAGGCACATACAAAATGAAATAGCAGTGAAAAACAGTGGAATCCAATTACCTTAAATGCTTCCTACCTGATAAGATGCTCTTAGGAGATTATTATCAACACCTAAGAAGAAAGTACTACTCTACCAACTCTAGGAACACTGGTACATGGGCAAACAAAAGAAATATCAAAAGTGAGTGAGAAGTTAATTTATGGTAGACCTTGACTATATAGTAGATGGTAAGTTACTCTGGGGATGATTAAAGAAAGACAAAGCTGTATTTCAAATGAGACCTACTCAAATCTCAAATCAAATAAATAATGCCCAGATAAGCCTTTGTAAAAAGAATGACTCCAAGTGTTTTTTATTTAAACATTTTTTTTTTAAGATTTTATTTATTTATTTGTCAGAGAGAGAGAGGGAGAGAGGGCAAGCACAGGCGGACAGAATGGCAGGAGAGGGAGAAGCAGGCTCCCTGATGAGCAAGGAGCCCGATGTGGGACTCGATCCCAGGACGCTGGGATCATGACCTGAGCCGAAGGCAGCTGCTTAACCAACTGAGCCACCCAGGCGTCCCAAGTGTTTTTTATTTAAAGGACAAATCCCAGAAGGTGACTTGGCTTTAGCTATGAAGCTATGTTCTATCTTACAAGAAAGCCTGGCGTGAGATCCTTAAAGGATAAGAGGTAATCACATTGAGATAAAATAAAAGAGAACTCAAAGACCTAAAACTATAAAACTCCTACAAAAACATAGAGGAAAATCTTCATTACATTGAACTTGGCAATGATTTCTTAGATATAACACCAAAAGCATAGGAAACAAAAGGAAAAATAGACAAACGGGACTACATCATACTTAAAAACTTTTGTCCCTCAAAATACCCATTCAAGAGAATGAAAAGGCAACCTACAGAATGGGAGAAAATCTTTTCAAATCATACATATGATAAAGGGTTAATATTCAGAATATACAAGGAACTCCTATAGCTGAACAACAAAACAAATAGCCCAATTAAAAATGGACAAAGAACTTGAATAGATATTCCTCCAGAGATGATATACAAATGGCCAACAAATGAAAAGATGCCTCAACATTACTAATCATCGGAGAAATGTAAATCACAACCACAAAGAGATACTATCTCACACCCATTAGGATGGCTACTATTTAAAAAAAATTGTCAGCATGTGGAGAAATTGGAACTCTTGTACACTATTTGTGTGATTATAAATGGAGCAACTTGCTATGGGAAATGGTATGGAGGTTCCTCAAAACATTAAAAGTAGAACTACCATGTGATCCAGCAATCCCATTTCTGGATATATAGCCAAAAGAATTGAGAGCTGAGTTTCAAAAGTTTCAAAGACAACACCCATGTTCATAACAGGGCTATTCACAATAGCCAAAAGGTGGAAGCAAGCCAAATACCCATGCACAGATGAACAGAAAAATAAAATATAATATAGACACACAATGGATTATTATCCAGCCTTAAAAAGGAAGATCCTGTCACATGCTACAACATGGATGAACCTTGAGGACATTACGTTATGTGAAATAAACAAGTCCCAAAAAAGCAAATACTGTATAGTTCTACCTACATGAGGTGCCTGAAGTAGTCAAATTCATAGAAACAGAGAGAAGACTGGTGGCTACTAGGACTGGGTGAGGAGGAAAGGGGAGTTTCTGTTTAGTGCATACAGAGTTTCAGATTAGAAAAGGTCGGGAGATCTGTTTCACAACAATGTGAATATACTTCTTTGAGAGAGAGAGCATGTGTGCGTGAGTAGGTATGGGAGGGGCCAGAGGGAGAAAGAGAGAAAGAATATTAAGCAGGCTCCACACCCAGTGTGGAGACCAATGCAGGGCTCGATCTCACAACCCTGAGACACAACCTGAGCTGAAATCAAGGATCAGACACTTAACAAATTGAGCCACACAGGCACCCCCAACAAAGTGACTATACTTAGCACTAATGAACTGTATACTTAAAAACAGTTAAAATGACAAATTTTGCACTATGTGTCTCTTACCACAATGAAAAAAAGAAAAGGAAAGAAAAAGAACTCAGGACAACATGCTATTTCTTTAATGATTGCCATCATCAGTGGTATCATTGGTGCGTCAACAGACAGTCAAAATGAGGGTAAAAGCTAGGACAGTTTCTATGTGGACCCATTTTACCTCTTGGAAAAAAAAATCAGTGCCAAGTTAATCCCAGGACCAAATCTCTTCTACATTCACATTACTCGCGATGGTACCAACCAGTTCCCAGCAGCAATGGTGGCCACCTTTGTGCTGCTCCATAGACTTGACTGTGATTTTACATAGCCTAGTTACAAAGACTAAGTACCCAGCTAAGTATTTGCTGCACTAAATCTGAAATAACTTATGTGCAAAAACATCCTTAGCTGGCACCAAAGAAGTTTTTAAAATCAGGTTATAGATGCCCCAAAGATAAAATGCTCATTAACAGCTGAGTTACTCAATTATAGTGGAGATGCCATAATCTGGTATTTGAAGACACTGGTTGCTAGAGAGAAAAGGGATCAGCTATGTCACATAGCCATCAGCCTGGTACCAATGAGTCCAATCTAACAGAGCAATGTCTTCCAGGATGAGCTTTGAGAACTTATGTGAGCAGGAAGTCTGCAATGTGAGAAGTAGACATTGCACTATATCCCAAAGGGCAGATCTCCTGAGATGCTTCCCTGGGGTGGTACCAGGCTACAGTGCATTCTGCCAGCCCCCCTTAGAATCACACAGCTGTTAATCTGGCATCAATAATCACTCTCCTTTGACAAGTGGCTACTCGCTAGGCAGTTCATTTCTATTCAGGTTGTGAGGAAGAAATCACACTATTCATTTACTAATCTAGTAATGGTTTGTAGGTTTCCTAAATAGATTTGACCTGCATATGTGATTATTGTCTAACTTTCCTGGCACTGGAATATATCTTTAGGAGAAAACCAAGTCAGTTCAGGCATCTCAGTTGGAATCCCAGCTCTTACACTAGCAACAGTGTGACCCTGGCCAAGTCATTAGCAATGGAGCCTCAGATATGTCATCAGTAAAACAAGACCAATAACAAGACCAATAGCTCTTCCATATGGATGTCCTATGGATTAAATTAAAGAACCTGTATCAGAACCTGGCCCATAATAAATGCTGATGAGAAATCATTTCCCTTCCTTCTTCCTTACTCTAGAGCAGGGGTCAGCAAATTTTTTCTGTAACAGATAGTAAATATTTCAGGCTTTGCAAACCATCAATCTCCATCACAACGACTCAATTCTGTCATTGCAGCCCAAAAGCAGCCACTGATGTAGAGTATAGCTGTGTTCCAAGAAAACGTTATTTTAAAAATTAGGCACTCGGCAAGCTATAGTTTGCCAATCCCTATTACTTACACCACATAAGACCCACCCACTAAGTTAATCTTTCATCATTCTGTTTGATTTCATCTGCTCCGGACAGGCTCTCTCCTCCTTTCTTTTCATTTCTTTTACTCTATTTCTTGAATGTTCCACAACAAATGGATCTAGCTCAATGGTTTGACTAATTTTTTCACTTTTAATTTTAGGCCTTGAGAAGTCTGCACTGGAGGTGAACACTCAGACCTGAGATGTTCAGTTACTTCATCCACACAACAGGTTGTGGGAAAATCAACCATATTTGAGCAAAACCCCCTTAACTCCCACTGAGATATTGGGAAAGGGACGCCCCTTAGGAACCCATAGAGTTGACAGAGGAATTTTTATTTGAGGAGAATAGGCTGTGACTTATTTCTCAGGTTTAAAAATATTGCTTAATAAATACGTTTGCATTTGCTTGTATATGTGTAAAGACCTTTTTACAGGACATATAAACTAAAACAACAGAAATCACCTTCAATGTGGTGGAGGCCCAAGATGGGGAAAAAGGGAGAGAAAGAGTTTCCCTCTCCCTCTGCGCATCCCCCACTCATGCATGCTCTCTTTTTTTCTCCGAAATTAATAAATCTATGTTTTAAAGATTTTATTTATTTATTTGATGGGAGACAGTGAGAGATTACAAGCAGGGAGAGCAGCATAGGCAGAAGGCGAAGCAGGCTCCCCGCTAAGCAGAGAGCCTGATGTGGGACTTGATCCCAGGACCCTGGGATCATGACCAGAGCCGGAAGCAGAGGCTTAACTGACTGAGCCACCCAGGAGCCCTTGGATATTTTTAAACATATATGTTTTTAAGTCATGTGAATACACTATATATAATCAAAAAAATTAATTCTCCTACAGAATGAAAAAAATTAAAAATTAAAAAGAAATCTTTTCACATTCATAAAACCAGTCCATTATAAGAAAGACTCAAATGGGAGGGGAGAGGAATCATGGGAACCTAAAAAGTGTCTCAGACACTTGTCATTCAGGTGTTATCTTAGGGATTCTATCACAGCCCCATGAAGTCCCGAATGTGATAGTGGGCTTTTACATGCCTTCTACCCTGCATTCTGAGAAAAGACAGGAGAACTTGGTACATGAAGGGAGGAGAAAACACACCACTCTCCATTTGGTGGGGGTGGAATCAGAAGCAGGATGTATTCTTCAGTATTTTATAACTTTTTCATATTAGGCCAACATTCTTCCCGTGGAGTTCCACACCCCTTCCCTTCTTGTCTCAGCGTGTGCCATATGTATACATTTTGCCCAGCCACCTCTGTCTCTTTTTCTATTGAGTTTTTTCTTTCTGCCTTCAAATAAGTTTTAATGTTTTTCTAAGTGACACTTTTATTGGATTTTATTTTCAACTCTCACCCTTTGCCTCATACTGCTTTCTCAACCCAATTCCTTGAGCTATGTATGATTCTCTCACTTCTTAATAATCTATAATCCAGCTTCTACCTCCACTCTTTCATTGAGTCCATTTTTCTCTAAGGCCCTCATTGACTATCTCAACCAAATCTAAGGTTGCTTCTTTTTCTGTTCTTATTCTTCTCCATTTCCTTTTTGCAGAGAACAAAGCTAACATCCATCTTAGACCCCTTCTCCCCCATTTACTTAACACCCGAGAATCTTCTCTGTCAAGTGGACCTCTTCCTTATTCCTTCCTCATAACAGCTTGAATCTCAGTTCCCACCTGTCTTCTCTTCTCCATCTGTCCTCGCTCTCTCAGGGAATTCATCTGCTCTCAAGACTATCTAGTAGGAAGGGTAAAGCACATGGAGCGCATGACTTATTAACTGTTCACCCTAGGAAAAGTGATTTCATCTCTCTGCATTCAGTTTCATCCATTTTAAAACAGGGATTCATTCCCTCATTCTATTGACAATCTTTACTGAGCACTTAGTATGTGCCAGGCACTGTTAGAGGTACATTAGAGTCATTAGCAAACTAAACCGATGAATATTCCTTCCCTCACAGAGCTCCCATACTAGCAGGGGGAAACAGTAAACATACTAGAACAATAAACATACCAAACAGAATTATATAAAATGACAGAATACAGTGAGAGCTGTAGAAAAAATTAAAAGGGTTCAGGCTATACCCTTTATTTTTTTTAAAGATATATTTATTTTAGAGAGATGAGGGGAGGCGGAGGGGAAAGAGAGAGAACGCTGATCTTACAACCCTGAGATCATGACCTGAGCAGAAACCAAAGGGCAGACACCCAAAGGACTGAGCCACGCACGTACCTCATAGGTTACACCTTTTAAAAGGTGGTCAGAGTAGGCTTCCCTAAGAAGTTAATATTCCAGCAAGCTCAGAAGAGGTTAAAAAAATTAGAAATGAGAGCATCTGTAAGAGTGTAGGCAGAGGGAATTGACAAAGATCCTAAAGGCATGGGCCTGCCCGGCTTATTCTAGGAACAGCAGAGGCCAGTGGGAAGGCGGGGAAGTGAGCATGAGGAAGAGCAGGTAGAAATCAGGTCAGAGAGGAAGTCAAGGGAACAGTCTATGTAGGGCCTCTGAATGCAACAGGGGCTGTTGTAGGGTTTTGAGCAGAGGGGTGATATGATCTGATCTATGTTTCAAAAGGATCATTCTGGCTGCTGTGCTAGAAAGACTATAATAGGAATAGGATGGGAGCAGAGAGACCAGTTAGGAGGCTAGCACCAGAATGGGAACACTGGAAGGGGGAGAGAAGTGGTCCATTTTGGATAATAAAACCTACCTTGTAGGGCTGTTTGAGAATCCTATGAGAAAATTACTGCAGGTAAAGTGCCTAGTAGATGCCTGATGCAAAGATGTTAAGTAACACCTTCTCTTATTATGTTATACTTGCAGGTAGAATAGGTTCTCTGGGTCACTATAGGTAGATCAAAGCTAGAGTGTGATATCCAAGGTGAACTGACCTGGGGGTAGGCAGCTGCTCCACTGAAGTGATAAAGGAAGGCTGGACTGACCAAGGGGCTTAATCTTCATTTAGCCTTTACTTCATATTCCAACTCCAGGATGGTATTTCCAATTGCCTATGAGACACTTCCTCTTAACAGTTTTATCATGTAATCAATATCAATGTACCGATTTTTTAAAGTTAACTGCCTCACCTCTACCTCAAGCCAGCTACCCATCCAAACACTTTCTTCTATAAAAAGATACACTAGTCCTCAGAGGCTGGACACTTGGCTTCATCCTTGCAGAATAATGGAAACAAAACATGCTACCACTGGAAGCTGGTATTGTGGCCATGATCTGCTTTAAAGATCTCTATTTACAAAAGAAGAAACAAGGCCCAGAATGAAACATGACTAGCCATGGGTCTCTCCAGGCTTTAAGGATGGAGCAAGGATTAGACCCAGTTTTCTGGATCCTGCTTCCTTCAGCAGCCTTCCCCACCCATGCCTGTCGCACATCAGAGCAGTGCCCTAGACTGGCTGCCACAGGCCAGTTACCTCTGCCCTGGTCACCATCACAACTGCCATGACCTCCCTCCTGTTACTGTCAACTAAATCTTCCAGAAAGGCTACTGAAGGCTGTGACCTACACTGCTTTCGGTGTGCTGGCTTGGCTCTGAGTTCAAACCCTTACTCTGTAATTACTAGCTGGGGGGCCTAAAGCAAGTTTTCTAACCTTGTTCTGCCTTCACCTCTTCATCTGAAAAAGTCCTACCTTCCCCTGGGACTTAAATAGAATAAGGCATGTAAAGCTCTTATCATGGAGCCAAGCACAAAATTAGAGCCCAAGAAGCATTAGTTATTGTGGATTTTCTTCCTTCCCTCAGTCAATGGCAGAAAGGCTGCCAAGGGTGCTGAGGGAACACATCTAACTGCCTCATACTGGCCTTCGGGGCCTTGGAGCAACCAGGTCTCTTCCATGTACAGGAACTTTTGCTGCTCTCCGTTCACAGACCTTCCAGTCAGGACAGCTCTCTGAGCCCCCACCCCCCATAAGCATGCCCATTCCCAGATCCACCTGTGTTCTGGTTTATGCTCCTCCTGCCTGAAATAGCCACTGACCTTCTCTCTGTCTTAATCCTGGCATTCCCTTCAAAACTCCACTGAAGGCTTGGCCCTTCACAAGAATTTCCCAGGCAAATCCTGGCTCCACTGACATTTTTTTTTCCAATACCATAGTATTTACATGTAGTATATATTGATCACTTCCTTACTGAGACATGGGAGGATTTAGTTAATGGTTTGGGCTCTAGGGCGGGCTGTCTGGTCTCTCTCAGGCTCAGTCTCCTTATCCATACAATGGGGTTAATATTAGGGTTGTTGTGAGAATTGGATAAATTCTTAGTAAAAATAATCATTAATATATGTTACTATTACATATCACCATTAACTTTTCCTTAGTTTTTTTTTTTTTTTTAATTTTATTTTTTATAAACATATATTTTTATCCCCAGGGGTACAGGTCTGTGAATCGCCAGGTTTACACACTTCACAGCACTCATCATAGCACATACCCTCCCCAATGTCCATAATCCCACCCCCCCAACCCCCCTCCCCCCAACTTTTCCTTAGTTTTAAACACCTTCATTTTCTTCATCCAGGTTAGCCTGTCCATGTGTACTATACTTAATCTAGTGTCTTAAAATCACAGCTTAAATTATGGAGCTCACTCCGGAGCTGAGAAAATTTTCAGATGAGAATTTTCACATCTGTCCTCAAAGATTTCATCTAATAATCCATTCTAAAAGTAGAGATTTGGGGTGCCTGGGTGGCTCCATCATTTAAGAGAACGGACTCTTGATCTAGGCCCAGGTCATGATTGAGACCCGCAGTGGGCTCAGGGCTGAACATGGAGCCTGCTTAAGATTCTCTCTCTCCCTCTCCCTCTCTTCCCCTCCCATCTGTCCCCCAACCCATTTCCCCACTCTCATTCTTTCAAAAAAATAAATAAATAAGAGAAAAGTACAGATTTACCCCAAATATCAACTCCCCATCTCAGAGCCCATGGGCAGTACACAGTATAGGCAGCATGGGTTATTAGCCAGGGACCTCAAAAAGGAGAAAGACTAAAAGAAAATAAAGATCCCCCCAAATTAGAAACATCTGGTCCATTTCTACAGAGAGTTAACATTGGGAATGGTAAGCTATTCTGGGGTTAGAACAAACAAATAAAAAATCAGTGAGGATAACTGCAACATTCCATTCACGTATTCCTGAGGTACTGGTGTGTGCACGGCTACTGTTCTACACTATTTTGCATTCCACTCAAAGGGACCCATCATTCCTCAGGAGCCAGGTGAGGTGTGAGCAACATCAACAGAGATTCCCGCACCAAACAGGGACACATCAAGCTAATGCCCAGACAAGATACATATTCTGCCACGATGCAGTGATCATTGTGCTTTATCTTTTCTTCTTTGAGGAATGAGGCTTATCAAACATGGCAATGCTTTTTATAGTGAGGGTGGAGAGGGACTGACCTTTTCCCAGCATCACTTCCAAAGATCAGGTAAGAAATCTTGCAAGTTAAGAAGACCACCTTACCTCTATTTTTTCCCATATGGCTTCATAGTTGTCTTGGTGTTGAATATCTTGCATCAGTTTCTGAATTAAAGCAGACTTTGTGGCAGAATGGCTCTCATTTTTCTCAGAGGATGCAGCTCTCTCTGACTTCTCATCGATGTATTTTTTCATACCAGAGAGAGGCATGCACAACTCCTCGTCAGAAAGAATGTCACTCAGGGGCCCAGACTCCATGCTTTCCCCCAGGGAAGAGACTATGTCACTGGACGAGCTTGGAGACACTCTGCCTAGCCTCGTGTGTTTCTTCTTGACATGGTACGTTGGATAGATCTCAGAATCCGAGTTCATTTCAGACAGTTCCCAGTCGTCAATATTTTGGATGGTTTCTCCTCTGGGTTTCTGAGGCAGAAGCTTTGTGAGGTTCTCCAACTTCAATGCTAGGACTTCAGTCTGCTTCAGGTGAGAGGGCAGTGCTAGGTACTCATCAGAACCATACCAGGCCTCCACCACCTGGCCATTCCTGGTGACGTGACTTGGGGAGGAGGAGTAACTTTTTTTGCTTTTGTTTTTTGAAAGAAGGGATACTGGAGACGCGACATCGTCTGAGCCAACAGAGGATTCGCTACTTTGAGTAAAAGGCGGAGGACTGGTTGTTTCTGACTGCACTGGCAGTTTGGCATTCCAACTCCTCTGGCGGCATGGCTCAAGGGAGGATGTCGAAACGGAATCTGTTTCTGGCCCCTCTACAGCCTTGGCGGTACCTGAAGGAATTCCATTCGGCACGGCTGAGCTCTTCGTGCTCTCAGCTTGGTTGCCTGAGCCCGCCCCCCCGCTTCGGAGTTCGGCATGGGGGCACCTCTACTGGGGCCTTGTGTGGCTTTTTAAGTCGAAGTTTCTCTTTGTGGCAGTCACTAAGCCTTCCCAGGCTGGAGGATATTTCCTTGATGTGACTTTTGACGGTGTTTTCAAGATTTCCCTCCCCCACCTTGTGCAAACACTCATAGGACTGGCTGGCAGCAGAAGGGCTGCTGGGGTAGGAAGACTGTAACACCAGACAAAGCTTGGATCTGTCAGGAGGGTCCACCAGAGAGGGGGTGCTTCTGCTCATCTCGGGCTTGAGATCAGCCAGCTGCTTCTTTCCATCGGTGCCTTTCAGATTATTCTTAAAATTTTCCTCTTTAAGGAAAAGCCCTCTTTTTGGCAATGTGGGCTGCGTGGGAGAGTCCTCATTGTAATTAAAGCAATCTCGGATGGATCGCTTGGGAGTTGCATTTTCACAAGGCTGAGGCTGTTGGTTCCTTGTCTCAGGCTGGGAGGAGGAAATGGCTTCTGGCATCACGGCCTCAGGAGGGGGCTGATCGGCATTTGTCAGAGCTTCCCCGGAAGATGACGTTCCGGGCACTAAGCCTGGTGGCTCCTCGACTGTCAAAGCACTGTCCTCCTCACATCCACCTTTGTCATCTGCTGAAAGAGACACTTGAGATGCCTCCTCGCCAACTGCTTTGCCACAGCTGTATGGGTTGGGGTCAGTGGCCACCGAGAGTAACCCAACGCTTCGGATGAGCTCGGGGAACTCCTTTTCCATCTCACTGTAGCTCCAAGAGTCAAAGGGTTTGGTTTTGACCTGGCTAGAGGTCATGTCCCCTAGGCCACCGAGCAAATCCTCACTTGGACTATAGTCAGACAGTTCGAAAGCAGTAATACCACAATCCAGAGATAAGTAATTTTGAGAGCATTTGATAGTTAATTGTCCTGAATCATCCACTTCTGTTAGAGAATCAAGCCGGCCCTGAAACAGACAAGGGCAACAGTTTCAGTAAATGCAACATCAATTATACTCAACTGCTGTTCAGATGAAATCTCAGCAGAGGCTACTGTAAAGGTCAAAAATGAAGCAGTCTCCATTGCTTCTGGTTTAACATACAGAAAAGCATACTGATCAATTATATTGCTTTACATAGTATCTTGTTCTTAAATATTTTGGGACTTTTCTTTAATCTGGAGAATAGAGGCTTGACAGAAACAGTTAAGGTTAAGCCAAAAATATCCACTCTTGACTTAACTTTCCATTTTAAAATATCCTGTAGTTCATTTAATAAGCATTTCTTATGTGATGCCTTAAGTAATAAAATTCTGGGAACAAAGTAATATTAGAGTAAAATCTCTACGAACTGATCTGCTTTGCATATTGCTATCACTCCAGCACTTACTACAGTGGCTAGCTTATAGAAAATCCTCGATAAATACATTTAAATGGTATAATTAATTACACTAAGTCTGTCATGTTAACTTTTTATTCACAAATCACAGGAAGGTGAACTACTGAATTTGCATACACCACAGAAACATTTCAGGACCAGTTCCCATTTGTACCCACCCTTTTGAAGATAAATACAGGTAATCCTGGAGAAAAATAATGAATACCAAAACTTACCATTTTAGTCCCTGTCCCCTTTCTCTGCACACATTTTTCTCCCCAACTCCCATTTGTGTGTGTTACATACTAACTGCCTCCCTCCCTTGTTATTTATAATTCAAGATAGGCCAGTTTGATTTGAAACCCCCCTGTGCTAAAGAATAGCTTTACAAGTAAGTATTTTTAATTTTTAATCTTTAATTATATAATGAAGGCTTCTGTCTCATCACTAATGCAGTTTCTTTTTTTTTTTTTTTTAAGATTTACTTATTTGAGAGGAGGGGGCAGAGGGAGAGAGAGAACCCTCAAGTCAACTCCTCACTGAGCAGGGAGCCCGATGTGGGGCTCCCTCCCAGGACTCTGAGATCATGACCTGAGCCGAAATCAAGAGTTGGCTGCTTAACTGACTGAGCCTTCCAGGCACCCCTCATCACTAATGTGGTTTCTAATATCACACAACAGATGAGGAGATTTTTTGCTGATGATTTGCTTAAGAAAGAAGGGCCTGGGAATCCTTTTATGCTTACCAGCTAAGAACTGCTTGATCTGATCTAGCCTCTTAGGAGATGAAGAAAGGAAACTGAGAAGTGAAGTGTTGTTATATCCCAGACCTCTGTTCTCCTCAAGGAGGAAGCAGATGAGCAAAGTGAAGCCAGAAGTCATGTGGCTGCTGAACCCTGTGTCTTTTCAGCCAGGTTATACCAAGGTCTGGTCACTCTGGGACTTCACACTGGGTTGTTGTTCATTTGTGCATTTTGCTTTTGGAACTATTCTCTCCCATCACACCTTTACCTTGCCTTTATCTCCTACTCCCCTCACTAGCATGCCACAATATCCAGATAAATAATAATAATAAGCCTCAATTTAACTTTTCTAAACCTCAGTTTCCTCACGTATAAATGGGGATGGTTGATTACGACTATTACTTTTTCATTTAATCCTCATAATAACTTTCTTCTGGGGTCTGTACAATTTTCCTGTTTTATATAAGAGGAGCCTAAGCTAAAAGAAGGTACATAACTAGCATATGGCCTCACATCTAAGGGCCAAACTGGGCCTTAAAATGAGGCTTTATGACCCATAGTCCACACTCTGACATCTGTATTTTAATTTTCTCTAATTGGATACTATTTTAAACAGATATACCCCCTCCTCCAGTTTGTTCTCTACACTGCCACATTGTAAAGAGTAACTTTGGGACACAGTCGGTTAAGCATCCAACCCTTAGTTTTGGCTCAGGTCATGATCTCAGGGTGATGAGATTGAGCCCTGTGTCAGGTTCTATGCTCACGGGGAGTCTGCTTGGAATTCTCTCTCTCCTTCTCCCTTTGCCCCTTTACAGATTGCAAACATGATGCTTTAAGTCCTTTATTAGCTTCCTACTGCTGGGTTAAAAACCCAAACCCTTCCAAGAACAGACATAAAGAGGCCTGTCTCAAGCCATACCCCCCTCCCTGGCTGCACCCAACCACAGTGTTCTCCTTTCAGTTTTTGACTATAATGAATTCCTTCTGCCTCAGGGCTTTTGCACATGCTATTTTCCCTCTGTCAAGAAAGCTTACAACATCCCTTAACTTACAACATCCCTTAACTGGTTTAACTCTTATACGCCCTCAGACTCAGATCAAGCTTCACATCTTCAAGACTCTAAACTCCCACCTAAGTCAGAATTTTTCCTCTTGTAAACTCTCATAAAATTATGATGTTTTCCCTTTAAGCATTTAACCTCAATCTGTAAATAAATACTATTGTGATTATTTGATTAATTTGTTGCTCCCATTGGTTTGTAAGCACCAATACAAATCACAAAGAAAATTGCTGACTCACTGAACACTTGCAACATTTAGCATGGGGATGTGCATAGAGTAAGCAATCACAGATGTATCTGTTGAATAAATGAATGAATGCATGAATGAGGACATTTTGGAATGTAACTCTATGACTTCGTGTAATTTCTTGCCCTGATTATGTAGTTTTAGTTGACTCTAGTGATTAAAAGCCCAAGTTTCAGAGTCAAATTCTGGCTCTACCAGTAATTAGCCAAGTGACCATGAGCCAGCAGGCTGATGTCACTCAACCTCATTTCCTTCATTTGCAAAAAGCAAATGATAAGCCCTGTCAAGAGCTGTTGTGGGTCTTAAACGAGATAATATATGTAAGACATAAGTCTGGTACGTGAATACGTACTCATGGAATGTTCACTCTTATCACTTATTATATTATTACTTTTACTAATCAAGTTTATTGAGGGGGCAAGTTTCATCAAAATGAGAGGTATCCCTATGCTTAATTACACTGCACAAAAATGGGAAACCAGTATTAACTGCCAATCTCAATAAAAATTACCTAAATGGAATTGTGTGGCTTTTACACTTCATACCTGGTACAAAACACTTTAAAGAACAAAGTCAGAAGCCAAAACCACTAAGGAATGAGCCAGCCAAACAAAAGTCACACTTTATGCAATTTTTAAGAGAGTAATATGGAAACCCTTATTGAAAAGCAGGTTGCATTTATTTAAATTTTTTAATTCGGTTGTCCAGTACTCAGAACTTATTCCCTCACACAGTTAGTATTATAAATGATGGCTTAATTCCCAAGCTATCCCATAAGTTGGTATTAAAAGTTGGTATCTAACTAGGGCATTAAGGAGGCACGTGCTGTGATGAGCACTGGCTGTCATACATAACAAATGAACCGTTGAACACTACATCAAAAACTAATGATGTGCTATATGTTAGCTAACTGAACATTATAATAAAAAAAACAAAAAACAAAACAATAAATAAATAAATTACTAACTAGTTGAAATTTGTATTATTTTCTATCATTTTTTATCATAGAAGTATAGCACTGCAGCTACTTAAGTAAGGTGAAAGAGGTTTTAAGTCAAACTGTTTCTATGATGAGTAGAGAAAAAGAAATTTGAGAGTTCAGGTAAAAATTAGGCCTCTACAACTGTCAGTCACCTGTTTCTATAGCCCTGGGAAAGAATTTGGTGTCCACTGTGGTGGTCACCAGACCCCTAAGATCAGGAATACTGTTATACTTGAAAATAACTGGAACTCAATAAAAGATATTAGATGAACATATGGTGTGAGACTACATTTCAGATAACAGGGTATGTCTAGGTTTTCCTAAATCTTCCCCTGAAGATCCCTTCCCTGCTTAGTCCTTTGGTTGGAAAAGAAAATAACATACTCAAAAATACTGGTGCCCCAAAGGGAACCCTCTCCCATCCTGTTCCCAACAAGGCCAACTATTTCCATGCATGGCTGACTGTCACTCGTGGGGTAACTATTTTTAATAAGACTGCATTTTTAATGTGGAAAAAATCCCTCCCTGAAAAACAAACAAAGAACAGCACATAGCATATCCGTTTCATATCCTAAGGACCAAATGATAAGCATCCACCCAGGCATTATTTTTAACACAGGTTGTTATTAACAGCGTTCTTCAAAAGTACTTTTTCTAGATTTCAGCATGCAGAAGCAATTTTTAAAAAAGAAGGTTCTCTGAAGTGTCCCAGAGCAGATGAATAATGAGTTTCATTTCTTAAAATATTGCTTAGTAATACTAATATTTTTAGCCCCGTGGCTTTGCTCTGGACCACTGTCCCAGTCAGTTTTCTAAGGTATGTAAGTAATAGTCTCAGGTGGGCAGAGAGGTGGGGAAGAGTGCATGTTGTTTTTATAGTCCTTTTTTATTTCAGAAATATCACATTTAATTGTGTAGTGCTATTAGCTGTGTCACGGCTGCCTAACAATGTCTCAACACAAATATACCTCAATTTAATATACTATGAAGCAGTTTCTCAGATGAAGCTTATGTTTTATGGAGATGGCAATTAATTCACTTTATTGCAGGCTTCAATCTTCTCTGAGACATCAAGGAAACTCCCCCCCATGCCCCCAATTTGAAACAAAATTTTTGCTTTGTTCCTCACCGATAATTAACTTAACTGAAGCTCTAGTTCCAAATGTCTTCTTTAGATCTTTCTTTTTTTTAACACTACATTTTGCTACCAAAAAATATGAGATAATATTCATAATTTAGAGGCTTGAAGATCTCCCTATTAAAATGCCCCCAAAGTTCTATCAGTGTCCACTGTTACTTCAAGATCAGTTTTGTACACTGGCTTAGTATTCTTACTGAGAAGAGAGTTGGAAATAGAATTTTACTGTTTTAGTCATGCATACAGTAAAAAATATTGTATGCCCCTCACCCCTTCCTCCCCTAATCTCATTACATGGTGTTTCTTGCTCTTCAACTACTAACATATACTTTCACAGACCTCTTAACCAGAATGCCACAAGCCCCCAGAGTCTTTAGACCACATGAACTAGATTCTTGATCAGATTCCTTTTAGGCCTACCCTGCTGGGATTCTATGGTTCTGAATATGTTCTGGAGAGCAGCAATAGACTGAGAGAAGCAAATAATGAGAGGGAAATGGAAAGCAAAGCAAAGTTTACCTTCTGATAGGCAAGGGGGAAATACACAAAAGTATTTTAATGTTTTATTTATACTATAGTAATTATTTTTAAGAATCTCCATTTTCTACAGGCTAAAACTATAAGCCAAATGATTAATTTCCAAGATAAATTCTAGTCCACCAACCTAAAATTTTATCTCCCTCTTCTGTCCCTAAAGCAGTGATTATCTGCATTATTTAATTCAATTCAACTCATTAGATTTTTATTTACAGCGATACAAATAAGGTGCTATGGGAGATAGAGATGATGATTTTAATCTGGTACCAACACTCATCCAGTTCTAATCTAGCATGTACTCTGTCATGATATAAATGGACCTATGACAAAGGCTCATAGATGAATACACAAAGTACTTCGGGTACGTGCTCTGAAAAGACAAATGCATTCCCACAGAGAGGATAAGGATCATGGGGGTAAAGTGCTTACTTACCACACCATCTGGTATGTGGTCAGCCTTAATCATTGTTTGCTCTTGTGTTCATATTATTAACAGTTATCACTACCTGTGTCATTTTACCTCTCTAAACCTCAGTCCTATTACCTGTAAGATGGACATAATAATATCATCTGTTAAATAAGAACAACAGCACCTTCCCTTCCTATCTCCTAGAACTGTTTTGAGGATCTAAAAAAAAATATGAAGGTGATTCCTAAGATGGATTAATCACCTTTGAATGCCTAGTGCCTTATATATAGTAGGAGATCGATAAATATTTAGGGGAGATAGAAAGGAAAGCAGGAAGGAAGGGAAGGGCAGAGGAAAGAAGGAGGAAAGAATTACTATTATCACAACAAAGCTTGATTAAGAGATGGTTTTGTTTGTTCTATTTAATTATTCATGGATTTATGTCCTTAGGTAGTCACAACCTCTCTAAGATTCAGTCTTTCCATCCATGAAATAGAACTATTTTTAATATCTCTTACCCTCCTTACTAATTGAAACAATAAATATAAAGTATTTATCAAAGTATCTGAAATATAAAAAATTTCAGTACAACACATTTTTCACACAATGTTGAGCTTTGCCCATTTTTTTGTTTAGTTGGTTGGTTTTGTTTTAGCAAAACATTTGCTAATTTGCTTAAAAAATAAGTTCTAGGGGCGCCTGGGTGGCTCAGTGGGTTAAGCCGCTGCCTTCGGCTCAGGTCATGATCTCAGAATCCTGGGATCGAGCCCTGCATCGGGCTCTCTGCTCGGCAGGGAGCCTGCTTCCTCCTCTCTCTCTGCCGGCCTCTCTGCCTACTTGTGATTTCTCTGTCAGGTAAATGAATAAAATCTTAAAAAAAAAAAAATAAGTTCTATGTCATATTTAAATAAAAGAAACTTATGCATTTTGTTTTTGCAAAGACAGAAAGAGAGAGAACTTGCCACTTTCTCAACTTTCCTTATTCTTTAATGTGGTTCAGAAACTCAACTAACTTACAAAAAGAGAAAATGAATTCACTCTCACTGGAAGGACATCTACTATTTCAGTTTATCAGCCTGTTTTATGCCATTTCCTCTTCATTCTATAAATCTATTGTACCTTAATTTGTTCTGATAAAGTTTAGAATTTTATCATAATTCCCTTCCTGTTTTCCACAATCCCAGTGTGCTTGCTGGCAGAAACAAACAAAACCAAGCAGTTTTTGAAATGGTCTCATGGAATCACACTAGAGGCACAAACAAATAGGATCCAATTTCTATAGTTTTAGGAAGGTTGGTAATGGAAACAGTGCTCTAATTCCTAGAAAAATATCCACAAAGTAGATGGCTAAGAACCTACTGTTCTTTTACCCCAAACACAACATATTCTTGCATATTTAGGACAGAACTAAAGAATTTGAAATATGAAAATGCACAAAATTGTTTCCAATCAAATCTGTAAATAACGGTTGAGCTCACACTGTGAGACCCATCATGGACACTAATATAAACTCAAAACATAAAGCAGTGGCCAGTGACAATTAGTTAGCCTCGATGGCTTTTCACTGTTACCTGGGCTGCTCTCTTGAATGACCCAAGTTCAAATCAGTACATGATGAATGTATTTCACAAAACAACAACGATGATAACAATAAGCCCTAACATACTGTTATAGCTCCTGCTCTACAACAAAGAGTTAGTGATCAGTAAATGTTTATTTAATGAATAAATATATAAAATGAACTGGTTTAATCCAATGATTTCTTATGCCCCCCTCTAGGAATAGAAAGTGGGCAGATCTGATGACTGATCAAAGCTGGATGTTGGACAGAGCCAGCAGGACACATAAGGAGGAACAATAACAACAACAAAAATTTGTATAGATTAGGGATGGCAGGTAGATATCTAAAGAAGGAGCTCTTCAGAATGTAGATCAATCTTTCCCAATTCTCGTCTCTAGCTCATTGGTGTACACCTCATGAATACCACATTTAGGGCAGAGTTAGACAGTCTGGGATTCTCTGTAGCCTCCCAGGACCACAAGAGGCCCAGTCAAGACCTCTCTAAGGATCCCATCTGGGAGGGATGGCATCTGGGCACTAACACACACACCCATGTATTCATTCGGTGATTTAAAAAAAGGACTCTACAAAGTTTATATCACCTCCCTCACTGCCACAATAACAGGAAAAGCTGAATGAAAACAAAGAACATAAAGCTAGAAGTTGAGCCCAGTAGATTTTGATTCTCATAAACTTCCAGGGCCTGTGGGGAATTTGTTACAGCAAGAGCATCATTATTATGAAAACAATAATCAACAAGTATAAATCATTTATGAGAATAGGCATAGATTTGTTTTGTGTTGCTGAAAATGTTGGAGCCACTGAAACATTAATTAATACTGAATTATGCAACACTCATTATAAGGTCTTTTAATCATACTTATTTATGTAAGTGTCTTATAAACTTCAACAATATATATTTTCCACAAAACCAAGGGTAGGGCACTAATGTGGATGTCAAGAGCCAAGGGACACACACACACACACACACACACACACACACAGCTCTTGCTTAGCACAATGATTTGCTCCTATATATGCCAATTTTATGTGGGATTAGGAGAGTTCATTTGGATTCAGATTCATTGTGTTCATTCTTTTTTAAGATTTTATTTATTTATCTATTTACTTATTTATTTATTTAAGAGAGGGAGAGAGAGAGTGCAAGGGGGGTGGGAGGGAGGTGTAAAGCAAGAGGAAGAGGGAAAAGCAGACTCCCTGCTGAGTGTGGAGCCTGATACGAGGCCCAGTCTCATGACCACAGGGTCATGACCTGAGCTGAAATCAAGAGTCGGATGCTTAATTGACTGAGCCACCCAGGCACCCCCACAGTGTTCATTCTTAAGCCATGAATCAAAAATGACAACAACAAACTTTTAAAACTACTTTTAATATGAGTACAAAAAATCCAAATACATTGGATGTGTAAAATTCTGAATCTCATATGACTCATGGCATCCAGAATGATTTTTTCAAAGTATGAATTTAATCATATTAAATCCCCTAACAAACTCTCCTGTTGTCCCTAAAATAAAGTCCAATTCTTCTAATAGGACTTATATCTTAATAATCTGACCTCTGCTTACCTATTAGTTCAAATCCTGGTGCCTGGAACTTTTGGCTCCAGTGTTATCTATAGCTCTCTGAACCTGTAGAACCATTCCTTCTGTCTAGAACCTCTATTCCCAGTCTAATCCTGCTTCTCCTTCACATCCCAGGTTGGACTCACTTCTGGTAAAGCTTTCCTGAGTTAGGTGCCCCTTCTCTGTCCTCCAGTGACATCATCACAATCTGCCCTTAATGTCTGTGCTTTTTGTCTTTCTTGGGCACTAGGGTCCTTGAAGTCAAAGACCACATTTTGGTCACTCTGACATTCTTAGCACCTAATGCGTAGCCCTAGTAAGTGCTCAATAAATATTTATCAAATAACTTTGGGGAACAAGAAGCCAGGTTAGCACAAACCACTATGGGCAAACTATCAGGTGTGAATTAACACTGGTCTAAAGTTTTATTCACATCAAAAGTGCCCTAGCCTTCGGTCACTATCCCTAGATTCAGAGCCCAGTTCAGGACCTGATTATGTACCTACAAAGAATTCCTATCCCCCACCTCTAAACTGAAAACACTCTCCAATGGTCACATCTGATAACACATTACTTGGCTTCAAACACCCACCTCATTTGTCTCTTCGGAGAAAGCCTGCAGAATGTCTGTCTGCCTGGTGTAGTTGCCATTGGCGTCCTGCAGACCCTGCAAAATCCGCTCCCGCAGAACCAGCACAGAGACTCGGAGCTGGTGCCAGAGGAGCTGCACGGCGTGGATGTCCACAATCACGTTGACAGAGTAGGACAGCAGCTTCAGGGAAAACTCTGTTTCCAGGAGCGCATGGATTTGTTCCACGTGATCTGAAATATCTTCACAAATGTCCTGCAGGAAAGAAATGCAGAATCTATGAAGACTGTTCAGCCCTATTCTAGGAACGGGGTGCGGCGGTGGGGAGTCACTCCTTCACTTGACACCAGTTAGGGCCCACAGGTCAGGCAGACCACATGCTGGATAACTTGCCTTTGTTTTAGATCAGATGCAGAGTGGCAGGCCGCATTCCTGGGCACTGGCCCTTCAGCACACATAGGTAAACCAATCTTTCTCTAGACGCCAAAAATGTTACTATTCTTTCAGATTTAATGATTTCACTTTGAAAGTTTAGCCAAGGTAAGAGGTCTCCTCACAAACCCACTCTATTCTCTTTATTTCTTATTTGCAAGGGAGCCAACAGCTGTTTTCTGGGCTAGTGGTGAGTCCCTCTGAGCACACAATATCTCAGGATAGAGACATCCTCCAGACCCCGAGCAGGAAGAAAGATGGGCTAGAACCTGAGCTTCATAGGAACTCCCAACCATTCTCAGTGAGCCATGGGCTCTTTGGTGCAAGAGACAACCGTCACATTCCCACAATAAGAGTTTAATATTTAAATTCATAAGGAATATTTAAATTTCAACCCATACTTTATAATCACAATCACTCTTTTATTGGAGTATAGTTGACATACACTGTTACATTGGTTTCAGGCACACGACATAGTGATTCAACTTCCTATATGTTATGCTGTGTTTACCACAAGTGCAGGTACCATCTGTCACCATACAGCACTACTGCAATGTCACTGACTATGCTCCCTAAGCTATGCCTTTTATCCCTGTGATACTTATTCATTCCCTAACTGGAAGTCTGCATCTCCCACTCACCTTCCCCCCTTTGACCTTTCCTCCCTCCCCCCTTCCCTCTGGAAACCCTCAATTTGTTCTCTATATCTATAGGTCTGACAGAATTACTCTTGAGAGAGAAAGTCAGAAAAACCCCAAGGACAAAGAAAGATGAAAATACAGTTTTGTTTTTAAGACCTGGACATTTTAAACAAAAACATTACTACATCAAAGTTTCAATCTCCTCCACATATACTATTAGGTAGGCAGATGTGGTGTCTGATATGTCACTTGTCCTTACAATTTCCCAAATATCCATTGTGCTGTCAGAGGCCCTAGCATGAAATGGGTAGCACTGATGGTAATATTTAGTAGAGCAATTTGAGTCCATTAAGCATCAAAGGCATGTACATGTCAGCTAAAAGTATTCAGTGATTCATTTTCAGTTATGCATCAGTGATTTTTTTAAAATGGAGCTTTTATTATAATGATTTTTGTTAAGGCTAAAATTTTAGGATAACATTTGAGGTCTGAGTCCTATCAAGAGTATCCAAACTCACTCTGTGCTGGAAACATAACCTTTCAATTTCATATAATTCAATTACTTGTTTCTAAGAGAAGAACTAAAATGGAATCTGTATTTACTGTGTAGCAGTAGGCAAAAAAAAAAAAAATCTATTGAAGAATGATGGAAAGTTGTGGTGAATTTTTAGTAATTACGTATAATTTCAATAAATGTTGCAATATTATTTCTTAAAACCCAAGAACTAATTGGTGATAGTTACATAAGTTGGTGATAATAATTTGATGTAGATTAAAAGTTCAAAGAGGTGTTGGAGTCCTAGTCAGGTAAAGTTCTTACAAATGTAGCCCATGAGCACATGCAGTCCAAAAGAGATTTGGGGCAAAACTCACATTACCTTATCAACCAGTACATGGGAACCACTCGCAGCTGGATTAGCCATTCTCTGCTGCCCTTCGGCACATGACAGTGGGCCTCCGCAGCTATCATCAAATATTCCAGATTGCCTGGGTCTCAACGGATGCCAGCTTGGAGCATCTCCTCCATTTGTCCCCTACACCTTTTATTCCTGATACCTCGACCACCACCCCAAAGCAAATGTCCTGTGTCCTTAACCCTCTTAGGATGCTCAGTTCTGCGTAGTACTGTGTTACTTTGGGAAATCTCTTCCTCCCACTGCTGATCTCTTCCAAATTCTCTGTACTTTCCTGGCTAGTATTTCCATTCCATTGTAAAACAAACAAAAAAATAAACACTATACTTTGTCACAGAATAATACATCTATCTCCTGCTCTTACCCAAACCTGGTTCCTGCTTCCCCCACTGCCCTCCCATTGACGGCTGTTCATTTTCCCAGCCCTCCCCTGAGAGATGGGGAGCAGAGGGCTGATAGGGGAAGGGCAAGCCTCACTGCTTCTTTACCACTTTTGGATCACTTTTCTTTTGTTCTCATACTAATACCCTTTGTTTTCACTAGGTGCCTGCTGTCTGCTAAGCCTTCCCGACTTCCTTCTTCATTACTATTCCTCTCTTTCACTCCTCCACACTGAAGACTGCAGTAGCTCAGTTTTCCTCTCCATACCGAGAAGACCATTAACTTAGGTAACTTCAATATTCACACTGATGAACCAATGAATACCCTAGCCTCAAATGTCCTTTATTCCACAATCCTTAAGACCTTCATACCTATTCCACTTGGATAACTCTCTGTCATAGCTCTACTTGGAACCTTGTCATCACTCCACCTGTGGAACAATATCAGAAAGTTCCCCATGCCACCAACCTCTCTTTGTCCGACTTTTTCACTCTCATTCTCCCACTACAGGTCCCGCCCCCTTTTTAAAAGATTTTATTTATTTATTTGACACGGAGAGAGAGAGAGAGAGATCACAGGCAGGGGCAAGAAGGGGACAGAGGGAGAAGAAGAAGCGGACTCCCCACTGAGCAGGGAGCCCGATGCAGGGCTCGATTCCAGGATCCTGGAATCATGACCTGATCCAAAGGCAGACACTCAACCAACTGAGCCACCCAGGTGCCCCAGTGCTCTTCAACCCCATCTGGGCCACCAGATTTTTCTGCCATATCACCCTCCTCCTAGCACAGCCTCGACAATGATCCCTTCAGCCACTCCCTTGGCAGTGTTCTCCACTTCCTCACACTCTTGGTTTCATAATTTGGATTTGATGGTATCCATTTCCTGGGTCCTACTATGATCCTGCAGATGCAGAATACATTATATACCTAGGAGAAGAAAAGGTGTGGGTAACTTTTATGCCACCTGCTCTGAATACCCAAATAGGCATTTCTCAACCACACCATTCCCACCCTCCCATACAATATGTTACATATAATCTTGGCACCAAGAAAACTACATACCATCACTCTTCCTACACATAATTTGGCTCCTCCATGGTGAATGCAGGAACTTAGTCAGAGCCAGGTCATGGGTCAAGATGGCCAGGCCACTAACCAGGGCCACTAAAGCATCAGTGGTGTCAGCTAAGGTTTTCACACCCTTCTCCTGACATATCTGTGAAACATAAATTGGCCTTGTTCCTACAGAAGCAAATGGGCTCCGAGAAGAAGGAAACACTCTCCCCACGAGAGCTGACCTCCCTCTAGTGAGTATTTTGGCAATGTGCACGTGCAGTCTCTGCTGAAATTCTGAAACTAAACAATGCATGGCATGGTGCAAACTTCTGGGGTCTGCTCATTTATTTAATTATGTTTATGCCCTCTACTTGGCTACCAGGTGTCTGGTTTGACAAAATCACAGGCACACACAAACTGCAGAACAAGAACTGCAGAGATATGTGTAAGTTGTGTGTGTGTGTGTGTGTATATATATACATATACATATATACACATAACCGTGTGTATACCCCCAAACATAGAACTGTATTTAGAACAGTCGGTAAGAGGTTTGTTTAGAGAAATAACTGAGTGATTCTGAATCTATACATACTCTTTAGTAATACAAAAATCTGCTTTTCCCAGTCCTTCTATATAAAGGTCAACCAAATATTTAAAGAATTTTCAGTTTGAAGCTTCTGAGGCTTAGCCTCTTTACTACTTTCAGCTTGTTGTATGTTTATACAACAGAAGCTGAAGATTATGGACATTCTGTTTATTTTAATTCAGTTAGCTATTAGAGACGTTTAAAAAGGATTTGCTCAATGGCTACCTCCAGCAGAAGCTGTTTGGAATTAATAGGCTCTGAGAGCTCTGACCTGTTGGAGGCTCTGTGGTGAGTGGAAGCATGGCCGGGGCAGGGAGGGGGGGGATATGGGGGGAGATTGGTGGAGGGTTGAACCAGAATCCAACTGTTGCATATAAGCCTTGATTGCACATGTGACTCCAGCAGATAGCAACTGGAAACTAGATTCAACTCACGTGTTTTAAGTGCTCAGTGTATAACAAACTTTTGAGCACGGCAGTGGTACATACTAGAAACAAATTTAGTAGCTTTCGATGCACAGATTTTCAGGAACACAAAAAGAAACAATCCCTCCAGGTTCAAGAATGGAGATTCAGATAGATAGATGATAGATAGATATAAATGCAAAGATCTATAAGCAAAAATATTTCTCTCCATCTTCTTACTGAGAGCATTAACACTAAATTAGTATTATGCAATTAGATATTTTAAATTTAACACAGCAATGACTGGTTAAACTGATGTAGTGACTAAAATTCATCATGAATAATAATCCGTCCCAAATTACAATGTTTGACTTCAGATTCTTTCCTATTTCTATAGAGATTGTTAGTAGGCAGAAACCATGGAATCCTTTCCAGCATCAAGGGGAGAGATAGCTTGGTCCACCAGTATATCTTCTATAAATCAAGTTATTCCTGGAAATTCATCTTTCATAATATTATCCTGAAATTATCCCATTTTCTGTTCAGACCTAATTCCGGTCGGTATTCCTATCGATTTCAGCCCTTCTCTCCATTGTTATCTCTACAAGACCTTTCTCCTCTGACCTCAGATTCCTCTCCTGACTCCCAAGTATGTCTCAATTGGGACAAGATGATGATGGACAAAGCCACCAGTCCAGACTTCTCTTGCTCCTAAAATCCCAAATTCAGTCTACTGCCCTTCAGGGCAGCTCTCATCCTTTGTATGCCACGTCCACAAACAGAGAGCTAGAGGACTCTGGGACTGTGGTAGAGGTTGGGGAAGGCAGATCCAGAGAGGGGCAGTCAAAGATACCAGGAGAAACTACTGTCCTTCAGAAGTGCGCCTGGTGCTAGCCCTGTTGTCCTGTTCTGTTATGAATGAATGAAAGCAAATACATCTAAATTCCTATGAATACAGTGACAAAATGCTGTTTCCTAAATTATGAAGATTTCATCATCATCATTGTCAGAACATAGCTTCATCCCCAGAGTATATATTTTGATATATGAAAGTTTTCCCCAACCAGAGGGCTAGTTCCTAACACCTCTTCATATAGTTAGCGGCTATCAATAGGTTGGACACTCCATTATTTTAATATGCATCTTACTTTAACATACTGACAATGAACAGAAACTTAATTTCAGCAGACAGAATTATTTAGTTTTATTTTTAAATATCATCAGTTCATACCCATTACTTTAGTCACCTAAAAATCTCCCACTATTCTACATGAATTTCATTTCTTTTCCTCTAAGAAAAGATGTTCGCCAGCAAGCTTATTTAGATGACTAAATCAACAGACTTCTCAAAGAATAATAAACTTGTAATTTTAAGTTGAAGATAGTTTTTAAATGTTCTTCAAGCAATAACATTTTTTTGATAGATCCTCAAACTGTAATTATTAAGGATAAAAGGATAATGTCTTTAGAAATTAGTCACTTCTGTTTTTTCGGTGAGTATGAACATTAGTACGTATCCACTATGTATTAATCCATGCATGGGGGATACAAAGTTGATCCCTCACCTTTGTGGAGTTCCCTGCCTGGTGGGAGGGGGCATGTAACCCGAAATCATAATTGGGAAGATAAGTGTTCACAGAGAGAACACAAATGAGGAGAAAATTACTGTGCCCATGGAGCCAAACAGGAAAGTGGCAAGAATGCTTTCCTAAGGAAATAAAGTTTGAGTCTTAAAGGAGACAACTAGGATGATGTGGCAGAGAGGAACATTCCAGGGAGTGGCAGGTGTCAATGTGGCCTCCCTAAATATGGACCTGGGGTTTGGCACTGATTTTTCTTAGTCATAGCATATTATACACAACCCAAAAAAGAAAAAAAATTTTTATTTCATCAAAATTTAACTCTGTGAAAGATATTTTTAAGGAAAAGTTACCAGGAAAATATTTGCAAATCACGTATCCAATAAAGGATTTATATCCAGAATATTGTAGCTCCCTCTGATCTTTGGGAGATGTGTTCCAAGAACCCAGTGGATGCCGGAAGCAACAGATAGTACCAAACTCTATATATACTATGGGTTTTCCTATACACACATTCTTTTGATAGAGTTTAATTTATAAATTAGGTACAGTAAGAAATTAACAACAATAGTAAAATAGAACAATTTTAACAACATACTGTAATAAAAGTTATATGAATATGGTCTCTTTCTTTCTCAAAATATCTTATTGCACAGCTCTCACTCTTTGTCTTCCTATGATGTGAGGTGATAAGACACCTATGTGATAAGATGAAGTGAGCTAATGACATCGGTAGTGTGATGTAGTCAGGCTACTATTGACCTCTTGACAATACATTAGAAGGAGGATCCTCTGCTTTCAGACTTCAGCTGATCACTGAAAGGAAGAGCTATTGTATATAAAGAATATTCAAACCTCAACAGTAAGAAAACAACTAATCTAATTATATAATGGGCAAAAGACTTAAACACTTTACCTAAATGGGAATAATGATGGTTAAAAAAAAAAAAAAAGCACATGAAAAAACTTTCAGCCTCATTAACCATTAGAGAAATGCAAATTACAACTACAATGAGATACCTGTATATACCTATCAAAATGGCTAGAATAAAAAATTTGCAATAATACCAAGTGCTGAGAAGTTCTAGAACAATTGTAACTCTCCTACACTGCTAATGAAATGCAAAATGGTACAGTCACTCTGGAAAACAGTTTAGCAGTTTCTTATGAAGTCAGACATATACTACCATAGGACCTAGCTGTCTCACTCCTGAGTGCTCACCTTAAAGAAATAAAAACTCAGGCACATTCACAAATGAAAAGAAGCTACTCATAATCACCAAAACCTAAACATCCTTCAGTGAGTAAATGGATAAACAAACTACAGTACATCCACATAATATACAACAAATGGGGGGGGGAGATCTAATAATACATGTAACAATTTCTAAATCTCAAAGGCATTATGCTAAGTGAAAGAAGCCAGTCTCAAAAGGTTAAATGCTATATGATTCCATTTATACAACATTCTCAAAAGAAAATCATAGTAATGAACAACAGATCAGTGGTTGCCAAGCATTGGGGCTGGGGAGGGCATGACTATAGACCGATGATAGCACAAGGGATGTTTTCTGGGGTGATGGAATTGTTCTGTATCCTGAGTGTGGATATGGTTGGACAAATCTACACAAGGGTTAAAATTTGTAAAATTGCACATTAAAAAAAAAATAAAGTCAATTTTTCTGGATGATAATTTTAAAGATAAGAAAAGAAAACCAGTTTATAGTCTCTTGGTAAAATGCATATAAAAATTAGTTTTGGGTCACATATTCCCTTCAGAGCTTGAAAATTAACAAGAGCACAGTCATAAGGTCATGGCACTACTATCATTATACCTGGTGCTACAACTTCCACATTATTTTCTAACAAGTATTATCCTCAAAGAAAATGAGGATAATCTGGAGCCCATCTCAAAGTGAGTTAAAGCAAATGGCAGTGATTAACAACATATCTTCAAAGTTGCATAAGACTTTTTCCTTAGACATTTCTGTGTTCATGTGGGAAAGTGATGGTCTCCATTTTGCTTTGATTCTCATAAAGCACCGTAGCCTCTGTGGTGTTCACAATCACTCGCAGCATAATATGCACTGAATACATTATGCTGCCAACTGCCCACTTCGCTCAACCTCTCTGACACATCGTGGTCTCAGAATTGCAGCTGCAGGGTGCCTGGGTGGCTCAGTGGGTTAAGCCTCTGCCTTTGGCTCAGGTCATGGTCTCAGGGTCCTGGGATTGAGCCCCACATCCGGCTCTCTGCTCAGCAGGGAGCCTGCTTCCCCCTCTCTCTCTGCCTACCTCTCTGCCTACTTGTGATCTCTCTCTCTGTGACAAATAAATAAATTAAATCTTTTAAAAAATATTAGTTTAAAAAAAATTGCAGCTGCTGCTGCCTGTCTTTTGAAACCGGAATCTTCTACAGTTACTGAGGCTGTTCATACAAACACTGACCTGATATTGTTCACAAATAAACTCTAGCCGGCTAGGCATTTTTCTTTTAATTCAGTTGTGTGTTTATGTGAGAGAGGTGCCTTTTCTTTCTTTCTTTCTTTTTTTTTTTGTAGGATTGTTGTATGTTTTTCAGTTGTAATTTATTTTTTCTAGGCAGAGACAGTGCTGTTATGTATTTAACCGGTATGTTCAGTCTTCACCACCTTGTGATAGAGAGGAGGGCACCCTTCCTGTGAGTGCTCTAATTGCTTCACGCCTGCTGCTTGTCCCTGGGAGAGGATCTGTTTGCTGTCTCATCCTAAGGCCACCATGCCCGTTCTCCATCATTCTCGAAACATCCAGGTTTTCTTGTGAAATGACAAGTATCCATGGATCAGCATTCTTCCAAAGTGGCCCAAACCGCCCATCTCCAGGCTGTGTGTATTTGGAGGGAAACCCACCCTTCCGGCAACTTCCTCACCCAGGTACTAAGAGTCTCAGCTCTACCAACTGAACTAGCCGGGCACCTCTCACCCAGGTACTAAAACAATACTTGGTGCCTCAGTTTCCTGAAGTCCCATAAATATAATCCTTCCCCTTCTCTCCACTTCTTGTTTCCCCACATGCAATCCCCAAGTGAGAAAACACAGAAAATCCCCCCGACACCTACAAACTACCTCTCCATGAGGGGAAAAAAAAAACAGCAATCAGCAGTCATTTCCCCATTCACCTAAAACCCCAAATAATGTCTTTTTCTTTTCCTAAAAATTTTAATGTTTCTCTCAAAACATTCTTGACTTATATTTGTGTAACTGCAGGACACATTCAAATGGTTTTTCTAAGAAATTGTGAATTAAAGTCTGCTTTTTAAAGGACAGTTAGGCCTCCTTCCACTCCCATTGTTTTCCTATCACAGTTTCAAAAATAAACCCTCAGCTTAACCAGTGCACACCATTACATTTAGAAAAACATAAATTACATTTTTAAAAAAAGTTTTCATGATCTAAAGTCAGTAAGAAGAGAATGAAGTTTTCTATATATGTTTTCGTCTTAATGTAAAACGCCATGTCATCATGACTGCTCATTTTGTTTACTAGCAATTGTAGAACTAAATGATTAAAGTATCTTTTACCCATATGCTCACCATATGTGTTTGTGTTCACTAGAAAAAGCTGAGAAGAGATTCTTACCTAATACATGGACTTTATATTTTAAAATACAGATCAAGGGAACACCACAGTAACTTGGTTAAAAAAAAACTCACTTTGAACTAAAACTTGCAACTTTATATAAAAACTTCCTAGTGCAGGGCACCTGGGTGGCTCAGTGGGTTAAGCCTCTACTTTCGGCTCAGGTCCTGGGATCCTGGGATCGAGTCCCGCATTGGGCTCTCTGATCAGCAGGGAGCCTGCTTCCTCCTCTCTCTCTCTCTGCCTCCCTCTCTGCCTACTTGTGATCTCTGTCTGTCAAATAAATAAATAAAATGTTTTAAAAAAAAAACTTCCTAGTGCAGAGTATTAATGTCATCTTCAGTTCATGTTCAAAACTGTACTTTTTCTAAAAGACACGTAGATGTTCCTATAACAAAGCATTTTATTTCCCCCAAATTAGACTGCTCCCTGGTTTTTTTCCTTCCTTGAGAAAATATACCATCCTAATGGTCCTAATTTCTTCTTTGTCATATTGAAAATGACTGAAATGGGAGGCCAGGAGGGATGCTGAGACTTTTTATGATCATCACAGTATATACCTCTCTCCAAAGTTTTAAGAACTCTATGGTTACAAATAGCGGTTATCCCTTTAATGGCTAAAATCTGTAAAGTGTGAGGACTGAAATTAAATTATTTACGTGCAAATGACTTTGCTGCTATCATTAGCTACAACTCATCCATCTCCCTGATCAGTCTGTACCTGTCTGGATGCAGGGAACATGCCTCAGTTGTCTCTGTGTCTATGGTGCCACACTGCCAATTGAAGAAAATACTGCGTTTCACAAAGCAAACAGAAATCCCTATAAAGCAAGCACTAGTCTAGGTTCCTCCCTTGAGTGCATTCACAGTAATTGGCACTCAGTTGGCAGAAGAAAGCAGCTCCCATTGGATGCCAGTTGTGCTGATTAGCTGAGCTGCTGAAAAAGCATATAGTTTGGGAAAGTAAAGGCGATGATAGGAAGGAGAGGATGAAGATGCTAAATACAGGTTTAGAAGCCTTCACCCTTCCACTTTTACACTCTGAAAATCTACTTTGCCTTCAACTGAGAAAGGACCAGCTGGGCATTCTGTCTGGCCACACCTGCCCAGATCCAAATCTGGATTGTTCTTCTCATGATTTGAATTTTTTGTTATTGTTGTTGAAACTGTTGCTTAAAAACTTCAGAGGATTCATTGATTGAAACATCATTTTGAATTCCTAATCCCGGGCTTTCATTATGTGAGAGGGAAAAAACCCTGAGCAAAAAGATAAGCAAATTGACAACTGCTATTGCACTTTGGAGAAAATGGGTTTTGTTTTGTTTTGTTTTGTTTTGTTTTGTTTGTAAAGATGCATTTATTTGAGAGAGAGAACACAAGCACGAGTGGGGTGGGGGCAGAGGGAAAAAATCTCAAGCAGACTCCCTGTTGAGCACAGAGCCCAACGTGGGACTTGACTTCACGACTGTGAGAACATGACCCTGAGATCATGACCTGAGCTGAAATCAAGAGGTGGTTGCTTAAGTGACTGAACCACCTAGGCACCCCAGAGAAAATGGTTTTCTAACTGGGCTATTGCTAAGACACACTCACACTCACACTGTTCTACATGGCTCAGCTAGATAAAGGTTCAACATCTAAGCGCATTCACTAACAAAAACCACAGCTATGGTCTTGACTCTATACTTCCCACATCTTTATAGAAGTGATTTCAGGTAGAAATGGACCAAGAAGTTAGTGGTGGCTCTTACAGTGCAGTGTGCTTGTTAATAATGTAGATTCTGGGGCTACTCCTTTGAAGAGAAATGGGACCAAGAGATCTGCACTCTCTTAAGCATACAATGGCCATAATGCCAGTGTTCTCGGCACCACACGCTGAAAAACACTGAGCCAGATACGGATCATCTCACTAGGTTGACCAGCACTGAAAGGGGAACTACGTGCACAACTATAAAAAAATAAACCTCCCAGCACCTTGAAAGATAGCCTATCTCTGACATTATCCAGATGTATCTAAAGCAGAACTTACATTCCTTTTGCCCCAGAATACGATTTTTCCACAACTTTATTTACCCACTGCCAACAGCGTTGTGATAATCTTGAGGACAGTATCAGGGTTGTAGACTTGTTTAACATGCTTTTTTCCCCTGTTGTTTTACACTTATGATACAGAATGAAACAGACATGGGAAATCACACAAAAATATATAGCTTACTCAATTATTATGAGACAAACATCCTTGTAACAAATATTTCTATTTCGGGTCAAAAATTTTCTAGCCATGTGCCTTTTCCTAATCATAAAACCCTCTTTCCCTGAAAAAGTGACCACTATCCTGACTTGCATAGTAATCACTTTCTTGCATCTCATTCTGGTTTTATTACCCAAGTAAAGCATGCACTCATGGATACTCTAACTTCCTTTTGCTCAGTTTTTCACTTGTTATGACCATTAAGTCTTTAAATCTACAGATTCCATCTATATTCCTTTTTCATACAATCTATCTGTTGCAGATCCTGGGGCATTATACCTGCAGAGTTTCCCGTAATTAGGATTTGTTGATTGCAGTCATCATGTTAGTTCCTCTGTCCTCTTTACTTCCTACAAACTGGCAGCTGAATCTTGAGGCTTAATTAGTTTCTGGTTCAATTTCTTTAAGTACTGTTGTGTTATGCTTTTACTTTTGGTTTTGTTCTTTTTTGATAGTTGATGATATCCACTGTTCTGACAGTTGGTGCTCTGTAGCTAAGTCTATTAATGCATTACAGAATGATGACATTCTATCATTTTGTTTTCATTTAATGGCTGGAATAACTTTATCAACTACTTATTTACAATGATACAATTCATAAAAGAAAGTCAAGATAAATGCTTAATTCTTAACTCAGTTTTCAAGGTAATGAACTGCTTTTCTGTCAAATCAGAAGGTAAGCAAACATTTGGTTTACTTAATATCAAGTACTCATTGACTTAGACATATGTGATGAGTTTTGATCCATTCCGATGGTTAATCTTACTGAACCTCAAACTGTCCATCAGTAGCCAGTAGGAGCCCCTTCGATTTAACTATTCCAGTTTTCAATAGCTTCCTCACTCATCTTGTATATTTCCAGACTTAAAATCAGCCATTCTTTTAAAAAACATTGTTTTCCTTCAATGGGAAAAGTTTTTTCAGACTACCATCTGGGTAATAGGGATGCTCATTACTACTGGATTAGTCATTGTTTGTAAGTCTTTTTAATGAACAGAGACAGAAAATATCATATTTAAAAATAAAACACCTTGTGAGTTCATAACTGATATTTCCAATTCAAATTCATGACTACAGTGGTCTCATCTAACATCTTCATCAGTCTCTCCTTTCTTCCACACCAAGAATCCTGGTTCTCAAGAACCAGGAGTGATGGAATGAGAAGAACCCATAATTACTCATTCATTTTATCTTATATCACACATATGATAGTTTCAGGATAATAATACTAATATTACCCTAATACTACTACTAATACTAGCCCTGAATGAATGACTAGGTCAGGCACTTATGAAGACACTTAACCAAAGGCATTTGTTACTGTAGAAGAGAGCAGGGTTGCCTTTGGTTTGTCTTTAACTAATCTGTGAGAGAACAGAAAATATACCCTAGTCTCAAATTCACCACAGTTCACATTACATAGATGAAACGTCTGAGGGTTTTGTAAGTTCCTTTATCATCTTCAAAGTCTTTCTAAAGGGGGGAAGGAACCTCAATAAAAATATGACTAAGAACCACATGACCACTGGTTCTCTAGGAAAGGAAAGATGTTTTGGTTTTAGAAGGCATTCTCTGAGAGCCTTCTTGCCTCAGCAGACCCTTTTAGTTTCTCCAGTCTCTGCAGACCATCAGAGAATATGTGTAAGACAAAAATCAGTGAAGGAAGCAATCGACAATATACCAAAGAAACTGCACCATTATGTGCACTCCAATGCTAAGCATGCCAGGTTTTACACTCTTTTTTTCTTTCCAGTGTAACACCTACATACAGGGCATAGTGTGATTCTTATTCATGATCAGTTTAAGGCTATGCAGTGATAATAGGTCTTTTCTTTAAGCAATGGGCTGTGAGGCTCTTTCTACTAACCACCTCGCGTAGCCGAAGTTGTACAATTTACGGATTTTGCTTTGTTTGTTCAGTAGTCTATGTGTCATTTCTGTCTATTTCTATGAGATCTGTCTTCCTTAGGAAATTCCTATGTGTCAAATGCTTCATTTGTCTCTTTGCTTTCTAGACTACAGCACCACATCCAAATAGATTCTTAATACATGCTGATATTAGTTATATTGAATTCATGAACCATGAAATAGAAGCTTGAAGATGATCATGAGAAAGAATAAATGAATCACAAGATGTATCTAGATCATTTTGTAGCAAGCTGAGTGTCAGAAAGTCTGAGTTCTTGGTACTGGTGTGTCCTGACTACCTGTGTCCCAGTGAGCCTCAGAATTCTGATCTATAAAGACAGGGCTGGATAGATGAACTCTACTCTCAAGCTCCAAGATTTTCTTCTGTTTTTTTTTGTTTTTGTTTTGTTTTGTTTTTTTAATTTTGTGTACCCCTCCCACAATGCAGAGTCTGAGCTTTACTTACCCGGAAACTTTTGTGTATCTCTGATAATTCTGGTAAAATGACAGCTATTTCCCAAGAGTAGTTGAACGAGCAACAGACTGGGAATCAGGATATCTGAGTCCCACTCCTGGGGACACTGGAAGGTATCTCTACAGCTCTTAGCAGTGACCCTGACACAGGTTCTGAAATAACAGTGCAGATCCACATACCAGGCAGAGGAGGAAAGATCTATGGTTCATTCATAATGAGGGCCAAGACCTCTACCTTCACTCCAGGGTTAATGTCCTGAGGAGCCCTTTGGTTGTGTTTTCCTTAGTCACCATGGTAGGCTCAGGCAATATATTACTCTTCCTCATCCTGTGTCCCTCCCACCCAACCCCGCCACTGACATGCGCAAGCGCGCGCGCACACACACACACACACACACACACACACATACACACATTCCCTTGAGGCTCATTTCCATCTGCCTGAACTACCATTACTCTCTCTTCATTTTAGTCATTTAAATTCATTTTCTAAAAATCTATCAGTACCTTTTAGCAATTTAGATTTGGTCACCTGAGGTGGGAATTTTCTATTAACTCTTGAAATTGCTAAGCATTTCAAGTTATAAGTGATCTTATAGGTTCATTTATAAATGCTTTCTCTTCACCTATTCATAAGTACTCTTTATACCAGGATTTAAAAGTTAAGGAGATGAAAGCCCTATTTGGGATTTCATTGCTGACTCATGATGTGACCTTGAGCTGGTCAACCTCTTTCTTAGGTGCACTCTTTATATATTTAGATCACTAAGACCATGGCACAGCTTCTAAGGATGCATTTTTATGTCTTCCTCCCCCACATAAATATCCACAGCAACTAGCTTGGCTGTTGATTTGTATTTAAACTCCTACAACATGACTATGGGGAGCTAACACTGTAGACACAAGTTTTTAGATCTCACATTTGCAACTCTAGAATAGAAAATGAAACCTTATAGGATCAGAGTCCTGTGAAGAACTAATTTTAGGGGCCATGAGTAAGACCCTGCTAATGAGGTAAAATAAATCCAAATTCAAAAGTGCCAATGCTATCCTTTCATGTAGGGCAGATGGTAATGCAAGTCATCAATTAACCTCCTGGATAGCTCCCATTGCCTCCCATTGACCCAATAATTTCATTCCTAGGAATCCCTCCTAAGGCAAGAATGGATTTACCTACTGAAATGCTATCACAGAAATGTTTATAATGACAAAAAAATTCTACCAACGAAAAAAATCAAAAGAAAGGAGATTGGTTTTTGAATCACTGTATTGTACACCCAAAACATAACACTGTATGTTATACTTGAATTTTTTTTTAAAAAGGAGATTAGTTTAACATGATGTGATATTTCATAGAATGAAAAAATACACAGATGCCAAAAATGGCATCGCACAATATATTTCATAGTATCAGATGTTCAAGACACATTGTTAACTAAGAAAAAGTAAGTTATAAAAGAGTTCCATAAGAAATGATAGCTATGTATTCTTGGAGAGAAAGAACTAAAAAAGATGTCAAAGCTGTTGATAGTATTTTCTGTAGGTGGCAGCATTACAAATGATTTTTAATGTACTGTTTGCTTGTATGTCTTAAATTTTCTCCACTATAGATTCAATTCTTTTGCATAAAATAAAAAAAAGTAAAAGTAAAATAACAACAAAGAAATGAAGTCAGTGTCCATAGCAACACAACATTCAAAGAGTACAGGCAAACTATGCAAACTAATATAAAGTACAATATCAAGGTCACTGAAGAAGAACAATCTCAAAGGAACAGGATCCTCAGATTCCCAGTATCCTTTTTGTGTAGAGAAAACTGCACTTTGTCCATACCCATCATTCTCTTAGGTACTAACATTAATCACTGCTATTAAGACTTTTAACTCTGTTTTTGCTTGATTACTTTTTTTATGTTTGGCAGACTTGAAATAAAAACATGGGTGAGGGAAAGACATTCAACAACTGAAATGAGTGGGAACATAAATTACTCATCCTCTCTTCCTCTTAATATGACTTATTTGTCCCAGAGTATGGCTGTACAGACCATCAACTCTCTTCTACATTTTCATATAAATCCACAAGTGGTGGTGGTGGGGGGTGTTTCTGAAGACAGATTCTACCTATTGATAAAGTAAGATCTTGTTTGTCTCCAGAAGTGACCTCCATTCCCTAGCATTCAGAATCTTCCACTATCAAGATACTCCAGCCTTTGAGTAATTACCAGAGAATTGAAGACATTTAAAAGGAATTTGGTGCTCCGTTGGGGGCACACTTTACATAAGTAAAATTTTAGTCCTTTACAATTGCTAGGAATTACTGAAATAAATAATTCTTGGTAATTTACTCATATGGATGTTTATATCAACCCAAATAATCAACGTATCAACTCAAATAATTTGTACTGGTGATTAGTTTTGTTCCTATGCTCATCCCTACATCCACAGATTCAAAAAGAGCAAAATGCATACATCTAACACATTTATGGGAAATTTAATGCTGAGCATCACAGTCCAAATTAAAACACAGAATTCAGCTTATATCTTAGTTAAAAAAATCCATTTTGGTATTTTGTCTGCTCTGTGCTTGACTGACTCTCCATATTAGAACTCCTCTTCAGCAAGCACCAGACATCCAAAGTGAGACAAAAGTTATTGAATTCCAATAATGTGGTTTTAAATCTACTCTCATTGCCCTTTTCCAGAGGCCCCTTTGGGAAATAAAAATGGATCAAACTAACATATCTGACCACCAAGTGCAGCAACCATCCATTATTAATGTCCCAGTGACACATCAAAATGGAGGACGAAGGATCCATTCAAACACTCCCGTAACACCAATTCAGCCTCCTCAAAGGACATTACATTGGAAATCAGCAACCAGCTAAGAAACAAATTCAATTTCAATGTACTTTCCAAACATCCAGATTAATTTTACCTATAAAATCGTTTTAAACCTCATTGCTTACTTGGCTTGACTATAAAACTAGTGAGGGAGAACTTTCTGATTACACACAGAGAATTCTATGCGTACCTAACAATGAGCAGGGTTTCAGAAAGCACACAATAAGCAGGACAATAAATGAGCTCTGAGCAAGCACAAATATCAACTGAACCTCAGGTCATTCCTTTCAACACTTAATCCATGATTAATAATCTCCTGCCTGTAGTATCCTAAGTCTTCCACTCCTCTACCCCAACTTAACTGCAGGCAAGAACCACCTTGTGAATGTCTAGTGAAAAATCAGATGTGTACAAGTAAGTTAATAATGAATAATAAAATTAAAGGAACAAAACAAAGGGGCCAATGAGCTGGAGATACGGAAAATATGAGTAAGAAAAGACTACGGAGAGTCTTACAAGGATAAGATAACTTATATTGTTTCTTTTTGACTTAGACCTTATGTACTTACCAAAACTATAGGAGAGACTGAGGGTGGCTTACGAATAATAAGGCACATTATTAAAAGTAAACACACACACACAGAAAAAGGACGGACAAAGATGAACAAGACACTTGAAATTAGATAGTTGCTGCATTTAAGAACTCAGTTAAGGGCTATGAAAGGAGGAGGAAAATATGTGGCCATAAGAGGATGGCTGAAGAAAAAGACTTGCTGTGGGAAATGAGAGATGTAAGGAATCATTAACAGTTAATACAAGAAGGTAACAGTAGATGATCTTTGTAGGTAGAGTGAACTAAAGACCTGGAACACCTAAACTGGGAAGACCTTGCTTCTTGAGAATTGCATGACATCAAAATGACAATAAATCAGACTTGGAGCATGGCAGGCAAAACCATGCTCCACCTCAGAGAGCCTGGTGCAGAGACACTCAGGCTGGAAGGGGCTGGATTCAAATCAGACAGATTTGAATCTCTCTGATGTGTGATTCACTGACAAGGAAATTCCAAAGGAAATTTACCTCTGGAACTAGTGAAAAAGTAGACTCTGGAACTAAACTTTATATCTTTGTACTTGTCCACTTACACTACACAGAGGATCTGTGCTCCAGGACTGCTCATACAAATGTCGAGAAGGTTCTCAGGCTCCAAGCAGAGGGTTGAAGGTATATATAGGATGATATGGTCCAGAGGGACCTCTTTTCCTCCTTTCTCCCTCAGGTTGGTGCAAAGGTCAAGACCATCAGTGACCCTGAGGAGTCTTCGACATCAAAATGCCGCTGGCGGTTCATCACAGACCAAGAGTGAGGACTTGATTGCCTGGCTTGGTTCTAGTGGTTTCTGTCAGCCAGAGCTGACATGAAAAAATAAATGGATGCCTCTTTGAAATGGGCAGTCTGTCGTTACACATTGGAAAATGCATTTAGACACCTAATTATAATAGCAGTTATTTGCTATAGAAAGAATAGACCTATTTAATGGAAAATAGTGGTACTGGTGACACAGCTTAAAATCTGTAAATAGGCTACATAAATGATAGAACAAAGGCTGAAAACAGCTATGTGGGTAGAAAGCAAAATAAGTGCACAAAAAATACACCAAAATATCTCTGGGGAATAGGTTCGCAGATAACTATTTCTTTATATATGTATCCATATGTTTATTTACAAATTACTATTTCTTATAAGGAACATGAAACACTTTTTCAAAAAATAATAATTTGGTGGTTTTCTGCTGGCTTGCGTGCTCTTTGGCATATACACAAAGAACTTGCCTTTTAAAAAACAGGAGGCAGTGGTGACGAGTGCATTCTAGCAGAAAGACGTGGTTAATATGAACCATGGGAGAAGAGCTGTTCGGAGGGAGAGAGAAATAACACAAAGGCTTTTGTCTAAGGGCCCTGGAACCTATGTGATAACTAGTTCCAGAGCCTCCTTTACGTGCTCTGCCCCAAAGATCTTACAGCCAAATCCTCACCCACGGACTCACCCCAAAACTTCCTTTAAATGCAGCCAGAATACATTTTGTTTTTCAAACCGTGGGAGGTCAGCTGCACTGCGGGGCAGTTGCCAGTGTTTATGGAATGACAAAGATTTCCGGGAGAGGCAACTTCAACAGGAATAAAGGAGTGTCAAGTAACATAGCGCAAATGTAAATCCACACCAGGCTGGAATGACCAGCCCCCTCAGAAGGACTATAAAAAGCCAGCAGAGTTGCAAGTCTCATCAGCAGGACTCTATTTGCCTTGGAGCCAGACTGCGTCTGGGAGTCCTACCACTCCAGCTGCCAACCAGCAGGCAGTGCCCTGATCTACCCTAAGCAGGAGCCTGGTGTCCTAGAACCACCTTCCCTCTTGGGTAAACACCTGGAGGAAACACAGGCTGGGACAGTGTCCTTTCTAACAGCGAAAGCTCCACTTCGCTTGCACGGCCAACGAGGAGTCACAAAAATACATTTACACACCACACAAATGGCCACTGGAAGAATTTTTTAAACTTCATTTAGAAATTAGTTTTCAAAAGAGGTAGTATGAGTAGTTCATTGCAGAAAAAAAAAGTTAGAAAAGACAAAAATATTAACCACAGGAGTACTATGGTCATACCACCCTGAACGCACCCTGATCTCTTAGTAAAGACAAAAAATTAATCAGGGAACATTTTTGTATTATTTATCCCTAAAGCCCAAAACATTGCCTCATACATAGGAGGCCCTCAATAAATAATCACTGAATGAAGAGTAATTAAATAAATAACCAGTAATCCTACTCTTTTATACAAAGTGGTAGATAACTTTCTATTTTGTATTCTATTATTTGTGTTTTTACTCAATGGCATATCATTAATATTCTTTCATATCAATAAATATATTTCACAATTATTTATGGCTGCATAGTATTCCATTTTATGAAAATACAATTAGAAAAAATACAATATTTTTTGAACCAATATTTTGTAGTTGGATGTTTGGCCTTGGAGTAAACATCATTCTCTTCAAGGCACAAATACCCTACTGATCAATTGAAAAATTCTAGTGATTTTTCCTTTTCTTTGAATTTTTATTTTATTTTATGTATTTATTTGACAGAGAGAGAGACACACAGCGAGAGAGGGAACAAAGCAGGGGGAGTGGGAGAGGGAGAAGCAGGCTCCAGGGAGCCCAGTGCAAGGCTTGATCCCACGACCCCAGGCCCATGACCTGAGCTGAAGGCAGACGCCCAATGACTGAGCCACCCAGGTGCCCCTGATGGAATGTTAAGAATAGAGAATAGAGACCTTTTCTGTTTTACTTGTCCCTAGATCTCCAGAACCTACTATATTTTTTTATTACCAATAAAGTATGAATGAATGACTCTTGCCTTTTCCTTTCTTTTGATTCCTATTTCTTTTTTTTTTTTTTTTTTTTTCTCTGATGCTGCCCCAGGGACAGACAGGTTTTGGTTCCTATTTCAATTGCCCTGCTCCCATCTGAGCTATTGGCATAGTCTCTGAGGTGGTTTCTCCTTCCTGCAGGATGTCTAACTAGCTTTCCCAAGGCAATCATCCCTTACTGAATTTTATACTAATAAATGCCCTTTTAATTATGTGATAAATTTCCCCTTTTGTTACATGATTCCCTTCAGAACAACTTTAAAGGCTCTGCAATGTTGGGATAAATTCAAAAGTCCTTTTTTTTTTTTTTTAAGATTTTTTTACTTACATTAGAGATGGGGGAGCGGGAGGAGAGGGAGAAAGTCTTAAGCAGACTCCATGCTGAGGGGAGCTTGAACCAATGTGGGACTTGAACCCACCACCCTAAGATTACAATCTGAGCTGAAAACTAGAGTCGGATGCTCAACCAACTGTGCCACCCAGGTGCCCCCCCCCCAAAGTCTTTAGTTCATCAGGAACTACCATAAAAGAATCCTGGGTCACTTTCAAATAGGATGCTGCCTTAGAGGTTTTTCGGTCTGAAATCATTATTTCACATCTGAGGTCAATGAGGCTTCGAAGGTTCAGTAACTTGCCAAGGACACGTGGCTAGCGAGTGGCAGAGCCCAGATCTCTGGCCTGTGGTCCAAGGCCTTTCCTTCAGGCCACTTTGGCTAGTTCCTGGTCTTCCTTGCCCGTTTCATCTCCCACCCAGATTCACGGCAGACAGTGTCAGACTTTCCCTGAAATAAGGCTGACTCATCCTGGTTCTTGTCTTTTGCTCAGACATTACTGTTGCCCAAACTGTCCTTCTGTCCTGCCTCTGCATGTGATTCAGTCTTTTTCAAAGCCCCGTTCAAGCCCTGTCCCCTCTATAGTGCCTTTCATCAGCCAAGCTGAATTATTTGTCTTCTGCTCTCTAACAGCATTTGCCTGCCCCACTCATTCCAGCACTTAATTACACACTGCTTTGCAACGGTACATATTTCATGGCTGAGTGAAAGAGTCTGCTGCATATGTAAGAAGGAAAAGAAGGGTAGAAATGGATAAAACACTACAGTGTGCTGAGCCAGCCAATTACATTCTGATACTGGAACACACCACTGAATATGCACCCCCGCCCCCATCCAGGCGTTGCAGCTTCATGTTTTCTTTAACCCTTTCTTACCTTAAATGTTGCCCTTAATTTGAGGCCAGTGTTTCTGGTTTGCTGATTGTAAAGCCTTCCACCTTAAAAGCAATATTGTATTTTTTTTATACTCTGAGGCACTGGATGATAAGGCCTTTGAGGGGAAGGACAGTGCTTGACCTGTTTTTGGTATTCCTACAAGACTACGCATTTTGAGCAAGTCTGGTTAGTTTTCTATAAGTAATTCTACAAATGTCTGAGGTTTGCCCTGCTGTTATCCCCTACCTGACTGATACTGCTGACAAATAACAAGCAATTGTTGAATCAATAGACAATACTGACCAAGCTAGAAAGAAGATAATTAAGAATTTTAATTAATAATTTAGTGAAAAAAACAAACAAAAATTCCCTAATACAGTGAATTTACCTTATGCTAGGCCCCCAAGGTCTCTTCCTATTCTCCAACTCAGGAGAAACACTGCTTTTTAGTCATGTGACTAAATTTCTTTTAATTTTTCTTAAGGTCTTCCTAAGTGTGTTTGTGTGTGTGTGTGTGTGTGTGATTATATATGCACACACAGACAAAGAAATGGGGAACTTCTTTAAGGTGAAATAACTACAGTGAGATCTACATATGAAAGACCATTGCAAATGCCATAAAACTGTTATTTTTGATACACTGACAATTATTTTTGATACACAGGCTTGGGTTTGAATGTATGTACTTTTGTATCAGGGGCTCAGTAATTGGTATATTGAGGAATGTACTGAAGTATGAATGGAGCATCTCTACCTAATGGCCAGCAAGTCAACATGTGTCTAGAAATGTACATATGCTCACAAAATCAAGACCAGATTCATGGCCATGGCATGACTGAGATTCGGCATGGAGGGATACACATTATGTGGAAATGGCAGGGGCCTATCTCTCCTTATTGGAACATTTACCATAATCTTTGTAGTCCCTTTTTATTTTCAATTTCTACAGCATGGCAGAACAAAAAGAACTATGACTTTTGTTTTGCACAAAACAAAACAGAGCTGATTCAAAGTTAGTTCTTAGGATGGTTCTATTAAGTTTCTAATAATTATATAATCCCTTCTGTTCACTAGAACTTAGGATATTTCTTCAAGTCAGTGACATGGAGGAGGAACTACATTAATTCTAGACTTTATATATTCAAAATTAGTATTTTCTCTCAAAGCTGTCTCTCTGTGTAGCTATCTACCCTTTTCAATGATAAACCTTAAATTTCTAGAATTTCACTTTAGGAACTGCTTGTAGGTCAAGTTAACAAGTTGCATAATAAAATGAATATCATATCTTCACATTTATTTCTTATTTTTACCAAAGATTAATACCTAGTTTAATAACCTTGCTTACTTATCAAATACTTGGCCCTAAATAATATTTGCCTGTTTTCAAAGATGATTTTACCTATTTAATGGTTGAAAATTAAGGCATAAATGAGGACTTTCAATGAAATATGATGAAGTCTCTGAAGATTTTTAAAAATCAATTATTAAACTACTGTGTATATTATTAGACTCTGATTATGAAAGGGAGTATATTTGCTACAAATAAACTTATGACTGATCAATGAAAAGATTCATATTTATATATCTCATAAACAAGATATACATATACATTATGTATGTAACATAATGTCTTATATATAACACTCAATAAATATACTTTTTCAATAATCATTCATAAAGACAGGATCAATATTGTTGATTTTTCTTTTTGTCTCAGACTCCAATATGGCTTGACACAGCACTGTTACTGATTCTGCCTTTATATAAAATTTTGAGATTTTGTTCACCATGGATTTCTCTGCTTTAATTTTAGTTTTTAAAACTACTACATTAAAGGGCGCCTGGGTGGCTCAGTTGGTTAAGTATCTGCCTTTGGCTCAGGTCATGATCCTGGAGTCCTAGAATGGAGCCCCACAGGAAGCTCCCTGCTGAGCAGGGAGTCTGCTTCTCCCTCTTCCTCTGTCCCTCCCCTGCTGCTCATGCGCACTCCCTCACTTGCTCTCTCTCTCAAATAAGTAAAAAAAATCTTTAAGAAAATACTACATTAAAATATTACTTTTCTGATTGCTAAATTTTTTTGTCGGGGCACCTGGGTGCCTCAGTTGCTAACCATCTGCCTTCAGCTCAGGTCATGATCCCAGGGTCCTGGGATCAAGCCCCGAGTCAGGCTCCCTGCTCAGTGGAAAGCCTGCTTCTCCCTCTCCCTCTCCCCCTGCTTGTGTTCCCTCTCTCACTGTGTGTCAAATAAATAAAATCTTAAATTTTTTTTTTTGTCACCCTCTTAAACTTTGTTCCTGAGGCAAGTCCTCACTGCTTCAACCTAATCTCATCCTGCTTTGGCTAATCCATTGGTGTGAGGAAGATCAGAGACATGAACAAAACCTCCCATGCTAAGTCAGGGCACCACCAGCCAATCGAGACATGTGAGATAAATAAATGCTTATTGCTATATGTCACTGAATTGTGGAGTGGTTGTTATGCAGCAAGAGTTAAGCGATAGAACAATAATAAATATAAGTCCACACAAACTAAGTATTGGGGGATAGTGGAATGTAAGAGTTATGACTATGTTATTCAAATTTTGCTGTTTTTCTGGAAAAAATAATTATAGTAGATTATAATACTGATCTCTAATAATCAGTGCTCCTCTCTTTAAAAAGAATACACTCCCTCATCCCACTGATATCAGACTTGGCCATATGACTTGCTTTGGCCAATGAAATGGGAGCCAAAATAAAGCAGCTGGAATTTTAAGAGCTATGGAGTGGCTCTGTCATCCATCAGTCTTTGCTTTTGGACTTCAGGAGACCAGCATCTCCCAGATGGCGATTCTCCTTCAGCCTGGTTTCAGATGACAGACATTAAGCAGAGCTAAGGGTCCGCCTGTGATAGACATGAAACGTGAACAACAAGAAATACCCTGTTGTTGCGGGCCAGGATAATCTACAAGTTGTTAGTTGCCACAAAATAACTTAGTGAAAGCCAACTGCACTGCAGAAAAGTAACTTGGGAAGAAAAAGTAAGCCTACCACTGCTCAAAGATGATAGGACTGTGTGCTTAAAAAACTCCAACAAACAAGAAGATTTAATCAGGTAGTAGAATAAAATTAATATCTAGAAGTCAATCTTCTCATATGTACAAACAATAAGTTCTTGGGAGCTTTAGCTGAAGATTCCACTAACGACACAGCAACAACAAAGATAAAGTACATTGGAATAAACCTAAGAGAAATGTGGGAGACCTAAGGGAAGAAAACTTTAAAATGGTACTGAAAATGTTTTTTTTTTTTAATTGAACAAATGTGGTCACAAAGCATGTTCTTGAGTAGAAAGAGTCTACACCACTAAAATAGCAACCTTCGCTAAGTTATTTTACAAAGGTAATGCAGTTCCTAATACAAATAACAAGTTTTTATTGGAGGAAGGCAGGGTAGAAAGGGGACAGATTCTAATTCTAATATATAAATGAACAATCAAGAGCATCCAGAGAAAACAACAACAATAAAATGAGGATTGAAAGTAAACTAGTCTAGCAAGTATTATAATAAAACTTTCAGTAATTAAAACGGTGTTACCAAAAAAAAAAAAAAAAAAAAAAAAACCCAAAACGGTGTTATCCTGGCACATAAATACAGACAGACAATCAGAAAGAAGTCCAGAAATAGACTCAAATATACATGGGTATCTGAGCATGTGAAAAAGGAGGCACCTCAAATTAAGGGGAGAAAAAAAGTAATAACCAGATAAGTATTTAGGAAAAAAATTAAGGTGAAACCACTGTGTACCTGGATAAATTGCAAATATATTGAGGATTTAAATATAAAAAATGAAAATGTAAAAATTACTAAGAAAAATAAGTAAATGATTTATAAGCTTGGTGTAGAAAAGACCTTTTGGATTAAAATTCCAGAGTCACTGAAAGAAAAACTTGACCGTCACACTAGAAAAAGAAAACTTGCACACAGTGATGAAGAAATATGCCTTAAGCAAAGTCAAAAGACAAACAGGAGGCCAGAAAAAAAAAAATGTCGCAGCTCATATCCCAGGGCTTATCCTCCTACTCAACACCAAGCTCCTACAAATCAATACAGAGAAGACCAACAACACAACTGAAAAACAGGCAAAAGAAATGAACACAGATCACAGAAAAAGCCCTTAAGCATGTGAAAAGCCGCTCAATCTTTCTTATGGTAAGAGAAATATAAATTTAAACAACACCAAAATGTCATTTTTCGGCTACAGAATAAAATTCAAAAATTGGCAACAAAAACTATTGGCAAAGGTGTAAGAAACAGGCACTCCTATGCATTTCTGGTTGGAGGGTGAATTGGTGTAACCATTGGGAAAGGAATTTGGCCATTTCTATCAAATTCCAAATATATATACACATTGACTTGCAATCTTCTGAGAATTTATGGCTTAAATACATTTGCACTTTCTGTCTAATGACTTACGTTCAAGCTTACTTACTGCAATACAATTTGTAATATCCAAAGACTGGAAACAGACTAAATGTCCATCAGTAGGGGACTAGTTAAGTAAATTATGATATACTCATTCAGTAGAATACTACACAGTTCTAAGAAAGAATGATGATAATAAAAGTTCTATATTCTGACACAGAAAGATCCCTGTTAAGTTTAGAAAACAAGATAGAGAACAGTATGTATAGAATAATACAGGAAGAAAATAAGATGATATATTTATGTTTTATTATAAATGCATATACAAACTCTAGAAAGATCATTCCAAAAGCCAGTAAGAATCAGTACTCCCCTGACTGGCATAGGGAAGGGAGGAGCTAGGCAGAAGGGCTAACCCTCTCTATTAGAGGATGGAACAGGGACCTTGCATTGTATATCTTATAATATTTTTAAATTTTGTACTTTACGGATATATTCAAAATATTCTAAAATTTAAGACAACAAAAACTCTAAACTAGTTTGTTGTGGGTAATTTAAAGCTAAAGGGAGGTGGTCTAATGATATTGTCTTCAATAAAACCTGCCCTTGATGGACACTTATACTCATGTTATAATCAGGAGTCCATGGAGAACCATCACTCTTTACCACCAGTCTGCTTCGAGGAATATGTCATTTCTCCATCTAAAAAATAAAGCAGCTTATCCAAGCTCTTCAATTCAATAATTTCACCATTAAGAGCACTTCTGTTACTATTCTTCTAAGCACTTTTAAAAAGCTGAAAACTTCAATTGAACAGACTGCTCATTATAACATAAAATGCAATTTATACATTGATTGAAAGGGCTTGATGAGCACCTTAATAATCCTTTGCTTTGAATGAGGAGCGTTAGTACACGGAAGGAAAAGGCCCACTCAAAATGATAATGCAGTGCTCAGAATAGTACTATTACTTGAACCATTCAGTAACAAGGCATATTTGCTTCATTATACTGGCCTGCCTGTCATTTTCCAACACAGCAGTAATAGGATACTGTCATTAAGCCATAGAGCAGCATAAGCGAGCCAATGAGATGAAATATTACAACCCTTAGGTTTTCTCCAAGAACTATATTTATATGGACAGAATTAAATAGGAGGCTGAGAAGCATAGGGGGATTAAAAAAAAGGTGGGGGGAGGCAAACCTTAAGAGACTCTTAACTCTAGAGAACAAACTAAGTGTTGCTGGAGGGGAGGTGGGCAGGGGATGGGCTAAATCAGTGATGGGTATTAAGGAGGGCACTTGTTATTATGTGCACTGGGTGTTAGATGTAAGTGATGAATCACTAACTTCTACCCCTGAAATGAATATTACATTATATGTTAACTAACTAGAATTTAAATAAAAACTTGAAGCAATAAATAAATAACACAAAGACCAACAACATAAAATGGGAGGCTGAGAAACAAACATAGGGGAAGAGGTGGGGCAGTCTGATGGAAGAGACATCACCCAAGGGAATGAAGACCTGCATTCTACTTACATTTTCCCTTTTACTAGCTCAGCATTTAATCTGCCTGGGCATCAATTTCCTGGATTGCAAAGTGTGGTTAATAATACCTTATCTGCTGCGGTGTACACTCTGCCATGTGCTCACCAAACCCATTTCCTTTTCCTCCTGGGCAGAAGGTTGAACTACATTTCCCAGGTGCTTCAAGCAGTTTAGGTGGGGGTCACATGACTGAGTACTGGCCAATGGAATCTGGGTGGAAGTTATACATTTCATTGCTTATAACCCAAAAATCTCCTTGAGGATCCTCTTTGCACTCTCTTCCCTGTCTGCTGGCTGTATTCAAAAGAACCAAGAGAAGAATCTGAAGTCCTAGAAAAATGGCAGAGACCCTAGATAAACCATGTTCACTATGATAGCACTTGAAATGTAGTTAGTCCAAATTGAGATATACTTAAATAAAACAAGCACTGGATCTTGAAGACTTAATATAGAAGAATTTAAAATAACTTATTAACAATTTTATATTGACTGCATGTTGCAAAGATACTATTTTTGACAAACTGGTTACATAAAATATATTATTAATTTTTTTTACCTGTTCATTTCTACTCTTTTTTAATATGGCTACCAAAACATTTGAAATCATATATAATTCACATTTGCAGTTCATACTGTAATTTATCAGACAACACTGCTCAAGATGTGCAGAACCTTGATTCCTAAATGACTGCACAGAGCAGAACTGCCCTGCTGCAGTGCTGTGCCATCACCACTCCAGAATGTACTTATAAGGACAAACAGTGAGGCTCACCCCTTGCTCCTTTGGGAGTGCACCCTAGTGGTCCCTGTATGCATACCTGTTCCAGCTGAGACAGAAAAGAGATTTGTTCACACCAAGGGTCAACAGGATGGGGGAGGCATATCTTATGACATGATGGTGGCTATGACCATCATACCTTTAGATCCCAGAAACATCTGGCAAAACTGGTAGAAAAAAGGATAAACACCAGAGGATCTATTCTCCTTATTCTCCCATCCAAATCTTTATTATTCTAGCTCTACTGGTGCTCACGCTGACAAAAATGTACCAGTCCTGGGTAGACACATTATATGGATGCAATTTTAACCTTTGGCACCTGTGTGACCTGGACATTATGTGTGCCCTCCTTCCAATTAGGGACTCGGGAGGAGAATGTGCAGTGTCCCAGAGTGATAAAAGCATAGGAGATGGCAATTGGTTGCATATTATATTTTCCCTCTTTCCTTGTAGTAAGAATCCTTCAGACATATTGCAGTATTCATGTTCACAAAACATCAATTAATAATTTTATCAAGGAAGTACTGTGTAGCAATCTGCCAAATTATCAAGTCATGGGATGTGTGGGGGTGCCCATTTCTCCACAAAAGAATTGCTCAGGTTTCTGCAAGCATGATCACTGCTAAGAATAAATTGCTTATATTTCCTCTTTCCTGTTGATAATTCCACAGATTAGGCTGATGAAAAAAGTCAGTGAAGTTTTCCCTACCTCTTACTCTCAACTCTTTTTTCTTGGAGGACCTCATCTAAATGGGTCAAACACAAAGATACTACAGAAGCAAAAAATCTAGGTCTCAGGTATTTCTTGGATATATCCATTACAATTAAACTTTTATAGATAATAGCTAAATATAAATGCATTGCTTCAGTATATACACAAAAGCTTTAATTTTTCTAAATCAGATACATATGTACTTCCTGAACAAGTTCTACTTTTAATAATAGGTACTTGGTATAAATGAGGATTTATCAACTGTAATTGTCAGATTTTTAAAGTTAAGAACCATGTAACAAATGAACACTGTGTGGGTCTATGTCTTTCATTTTAAGTGATTAATGCTTCAAAAAATTAAGTATGGCGAAGGTACAATACTCATAACTTTTAGTTTGATAGTAAATAAATAATATGTAATAATAATATTGAATATATAGTATCAAATATATAATAAAAATCTGATAGTAAATGTATATAATATCTCAAATATCATATAATATTTGAGTAGTGATCTTTATTTAATATTACTACTACTGTGTCAAAAAATGTTATCTAAGTTCTATTCTAAGCATCAATATCAAGGTTATGTATTACCACCCACATTCATCTTCTGAACAGGTCAAATTATAATACAAAGAGACCCATCTATGTAAGCCCAAAATCAACAACACTAAAACATGAAGCAAGAAGCAGCTTTCCTAATTGTATAAAGAATGATAGTCCTAAATAGGTAAATAAGAATGGAAATTCCTTCTTTCTCTCTCCTTTTTTTCTACCAAATTTTATTTTTGTGTTGTGAAATACAGTTTGCAAAGATACAAGTTTATAAATCATAAATGCATATCTTAACAAATAATCATAACATGAACATATGTAACTACCACTGTGCTGAAGAAATTGAACTTTGCTAACAGCCAAGATGTTCCCATAGGTCCTTGTGCCTAGAGGTGATCAAGCCTATTACTTTATGGCAATCACTTCCTGTTTCTTTGTTACCGCCTTAGCTAGTTAGTAGGCAGACCTAAATAAAATAGCTTAGTTTTATTTTTTCTTATATTTATATAAGTGAAATCATACAGTATGCATTCCTTTCTTTTACCTAACATTATGTTTGAAAGATTTTTTTCATATCCGGTGTGTTGTCTATCATGAGAAAGTCTTCTAGTACATAAAATAATACACAATTTATATGTAAAGTATAAAGAAGAAGAAGAAAACGAACACCCATGTATCCATCACCCAGTTCTAGAAATTTCCCTTATTTCTAAACTGGGTTTACCTAACAGTTTCTAACATGTTTTGACAAGAAAAAGAAAAGGGGAGAAAATATGTAGAATGATTTACCAACTACTACTGACTTGGTAGTTCAAACCCTCTGAATGTCTTCACCAGGAGTACAACCAAACAAGCCTGACCTGCCTATGCTGTCCCTTGAAGCTGCCCTTGTGGAGCTGGAAGCTGAAGCTTATTTATTCCTGTGGCCAAGCTGCTGAGGCTATACCCTGTGGAAAGGAACAAGGGTGTGAGTATATCCCACCCAGGGCCTGAGATGTTGGAAGCTGCTTTTCGCTGAACTCTCTTCTCAGTACACAGAAGACTCTACACACAAAATTATTTCGCTGCTCTGGTTTCAGTCCTACAGGCATATCAGGATAGCTCATTCCTGTTCCCTGAAGATGCCTCCCCCCAGTTCTGCCACGGAGTGTCTTCTGATGACAGGCACTTACTTTGGGTGATACCCAGCTCATGACAGGGCTGAAGGACAGCTCCCATTTCTTTCTATGGCCTCCATACACGGAGGTAAATATTCATGTAACAGTTATTTATTGAGCTCCAAGAGCCTGTAAGGCATGCCACAAGATAATATGTGCTGCACGGAGTATGGTAAGCAGAGTGAAAGCTCTAGTAAAACCCCTGTCATGGGCAAAAAAATTAGTCATTGAAGGGCGCCTGGGTGGCTCAATGGATTAAGCCTCTGCCTTCGGCTCAGGTCATGATCTCAGGGTCTTGGGATCGAGCCCTGCGTGGAGCCCCACGTTGAGCCCCATGTCGAGCCCTACATTGAACCCCACATCGGGCTCTCTGCTCAGCAGGGAGCCTGCTTCCCTTCCTCTCTCTCTCTGCCTGCCTCTCTGCCTACTTATGATCTCTGTCTGTCAAATGAGTAAATACAATTTTTTAAAAAAATTAGTCATTGAAGATGCACTGATTATACAGTAAATGGTAAAAAAAAAATCTCTGGAAGAATAAAATGGGCTATACATTACAAAATAGTTGCTACCCTTTTGAGAAATAGGTTAATTTATTTATTTTGGGCTCTTATATCCTGAGAGATCCTGTGAGGTCAAAGGGGGCCCTCTTACACACCACCCACAAACCACTGCAAAACTCACAACAGGCTTCCTTCCCCGAGTACAGTAGCTCCTTAAGGGCAAGTGTTGTTCATTCTCGAATTCCCAATGGGTGGCATATAAGGGGTTGGCCTCAATAAATAACTAGTAAACTAATGAATAAATATTTATTATCTGAAACATCACCCTCAGCCAAAATCTAAAATGAAAGCTTAAAAATAAGTTTTTTATTATGGAGTTTTCCCTTAATATAAAAAAAGCCATGCCTTAAGAAGTTGATATACATGTTAACTTGATTGCTTAACATGAATAGCTATAGGGTTTCTAACTGGTCTTCTAAACATTCTTAAAAAAAAATCTATAAAAGGTAGAGCATTATATGCACGACTGGAAAAATTGTTCCCATACCTAACTCAGGGGTCATCCACTGGTATATACTCAAAGACAGATGTTTAGCCAGCATGTAGCGGTAAAGCCACACCTGCTATTTGCAGGTAGCCATTCTGACTGGCCAGTGCCCATTTCATGCCACATGTTAAATATATAAATATCATGCATTATATAGAAAAAAGGCTACTTACTATAAAATGACAATCATATAACAGTGGAGATAGGATGTCTGCAGAAACCCTGCCACTGGGAAGATGGAATTGTAGAAAAACATCTGAAAATTACCAGTGAATTCTACTTATACCTTAATTAATAAGCTTAGTACATTAATAAGTAAAATATACAGTTTATTTTTACATAAATACCTTAGAAACTTCCTAACAGAGAAAAGCCTTTCAAATAAAGTTGAAGTGGCTACATTAATATCAAAAAAAGTAAATTTCAAAGTAAAGAATATTACCAGGGATAAAGACGGACATTTCATAGTGATAAAAGATTAAGTTCATTAAGTGAACATTATAACCCTAAATGTCATTGTATTTTATGAGAGACCTTCAAAATACATAATGCAAAAACTGATAAAACTGCAAGGAGAATTTGACAAATTCAAAATTAGAGTTGGATATTTCAATACCCCTCAATAACTGATATAACAAATAGACATAAAATCAGTAAATAATTACAGAGAGAGAATATTTGAACAACACCAGTAACCAGCTTGCCCTAATTGACATTTTAGAGTTTTCTATCAAAACAGAGCAAATGCCTACGAGCATTTACCAAGATAGATCATAATCATAACACAAGTCTCAATAAATTGTAAAAGATTCAAGTCATAAGAACTATGCTCTTTGGTTACAGTGAAATTAAGTCAGAATGATAAAAATGATAACAAAAAGATCTCTAGAAAATCCCTAAATAGGTGGAAAATAAATAATACATTTCTAAATAATCCATGAGTCAAAGAAGAAATCAAAAAGTAAATTAGAAGGCATCTTTAAATGAATAAAAATAAATACACAGCATATAAAAATTTTTATGCTGCTGCTAAAACAGTCTTTAGGAGAAAACTTAGAGCACTGAACACTTACATAAAAAATAAAACCTCAAACAATGACCTCAGGAAATTCGAAAACATAAAAAGAAGAGCACTGAGACAGCACACAGAGAGAAACCGTGAAAGTCTAACATACATCAGGTCATCGTCAATCTACTACAGGATGAACCTTCTCAAAGACATCCCAAGCCCTGCTAACCATCAGCCTTCAGCCATTGAGGATGTAGGCCCACAGGCCCTGGATCTGATAAACACTGTAGGTAGCACTTGGCAGAGAGAGTAAGTTCCGTTTAAAAGACCAAACAAAGAAGCTGAAGATTGAAAAAAGGATATAACACGTACTACCAGATTTCTTTACCGGAAGTGACCTTGGATGATCATGTTTTTAACAAGATAGTTCTCATAATTGATGAGAATATTTGACTCTCACTACTACTGTTTTGGGGGTTAAGGCTGAACTTTCATTAAAATGAGTTTATGTTCATTAAAAAATTAGAATGAGCCACACAAAACTGCCATTTTCATGTCCAAGACTGTCAAATATTGGCAATTTTTTATTGGTCAAACTAATAATTCCTGAGACTGCAACAGATGTGTTAAAAAAAGCCACAATATTACAGCTTTTCAGGTTTACTAAATTGACATAATACACAAAGACTAGGATAATATTCTTTTCAATTTTAATTTTTCGCTTTCTTTCTTTTTTTTTTTTTTTTAAAGATTTTATTTATTTGTCAGAGAGAGAGAGTACACACAAGCAGGCAGAGAGGCAGGCAGAGAGAGAGGAGGAAGCAGGCTCCCTGCCGAGCAAGGAGCCCGATGCGGGACTCGATCCCAGGACCCCAGGATCATGACCTGAGCCGAAGGCAGTGGCTTAACCCACTGAGCCACCCAGGCGTCCCATTTTTCGCTTTCTTAAGATTCAGACCATGATCCTGCTGTCCAGAAAATCTTTCTCTAGCAAAGGCACGATTTAATATCCAATATATCCAATAGGCCACTCTCAAAACATCCTTCTAGAAACACCCAAAAGTTTACATGTGATCATATACATATATGTATACATATTTCTTGATAATAAAAATGCAGGTTTTGTTCTGGAGAAATTTATCTAGTTTATGCAATGTAAATGTACCTCAATATAGAGCCTGATGGGCAAAAAGAACAACCAAAGCATAATTAAAGTTGTGACTTCCTCTTCATTTTACCATGGATTCCTTACAAGTGACAGCTTTCCAAGTAGGTATTATATCATTCCAATTACAAAACCCCATTTGCACATGTTTCAGAAATATGTCTGTCATATGATATGAGGTATATGTATAAATTTGGGGAAAAATGGATTAAATAACCTACTAGGTGGGAATTCCAAAGCATCATTTACAGAATTTACAGACCTATTTTATATGCCAGGTATTTGGAAGCCAAAACTAAATCTGATACATTATAATGTAGGTCAACACTGGAGTAAGATGAGAAGTAATACAGCAGCATTTTATGTTAATTAAACTAATATAGGGCAAAACAGAAGGCTATAAGGTTATTTGGAAAGAGCCTTGTTGATTTTCATCTTAGTCTAAAGATAAAACCCAGATCTTTTTAAGTGCTCTTAAAATACATGAAAACTACACTCAAGAGGCTTAACATTTTCTCCCATCATTTCTCACAAATTTAAAAGCCTGCCTTTTGGAGCTAGAATCAGGGAAGTAAAACAGAAAAGAGGAAGATTAAATTTTAAAAAGGCATTTTTTTTTCCACATGCCAGATAAATCTCACTTTGTATGAACTCCATTAGTTTCCCTTAAGTCCTAGAATTTTAGTGCGTTTGAGTAAGAACATGAAGATTTTCATTTGGCATAATGTCAAGGTAGGGAGTAAAACAGTGCCCACCAACATAGGCAAGCTGTGTGCAGGAGAGACACTTGAGACTCTCATGTCCAAATCTGGAATTGAACAGTTTTATGATCTCTGTCCATCTTATAAAGAATTCCATGTAAACAACAGCCTACCTGAACTGTGAGGCAAGAAGAGGTCCCAAGTACGGTGGGGTTCCTACACAGACAGCCGAAATTTCATGTCCCTCAGCCAAGCCATCCGCTTCTGTCAGTTACTCCGCAACCCACCAACAGGTTAGAACAGGGCACAGATAGCCCAGATCTTGTAACCCAAGCAGCTTTGGTTTTAACCAGCTGTCACTGGTTAACCAGCTTTACAAACAGAGGATATAAAACACCAAATAGAACTTTCTTTCCTTAACCCAAACACTGATAGGACTTAGGCCTAACTGCCTAGAAGTTATGAACTGTGTAACTATAGTGAGGTTTCAAATCCTCAGTCCCTCAGCTCCCAGACTGCTAACTGGAATTCCAGTCCACATGTGCCCCCTGACAATTAGCAGGGTTATTTTGGGCACTGACCTAAGTTCTCAGAGAATGTAAGCTGATGGCAAAGGGGTGTCTAATGTGTCCGTTGCTTGGTTACAATAGCAAGCTCACTGGAGAGGCTTACAATCTGCTTGCAGTACTTCCTGGATATCCCACCACAGGGGCTTTTACTTTAGGGAAGGAGAAACACAGAAATGATACATCTATGTTTAATACCCACAGAGTGCTTAGGCCCATCATGAATAATGATAATTCAATAGACGCACGCAAGTGACTTGGGCAGTTTTAGAAAACAAAGGAAGTTCTGACAGGCAGTATCTAGTCACATAGGACACCACTCCACAAGAAGCCCCAGTAAAAGTAAACTAACTGCCCAGAATCTTATCAAGATTATTCATTCCTTCCACACTCGCATCGAGAAAGCTATAAATACAAAAACACTCCGAACATTTTTCATAACTATGAAAGTTGGTTCTCTCAGAAATTGATACAGACCTACTAAGGCCTTGTATTTCTAATAAACTACTCCACCTACTGGTTAATATGACTGTCTTGTAGCCACATAGCTCTTGGGAGAAATACCCAAAAAAGAAATAGTAGAAGGAAATAGCATTGTGCCTCCTTACCCACGAGTTCCTCCATGAAGCTCTGAGTATTCTGACTCCCAGAGGCTACGTGGGATAAATTCACAAAACTTTCAACTTCCTCATCAGCACCCTTCTCATCATTTCCACAAGAGTCAGGACTAAAGGAGAGATGGGGCTTGAATTCCCAGGAGGAGGGTGGATAAAAATTGGATAAAAGAAAGAATTTATTTCCTGGGTTGGAGCTCTGCTTAGAATCACTTATAGACAGAATTAGCCGAACTTCATTCTGAGAGAAGCTTAAGTAAAAGGGTTGATAAATCTAAGAGGAAAGCCTGAGAGCCCTGGAGGTAACCCCTGAGCCAGAGTCTCCCCCAAGAGAGCACCACATCAGATGAAGTCTGCGAGTCTCCCCTCTTGCCTTCGCTACTGCTCTCTCAAATTCTTGAAAATCGGCTCAGGGGTTACCTCCAGGGCTCTCAGGATTCTCCTTAGCTGGCTTAATGTCCCCTCCTCAATGCTCCCAGGCTCTGCTACCACCTCATATCTGAATGGTCTTGTTCTTTCCTTCCTGGGTCCCCAAACAGGCGGATGTTGTCTCAGGTACAACTTTCCACAGCTGGCTTAAAACAGCACTGGGACCTGAACAGGGTCGGTGAATGCTTGCTTAATAAATGAGTCCTAGGATGTTAAAGAATCACTGGAGTGCCCGGGGCCTGCTTCTGGGTTCAACAAACTCCTCCTGCTCTACTCCCTCTCTCCTGAGATACTGTTAAGTCACAGTGACCAAGAGTTCAGATTTGGCACGATGGACATGATGCAGACTTCTTCATTATAAAACTTCATGACTGTCTGAGGAGAAAGCAAACGAATGAATAACTGCATTTCAAATCCTTGGTAAGATGTACTTAGAGACCATTGCCATCTCCAAACTAAGGCCAGGCCTGCTGGAGTCAGTCAGCTCCAATGGTAAGTAAGAACCCCCCTCCCAAAACCAAAAGGCTTTCACACAGTTCCCTCTCAGACATGCAATTACTCTATTTCTCTAACACCCCAGATCCCCTTCCTTGAAGCTGAGGTTCTTTCATTTATGATGATAATATAAAAAGGGAAGACACATCCAGTAGTCAAAGCCAACTCACAATGTGGATGAATCACAGACGATAGCTACAAACCGGTGACAGTTAACCTTCAAATTCTTCAAACATCTTTCAGAATAAGGGAAAAAAGCATATTTTCTACTAGAATGGATGAAACTATTTGGACCACTAGATTATGTCTTGGGAGTTAGTTTTTTCACTACTGGTTTTTAATCTAGAATTTAATAATATAAACTATGGCATTTTTTTTTTTTAAGAGAGAGAGAGATAATCCTAGTTCTTGGTCAGTTATATCCTAACAGAAAAAAAAAAGAGAGAGAGAGAGAGAGAGAGAGAGAGAAATATGTACTTCACAGGATCCTATTTTTAATTCTCATTTAAATAGCTGCAAGCTCTTGCCAGCACAAAAGAAGAAAGATGATAAATCAAGATTTTCTGACCAGAACCAAGCATTAACATCAGTCTGGAAAGCTATGTTTATGTGAGAATTTACATATTCTTCAGAGAATTTAAGAAGAGTTTAAATTTTCCATAAGCCTGCCATACACCAAAAGTTTATACGTATAAATGTGTACATGTATATATACATGCGTTGGTAAATCTCTGATGCCTTCAGACTGGTTCTTGTACATGCAAACAAGAATATAGGAATAGAAGCATTTCACAAAGTAGGCTGTAAGAGGGATTCTTCTAAGATTCCTATAAGGGAAATGCATTTTGTTAATGGCTCTCACTATGAAATATATTCATTCATTCAAATACAAATTAATGTGTTGTTAAATATCCATTATGTATTAACCTCTGTCCTCAGCTCTTGGAATTTTAAAAATTAAAAACAAACAAACAAAAAGAAACCCATCACCCCTGTTCTCAAGGATCTTAGAATCCAGACTGATAATAATAAATAGATAATCACAATGTCATTTGAGAACCCACCTTCAGAGGGTATCATGAGAATAGGAAGGAAAGGAGGGGTACCTCATTCAGAATAAGAAAGCTAGTAAGAGAGGGGCGGCAAAGCCAAATTCTAAAGAACAAGTAAAAGAGAAGCAGACCTGGATTGGGGGAAAGCATTCCAGGAAGAAAAAGCATCCCTGTGGGAAGGCCTGGAAGCAGGAGAGTATGAAGAGGTTTTGATGAGGGAGCTGAAAACACCTCCACAGGAGAAGAACCCAGCATGTGCCGGAGAGAGGCAAGAAACGGAACCAGAAAACAAGATAACTCATCATACTTCAAGCCAGCCTAGAGGAAGGGACGTCTAGAATCACAGTTTACGGTATACCTTAATCCTGAGGGGCTTCTGTGGGCCTTCAGTGGTAGAGGACTGAAAGGAAAACAACTGAATTAAGTCATGATTTAGTTTCCCATTTGAGTCATGAATCCATGCAGATAAAATCAATTGTTGTCACAAAAAAAATACGTAATGGTTGTTCGATATTACTCTCTATATAGTATTCACAATGGAAATATAGATGTTATTTAAAAATAAGCTTTATTTTTAAAGGCAAACATAACACATCTTAAGGCAATGATTCAGAATCACAAAGTCGTTGGAGTTGGAAATCTGGTTCAACTTCCTCTTATGTAGAGGAGGAAGCGTAAATGCAGACAGCTTGTCATTTGCTCCAGTCATGTGCTAGCAAGGGACAGCCCCTGTTCAAGGACAGAGGTCTCTGAGTATCCCATAGCCCACAGTGCCTGCCTTTGGCATTGGCTGGTGGGAGAGGAGGGGTCCTTATATCTATAATATATACAATTTTATCGTATGGGCTAGAGGGAGCTACTGTTGGGTTTTAAGCAGACTAGCAAAAGCTTGGGTGAAATTCATATTTTAGAAGGATCATTCCTTGTTTTGATAGGAGTGGGAATAACTCAGAAAAAGAATGATGATAGTTGGGCCTACACAAAGGCAGTGGGGAAGGAAAAGAGTGAACATATTGTAGAAATAACGGGGATATAACAAACATGATTTGGTAACCAGATGGATGTGGTGGGTGAAGAAACAGAGATGCTGAGCTTGAGCAATGCCTTATTTCCAGGTGTGGGTAACTGAGTAATCCTGGAGGAGGTGTACAGTGGGAAGCCCCTGAAGTGTGTGTGTGGAAAAAGGAGATGCCACTTAGCCTTGAGATAAGCAGAATTAACCTGAGATCCCTGGAGTGACAGATGTCACAACCAGATCACCTGCATATCCCATGGGGGTGCTAAATGACATTCTTGGTATTTGAGGTAGTTTGTGCTACCTTTATTGGTCCCTGAGGCCTGAACCTAAATTATAATCCCTGATGCTACTACTATACTTTAATAGTACTTCAAATTTCTATTTTTTATCATTTCTTGATTTCCATTTCTGGTTATGGCAAATGACCCTATGCCAAAAAAAAAAAAAAAAAAAAAAAAAAAAAAACCATGTCACTGAGAACAACTAGACACACAACAAAAAAGAATCCATTTGAAGGCATTAGAGATTTATGAAGGCAGCCAGGATCTGAGAGCCTGACATCCCACAGAAAACGGAAATTCAGAGCGGTGGTGATCGTTGGTACCATTTTCCCCCTCAAGGCCTTTGCAGATTTGTAAGGGAGCTAAGAAGTTGAAAAGTTGAGCTGGACTTTAGCAGCTTTCAGTGCTGGAGAGACAAAAACCAGAGCTCAGAATCTACCAGGGAAAGGAGCACTGGTAAAAATCCAGTCTTCCAGGGAGAACTCTAGGAGACCACTCCAGAGGAGTACAGGTAAACCAGAAATAGACCAGTCCTCCCAAATGAAGAAAGCAATACATTAAAAAGGATAATAATCGTGACAAGTTGGATTTACCCCAGGACAGCAACGTTGGTTTAAAGTTTGAAAAAGGAATTTTTAAAAAATCATATGATGATCTCAATACATTCAGAATAAAAGCATATTCACAACAATTTAAAAACATGAAAAAAGAAATGTTTACTGATAGGAATATAGGTAGACTTGAACTTGAAATATACTATATTCTGGGATATGAAGACTCAAGATTATGAAAATATAAGTTCTCCCTAAATTCTTCTCTAAATACAAGAAAAACGCTAATAAAAAAAAAACTAACAGAACTTTATTTAGTACTAAACAAGTTGATTATAAAATTTAAGTGGAAAAATAAGCAACAAAGGCAGAAAATTTTGCAAATATCATCATTTTCAGAACTTTTCTTTTAGTTGAGGGTAGATATAAAACCAATGGAATAACTAATGAAACATATTATAAAATTATATAAAGCAATGTGATACTTATATATGAATAAATAGAAAATGGAATAGAATATAAAGTTTGAAATAGAAATGTGATGGAATTGGCAAGAGCAAAAATTTGTTCAACAGATATTTAGACACTAAGGTAATCTTTGACTTAAAAAAAAATTTATATGCCCATGTTTTTAAGATATACATCAGGATAAATTCTCAAAGAAAAAAGATTTAAAGTGTAAAAAATCAAAACTTAAAAGTATTAAAGGAAAATGCATAAGAAAAATATTTATAATTTCAAAGTGAGCAAGACTAAAGCATAACACAAAACCTATAGAGAAAATATTGATAAACTCTACTGCAAAAAATATTATACTTTTCTATGAAAAAAAATCATAAACAAAGTTAAAAATATAAAAGGCAGACTTAAAAAGTATTCACAAATATTTACATTATTTTCTGTAAGTTAACACATAAAAGAGAAATGATCTCAGCAAAGTTTATTAGAAATGTATTAGTAAAGATTATACAAAAGGGAATATAATTGTCTTTTTTTTTCTCTATCAAATGTCGTTTTTATTCAACTGATAAGCACTTTTCTACAGTTGTACCTGTGGAACATCACATGGCAAAAACAGGAGTTCTTTTCTCTAGACCGTTCTTTTTCTTTTTTAAACCTTATTAAAAATGAGATTGGTCCTAAAAATATAAAAGGAAGGAAATTTAAATTCACAAAAAACTGTACATTATCAAAAAGTCACTGAAACACCACATTTGGTTATATAAGAAGTCAAGTCCCTTTTGTTGTAAAAGGCACATTGAAACTTGTTGGTGTTGATGGTGCAGTTTCTTCCTGTTACCAGACCAATGGAGGGAGGGGAAACAAAGGGGCAGGGAGTGGGTTTTATTATTTTCCAACCTGCCTCTCCTACTGAATACTCTTCATTTGTCAAGGAGAGAAAATCCACCTAGTTCAAGGGGTAGTGAAGATGAGGAAAGAAACATGAGAAACAGCCCCCTTGATCATGTTCTCCTCACAGCCTCCTTTCAACCACAACTTTTCAAACTGAGGCTCAACCACAACTTCTTCAAACTGAAGCTAGGATTCCACCCCACCTTAAGAGAGCCTGGTGCCTAGGGAAAGAGACAGACCCAGGAGAGGAACACAAAGCAGGAACATGGAGATTTCACTCTCCCATCCACCTCAACTCCAACAACAAAATTAATCTAGTACATTTTATACCAGGGGAAATCTGCCATCGGTAAAAGAGCCCCCAACTGTAACAGTTCCAAATGTTTGATTAACACAGCTTTGTTACAGTGCTGTTCTTCAGATAAAATTTAAAGTCATTTGCAATATTGTTCAATGCACCTCTTAAAAGCAAAAACAAAAAGCAGCAACAAAAACCTCAAAATGTCAAATAAAATTAAAAGTTTTAAGGTTTATGTGACAGAAAAGGCAACTTTAGAAATAGGCCATGGTGGGGGGGGCAGGGCATAAAAAAATAAGAAAGGGGCTGCCCCACTTTCTCATTCCCCATACTACCCCAAGCCCCTTCCATAGCTATCCAGTGCTGCCAGAAGTATAAGGAATGGTCCAGCTCACCTGGAACCTCCTCCCCCACTAATGGAACATTTCTTGGATGACTCAGCTCTCCACTTGGGCCAGCCAGCAGCCATATCCCCAGTGCAAGTACTCATAATTCAACCTCACTCAAAATAAAAGAATTGAAAATTAAAACTACATTGAAATGCCATTTTCATTTATCAGATTAGCAAGAACAAAGCACTAGTGAGTATTTGTATTGAAAGAGGAATACTCATATCTTGTTGGTGAGAATGTAAATTAGCACAAGATTTATGGAAGACAATTTGGCAATATCTATCAAAATTATCCATATAAGTCATACAACCTTTGAGCAGCAAACTACGATTTTAAGAACTCTTTTCTTGCAGGTATACTCACACACTAGAAGACAACATGACAAAACTATTCATTGCAGTACTGGAAATAACATAAATGTCCATTAATAGAGGACTGATAAAATAAATGATGTTATATGTATAGTGGAAAACTATGCAGTTAAAAAAGAATAAGACAGCTCTTAATATTCTGATATGGAATGTTCTCCAAGAGACATTATTAAATGAAAAAAACCAACAATATGCAATGCACTTATATAAAGTTTGCAACATCTGCATGAAAAAGAAAAATGAATAATTATTCATCCATAAATAGAACCTGGGTGTATTTTCTGTGGCAAGTACTTTTCTAGGCCTTGGTGATACACCAGAGAACAAAACAGAAAAAGACAGATAAGTAAATAAAATACAGCATTTGTGAGATAGTAGTAGGTGCTATGAAGTAATCAAAGAGCAGAAAAGGGGGACCAAAGAGCACCAGGGTGATGGTGGGAGGCTGCTTTATACAGAGCGGTCAAGAAAGAATCTCTGATTAAAGTGATATTTGAGGGGTGCCTGGGTGGCTCAGTGGGTTAAAGCCACTGCCTTCTGCTCAGGTCATGATCTCAGGGGTCCTGGGATCGAGCCTGCATCAGGCTCTCTGCTCAGGGGGAGCCTGCTTCCTCCTCTCTCTGCCTGCCTCTCTGCCTATTTGTGATCTCTATCTGTCAAATAAATAAGTAAAATCTTTAAAAAAAAAAAAAGTGATATTTGAACAGAGATTTCAAGGACATGATGACTGAGACAGGAGGGTATCTGGGGGAAGTGCTCCCCAGAAAGTCCAAAGAGTCAGTGCAAAATCTCGGAGTAGGAGTATGCTTAGCGTACTTGGGGAACCACTAAATAGAAATGGAGAAAGGAGAGGTGTAGGAGATGTAGCCAGAAAAGTTGGCAGTGGGAGAAGGAGGGACACAGAGAGCCACTGGAAGACTTCAGGCTTTTATTCTGAGATGGAAAACCACGGAGGATGTCACTGTGGCTTCCTGGGACTCTAGAGTGGAGATTCATGTGCAGGAAGTTTCTTGGGGAGTGCTCTTGGGATGAACTGTTGAGGAAGAGGAAGGACACAAGCAGGGTTGGGGAAAGTGGAGCTACAGTGCACTTTCAAAGAAGGCCTCAGTCTACCTCAAGCGAATTCTGAAATGGAGACAGCTCTTCAGATTGCCCCAAGTTAGAATAAGGAAGCCAAAGCATTATAGCCCCACAACAAGTTCCTAAATAGACCCTAAAAAGCTAGATTGCTGTGAGCTCATCAAAGAGTGGGAGAAGAGGAACTGGAAACCATAATCAGAGACAATTTTCTAAGGATTACTGTGGCAAGGTAAGCAAAGATATGAGGTGGTAGCTGGAAGGGAGTGTGCAAGTCGAGGAAGAGTTCTTCTTCTCTCAGACTGGGAGGTTGTACAGCTTGTTTGTGTACGGGAGGGAATAATGAGGCGTGTATTTTTTCTGGGAGGATTTATGTGAAATTGATAGCAATGACTTCCTCTGAAGAGGGGAACTGTGAGGTAAGAGAATAAGGGCAGGAGAGAGACATCTTTTTTAGTGTTTCCCATTTTCTATCTTTGCATGCATTCTCTAATCACCATCGACCAATAAAGTAGAACAAATAAAGCAGATTTTTAGAATACTGAAACAGAAAGAGATCCTAAAATGCAATGTGAAGTAACAGAGTTGGTTAAATAACAGTAACCAAGATGTTTTTAAAATTACATAAATATGAATGTAAATACACACTAAAACACCAGAAGAATATATGTCAAATTGTCAACAGGGGTAATCTCTAAGAATATAAAAGGAGAATTCTCCTTTGTTGTCTGTTTTTTTTTTTTAAATAACAATCTTGTATATCAGAAAGATATACATTTCATATTTTAAAAGTATTTTTCCTCTACATGAAACTACAAATATGAATTAATTCTCATTGTGTTAAAGCAACCAGGAAACCACCTAAATACTTTCCTGGGCTAGTGGGATCTTCAAGGATAAGCAGATGAAGGTGGGGGCTGGAGAAGAAGAGTCAGGCCTGGGCTGATCAAGTAAAAGAGTATTGAACGCTGGCTCCGAGAGCATGTCTTACACTGCTTTACGTATCAAACCCTACCTACTATTATTGACAGACACCCAGATTCCAACAAATGGTAAACAAAAATAGATTTTTAAAAATTTTTGGGCTCCACATTGGTTTATACTAAATCACAAAACCGTTTCTTCCTTCCTTCAAAATAGCTATGTGAGTCACTTTACACAAATAAGAACAAATCATGGAAAGAAATCCAACATCAGAAAGCATGACTGACTATGAATGGACACCTTGACTATGAATAGGATGCAAAGGTTTAAGAGTAAAGCCCTTTGAATACTGCATATTGTGTTATTATTTCAATCATAAATATTGTGTTATTATTTCAATCATAAGATGTCAGGGCTTAACACAGATCTTCCATTAATGCAAGAGCCACATAAGAGAATTCACTATTTAGGTCAATTGTGAACTTCTTCATCTTCAAGGATGACTCCAACATTCTCTTACTTTGCAGCTATGATTTTTTTCACTCAACCTGGAAGAATATAGTTCAACTTCTCTTTCTTCTAAATATCTAACAGAGTAGCCATTATTTCTCTCTCAACCAAGCAGCTGCCTATCATTTGTTTGAATTAAGAAATGCAAATTTATCCACAATGCACTCCTCAAAGAAAGACTATTAAGAGACAAACTCTGGGTAGCCTGGGTGACTCAGTCTGTTAAGTGTCTGCCTTTGGCTCAGGTCATGATCCCCTGTCCTGGGATCTAGCCTCACATCAGGCTTCCTGCTCAGCAGAGAGCCTGCTTACCCCTCTGCCTCTGCTGCTCTCCCTGCTTGTGCTCTCTCTCTCTCTCTCTCTGTCAAATAAATAAAATCTTTAGAAGGGAGAGAGAGATAAATTCCAACACTAAGCTCCAATTCTCTTACATTTGCAGAAAGACTGTTTTTTCCTCTCACAGTTCAAGGAACCCTGCAAATCCCAAATTGGCCTCACAAGGCATAAACCATCACAATTCCAGCATAAAGTAGGTAAAGAACTCTATAAACCTCTTAGCTATTAACTTACTAGAGATTTCTTAAGCACAAGAATTGTGAGAAAAGATAAAATATATGAGCCCATCTATATAATACAGAAAAATGTTTAGGATACAATATTAAGTTAAAGGAACAATGCATACCTTGATTACCTTGAAACCAAAACCAGACAAGGATACCAGAAGAAAAGAAAATTATAGGCCAATATCCCCGATAAACATAGATGTAACAACCCTCAACAAAGTATTAGCAAACCAAATTCAACCATACATTAAAAGGATCATATACCATGATCAATTGAGACTTATTCCAGGGATGCAAGATGGTTCAACATCTGTCAATCAATCAATGTGATGCATCACATTAACAAAATGAAATACAAAAATCATCTCAATAGATGCAAAAAAATCATTTGACAAAATTCAACATCCATTCATGATAAAAACGAAACAAATGGGTACAGAAGGAATGTATCTCAACATAATAAAGGCCATGTATGACAAGCCCAGAGCTAACATCATACTTAATGGTAAAAAGCTAGAAACTTTTCCTCTAAAATCAGGAATAAGACAAATGTCCACCCTCACCACTTTTATTCAGCATAGTATTGTAAGTCCTAGCCAGAGCAATTAGTCAAGAGAAAGAAATAAAAGACATCCAAACTGGACAGGAAGAAGAAAAATGGTCACAATTTTCAGATGACAAATATAAAAAGCCTTATCTATTAAAAAACTGTTAGAACTAATAAACAAATTCAATAACATTTCAGGATACAAAATCAATACACAAAAATCTGTTGTATCTCCATACACTAATAATAAATTATCACAAAGAGAAATTAAGGAAACAATCTCATTTACAATAACATTATAAAGAATAAAATAGTTAGGAATAAATTTAACCAAAGAAGGAAAAGACCTGTATGTTGAAATCTCTAAGACATTAATGAAAGAAATTAAAGACACAAAGAAAGGGAAAGATACTCCATGCTCATGAATTAGAATTATTAATATTATTACAATGCACATAATACCTAAAACAATATACATTCAATGTAATCCCTATCAAAATTGTAATTGCATTTTTCACAGAAATAGGATAAAAATCTTAAAATTTATATGGCACCATAAAAGACTACAAGTAGCCAAGGCAATATTAAGAAAGAACAAAGCTGGGCGCCTGGGTGGCTCAGTGGGTTAAGCCTCTGCCTTCAGCTCAGGTCATGATCTCAGGGTCCTGGGATTGAGCCCCCCTGCATCGGGCTCTCTGCACAGCAGGGAGCCTGATTCCCTACCCCCCCCCCCCCCCCCCCGTCTGCCTGCCTCTCTGCCTACTTGTGATCTCTGTCAAATAACTAAAATCTTTAAAAAAAAAAAAAAGAAAGAAAGAAAGAACAAAACTAGAGGCCTCATGCTCCCTCATTTCAAATACCTATACCTATAAAAGCCATAGTAAATAAAACAGTATGGTTTTGGCATTAAAAACAGACATAAAGATCAATGAAAGAGAATAGAGGACCCAGAAATAACTAAATATATAGTCAAATAATTTACAACAAAGGTGCTAAGAATGTACAATGGGGAAATAACAGTCTCTTCAATAAATGGTGTTTGGAAAATTGAACAGCCACATGCAAAACAACAAAACTGGACCAGTACCCTACACCATACACAAAAATTAGTTCAAAATGGATTAAACGACTTGAATATAAGACCTGACACCATAATACACCTAGAAGAGATCATAAGTGGTAAGTTCCTTGACACAGATTCTGGTGATGACTTTTTTTTTTTAAACCGACACCAAAAGGAAAAATAACAAAAGCAAAACTAAACAAATGAGATTACACCAAACTAAAAAGCTTCCGCACAGCAGAGAAAACTATCACCAAAATGAAAAGGCCACCCACTGAATGGGAGACTATGTTTGCAAGTTATATATCTGATAAGAGGCTACTATTCAAAACAAGTAAAGAATAATAGCAAAAACAAAAAAAAATTTTTTAAAAAGGAGCAGAAGATTTGAATAGACATTTTTCCAAAGAAGACAAACAGATGGCCAACACATATATACCCTACATCATTAACCATCACAGAAATGCAAATCAAAACCATAATGAAATATTGCCTCACACCTATCAGATTAGCTATTAACAAAAAGAAATAACAAGTGCTGGTTAGGATGTGGAGAAAAAAAGAACCCTATGCACTGTTAGTAGAAATGTAAATTTTTGCAGTGACTGTGGAAAACAGTATGGAGGTTCTTTAAAAAATTAAAAATAAAACCATGTGATACAGCAATTCCACTTCCAGGCATTTATCCAAGGAAAATAAAGACACTAATTCAAAAAGACATATGCAGCCTCATGTTCACTTCAACATTATTTACAATAACCAACACATGGAAACAACCTAAGTTTCCATCAATATATGAATAAAGAAATCGTGGTATATATACGTATACACACACCAACACACACACACATACACACACACACACACATATACACCACAAAGTATTATTCAACTATGAAAAAGAATGAAATCTTGCCATTTGTAACAATATGGATGGACTTCAAGGGCATTATGCTAAGTGCAATTAAATTAGACATAGCAACACAAATCTTATATGATCTCTCTTATATGTGGAATCATATATCTACATATGTATATCTACATATACAAATAAAAATATATACACAGAATTCCTTCTCAAGATTATATATATACTATATATATAATATATATACATATATATGTATATATAATATAACTAAGCTCATAGTTGCAGAGAATAGATGGGTGGTTGCCAGAGGCAGGGGGTGGGGGGATGGATGAACTTTTTCTGTTATTTTCTTTTTAGTTTAAATAAATTGAATTTTTAAAAAAGAAACAGTATAGGGCTACCTGGGTGGCTCAGTTGGTTAAGCATCAACTCTTGGTTTTGGCACAGGTCATGATCTCAGGGTCATGAGATCAAGCTCCGTGCCTGCTATGCACTCAGCATGGAGTCTGCTTGAGATTCTCTCTCTGCCTCTGCCCCTCCCCGCTCTCTAAAATAAATAAGTAAATATTTAAAACAAAAGAAACAGTATAAAATTGTGATGGAGTCTGAGTCTGATTTTTTATACATGTAAATAGAAACTGGAAAAAGGAAATACATCAAAAATGGTAATAATGCCTGTCTCTAGTGGGCCACAGATTATTTTTATCTGACTATAAGACTATATATCATCCATATAATTTGGGGGGAAATAATGGAAGTTATTTGTAAAAGCAATTGTATGCAATGCTAAAAGTCAATGAAAAGAAGAAGTAGGTGTTTACCTAGTGTAAGCCACATGTTTCTAAGTCTAAACCAGATGGAATTCCTTCTCAGAAAGCAACCTCCCCATATCCCTGGGGGGTCCTTTAACATGTCAAATTCTCATAGAAATAGGATTGGGCAGCTCCATTCTACTTTCTCCTTTCCTCCCAATACATTTCCTTCAGCCTTCTCTAATTTGAGACTAGCTCCTTCCTCCTAGAAATTAATTTTATTTTGAGCCAAGGAGAACAACACAGAAGAAATCAGGAACTCTTGTGGTGAATGGTGAATTCTATTATACCAAGGAGGCTTACTGATGCTTCTCTTCTATTCCCTACCTTAATCCAACCATTCTCTCTCCCTCTAACCTATGTGGCCAGGCTCTATACATCCCCACCTCCTGCCTAAAAGCCAAAGTCGTTCTTCATAGAGTCATCACAGTGGTGTTTGTGTGTTCTGGGAGCTCCCCATAAAATCTACCCCCAGTGTTCAACTTCTCTCACAGACGGGCACCTTGAGCAAAACATAGCTCAGGCTAAATCTAGTTTTCCACATGCTGATTATCTCTTTCTGGCATCAAATTACATTTCTGTGTTTTTTGATGGCAGAGATATCCTCTGATGCATCTTCTATCTCATTTGGCTTTCCCCCTGCGACAGCCGGTTAATCTTTATCACCATAGCCTGGTAGCTTTGGCTGCTGCTACTTCACATCTTGACTCCAGTTGGAGCCTGGAATTTTCCTCCTCACTATTGGCTTATTTAATCTTTTAGTCATCTGGTTAGCAGAAGGACCTTCATCTCCCTGACATCAATCCCTTGATTTCGTACATCTGAGTGTGATGTGCTCCTGAGGGCAATCACACAGGGACTTCACTTGAGGGTGCACACACACACGTGCGTGCATGTGCATGTGTATGTGTGTGCGTGTGTGTGGTGCTTGTTGGTAACAACATTCACTGATGGGGCTCTTAATCATTGAAAATGAAACTCAAAACTCCACAGATGGCTACGGTCAGGATATGCCTTTATTCCCAACCAAGTCTTAGAGTTTGCTTTTGGCATTTAGAGGTGATGCCTACTAGGTCTGGCAAGCTATGTCCAAGATTCACAGTGGATGCTAAACCCCAGCCAGTCAGCAGCTTAGGAGAATCTAAGACTCTCAGAGGAGGTACATTTATATAGCACTGACTATGGCCAGGCCTCGTTCTAAGCATTTCACAGATACTACTGAATTCGATGCTCATTACAACCCTATGAGAGAGATGCTATTATTATGATCATCACTGTACAAAAAAGGAAGATGAGGCACAGTGAGCTGCTTTGTGTGGCCATGTCAGAGGTGGGGCTGGAATGTGGACCCAGACGGTTGGGCTCCGAGAATCAACTCCCTGAGCCACTACTCTAAACTGCCTCCCGTTTGTTGCAAGACCTCTATAAATAAAGCTGCTTTGTTGCTGAAAAGATCTGGCTCAACTGATTTGGGGGAACAAAGTAGTAAATATACCACAAAGTATTTTTGCAAGTCTGTGATACATACTAGTCTTGGAATTGTGGCACCAAATTAGTTTGTCAGGACAGACACTCAACACATATGGAAGCCAAGTTGCCTCGGAGCTGAGCTCCGACCCGCCAGCCTCAGCCACTCCTTCAGAGAACTGTGAACCCCACCCTCCGCTTCCCTCTTCAGCTGCTTCTACTTAGGGAATTTTTCTCTCCATTATTTTTAACTCTGGGATTCAGAAAGATCCTCAACTTGGTGCCCCACATCTAAGGGTTTGCATCTTCACGCGACACAATTAAAATATGGCTAGAAAAAGTTCTGTCTGAGAAATAAGGCTAACGTCCAGGAGAAGACCTACGTTGTTGTACAAATATCTTAACACAATGTATTTTGGAAGTGATTCACACAAGCAAAGCTCAACTGAAACCTCTTACAGCTCCCATTTTGCTGTTTGCTCTTATGTGAGTAGAGTCTGAGCTGGCTCTGGGACCTGTGAATAAGAAGGCCCCACACAGGGGGGCCTGGGTGGCTCAGTTGGTTGAGCGTCTGTCCTTGGCTCAGGTCATGATCTCAGGGTTCTGGGATGAGGCCCATGTTGTAGGCTGGCTCTCTGCTCAGTGGGGAGTCTGCTTCTCCCTCTCCCTCTGATCCTCCACCATTTGTGCTCTCTCTCTCAAATAAAATCTTTAAAAAAAAAGAAAAAAGAAAAAAGGCACCACAAATTTTTCCCCATGCCTCTCAGTCATTTTTAAGGAGTTGCTTTTATAGATCCACCCTTCCTTGGCCTTCTGCTGATAACCCTTTTAAAAACTAATCACTATAAGAATGTTAAGTGCTCGAGGTCAGAATTTCTGCCAGTTTTGTTCACTGCTATGCTAAGAAGAATGTCCGACAAATGGCAGACTCTCAATAAATATTTCCTGAACTGATAAATATATAAGATACTAGAAAATATAGCATACAAATATGTTCAAAAACAGTATATTGAACTTCTGTTTCAGCATAGAAAAGGAAAATTTTAAAGCACTAGGTGGATAATAATTATAATGTTGCATAGTTAAAAGTGGGCTTAAAACATTTTTGTGGGGCATTCAAAGAGCTAACAACAATTTCTGGCTGCAGACTTGACTCATCAGATTAAAATGCAAGGATTCAGGGGAGCAGGCTGGTTGTATGCTAGTGCTGCACACAGCTGGGCTTGCATCCCCTCATGCAGAAAATTCATTAAGATGCTTCTTTTGAAGTTTCACTCTTCACCGAAGAGTCAACAGACCTGCCTTCAGTCCTTCAAGACACCTTGCCCAAATGCCACCTTCCAAATAAGAACTGATAACAAAACATTCACCAAAAGTGATAAATTGGGGGGATGCTGCAATTGGTTACTGTCAGTATGATGGCAGAATGGTGTAGTAAATTAAAAGACCAAGTCTAGAGAAAGTTAGTCTTAGCACTGCTATTAACAACTTGGATTCCTTGAAAGAAAGGCAATCTTTGTGCCTCTATTTCCTCGTTTGTTAACTGAAGTTAGGACTAGGGACCATGGCATAGGATGAGGACTAAATGTGTTAGTACATGCACAGTGCCTCACATGGAGGCACTATTCAACAACTTCCATTTTGAATAAAGGTTCATTATGGGTATCGTACATTCATAAAACACTAAAAATTAAGTATAAAAGAGTACTATACTAAGATTTCCATTCCTTTGTAATATGTTCATCAGGCTATAGCCCTGGGTTCATTCTCAGAGAGAAAATTTAAACAAATATAATACTTCCTACGTCTCAAAAACACCAAATTGAGAATAAATGTTCTAGAGTTGAGAAAGTGAACAAATACATACTTCTTTCCCAAATCAATGGAAAAAGAGTTTTCATCTAAGAAAGCTAATATACTTCCTAAAGCAAGGAGCATAAAAACACATTTTTCTAATGTAACACAGAGATCTGGAATCAGAATAAATTTTGGAAAATGACCGAACTACAAATATGAAACAGAATCTTGAAGGGAAGTGTAAGACCAAGTAAGTTGGAAACATAGCCCACAAAGAAAACTTAAATCTTCATCTCCCTCAGGAAGAAGTGCTAGTTTCCTGTAAGATACAATCCCCATTTCTGTCTGTAAACCATAAGACAGCCCCATCTGGAACTTAGTTTGGTTACAAATAAGTATGTCTTGTCAGTTTGTTTGCCTTGAAAGCTTTTCTCTCTCCTCAGAGAATTCCAAGGACAGTTGTCCTCAGAATCACTCAAAAGCACTCACTTGTTTTAAATCAGAAAACTTGTGTATATATGCAGAAGTCGAATCATGTGAAATTACCTATATTTAACTGCTTTTGACCTACAAAAAAAAGCAATTTCATATGGCTCTCTTTCAGTTGTCATAAATGGGATGGATGTTATCTTGGCAAAGTTGGGAGGTAAAGAAGGAGGATAAGAAGAAGAAACGTATTTCTCAATTAATTTTTACTTCACCTCTTTAAAGTTGCTGTGTCATAAACCCAACCCTTTGTTGAGGAGCTGTCACGACTTCGCGTGGTTCTTTTAGCATTAATGAACAAAGACAGGGAAGCTCGACGTGGACAGCAGCTACTAGTAGACCCATCATCCCTAACTGTGTGTGAGGGTGGCAAGGAAGTGAACCACTGACAACGCTAAGAAAACACTGGCTTTCTGCCCACTGTGCAAGGACGAAAGCTGTGTGTGTGGTGGATGAACAAGCTCTTCTGAGAAACAAGATCAGACAGTTACCTACCAGGTAAAGCACGAGATTGTCAGTCCCCTCCCCTGTACTCCACACATCCCTCCAAATGAGCCTTGTCCAGGCAGGTTTACTAAACAGTTGCAAAACGCTTGGATTATTATCCTACAGGAATGCAAGCAGCAAGCAGCTCACCCCACTAATGAAGCATTTCAAGCTCTTCCCCCCCCCTCCTCTTTCTTGCCTTCTTTCCTTCTGCTTTGGAATTTTCATTAGACTATGACATTTGACTCATTCTGAGAGCAAACACTATACTTTCTGGCTTTCCTAATTTGAAAACCAGATGGCCTCTTCACTGGCCCCAGGGAAGAGGGAAAACAACTTATTATCAACAATTTCACTTGGCTTTCTATTTTCTAGTTTTCAAATACACGATCCCATTGCTACCTATTGTACGCGCACCCTGGAGACAGCGTGAGCGGCCTATAAAGCAGGCTCCCAGCACATCACTGCCTCTGAGGACCACCCCTCATTTCCTCCCATCTTCACCTCTGCTCTCCAGTCCCACTGGCCACCAGAAGCAAAACAAATATCATTCTAAGCTGCCATCTCTATTATGTTGGAATTATTGTTGCAAAACTTGCAGTAATAAGCAGTTGGTTAATCTGAGGGAAAATAAATGCATAAGATAGAAACTATTTCCTATACTACATTTCCAGTGTTCCACAGGAATTTATATTTAGGCAAATACATGTGTTTGAGAGTGCTTCTGGCCTCAACTTTCATAATTCGAAAGGAACAGTTCAACCAGTTTAAACTAGCTTTTCACTCTTTGTAACCCATGTGGCATTCCAAACATTTCTAAGCATTAGACTTACATCATTTTCTCTTTTTTTTTCCCTTTAATACAAATAGCCATTATATTCCATTTCCACGACCTTTAAATTCCCAATATCAAATTACCCAGCTGTTGTTTCAACCTCTCTCCGTTGCTAGGAGATGGAGATGGTGGCAGACCAGACCAATTTTCTTCAACACAGAATTGCAAGTTGACATAAGAGGAAACTAAATTCAGCCAAAGCACAATGAGCCCAGCAGTTGGCAGCCAGGCTGTGTGTCTTTTCACAGCTGCAGGAGACAGTTGGTTCAGAGAACCTCATTGCCATCTCCCTGCCAACATCACTGCCATGTTTTCATGCCTTCTCCACGATGCCCCTCAGCAGAGAGGCATTTGCATTTGCATTGCAGGGATCTGTCTGCTGTTACACTGCCTCTCCTGGAGTTAAGTTCCATGGCTGAAGACCATGATCTTTTCTGGACCAAGCCCTTCAATAATGATCGTGATAACCATAACCATAATAATAAGTAACAACAAAAGTAATAACAGAGAAAACACTTTAGAGAATGCTGTGGGAAACATTTATACTCCCTGACCACTTCTTTTTTTTTCCCCACAAAGATTTTTATTTATTTATTTATTTGACAGAGAGAGAGAGCACAAGAGTAGGCAGAGTGGCAGGCAGAGAATAGGGAGGAGCAGGCTCTCAGCTGAGTAGGGAGCCCGATGCAGGGCTCGATCCCAGGACCCTGGGATCGTGACCTGAGCTGAAGGCAGCCGCTTAATGGACTAAGTCACCCAGGCACCACTCCCTGACCACTTCTTATCGAGATACTTATTTTCCCAACTTTCAGGAGTGTTGGTTTCTTAATGCTCTCTCCGGAAATGGCCCTCAGCTGCCTCACCCAAGGTCATGTACTTCCGTAGCAGTTTTCTATAGCCAGTACCTGCTCAGTGTGGGGGAGTATAAAGCCTAGCAGGGAAGGGGTATGGACACCACTCCATGGAGTCTCCCATAGGAATGAGCGAGGTCTCTATCACAGCTGCCCTGGGTTCAGCTTCTCCCTCTGCTTGATCTGATGCCCACACCTCTCACAGGAGTTCTATCAAATGGCCTGCCAGAGCCTCAGACTGTGCTTCCCAGGAACACAACTTATGAGGACAAGTAGTTATCAAACCTCTAGTTTCTTCTTTTTATTTTTAAGATTTTTTATTTATTTGACAGATGGAAATCACAAGTAGGCAGAGAGAGAGGAGGAAGCAGGCTCCCTGCTGAGCAGAGAGCCCAATGCGGGGCTCAATCCCAGGATCCTGGGATCATGACCTGAGCCGAAGGCAAAGGCTTTAACCCACTGAGCCACCCAGGCGCCCCAAACCTCTAGTTTCTTTTAAGGAATAATCCAGTGGGCTTGTATACACTGAAATCTGAAAGAAATCTCATAAGGACTATTTCTCCTGGTTTACACAAAAGAATTGTGCCAACATGGAAGTCATAACCTGGGATAACTGACACACGGTAGTATTGGTGCTTACTCGGGGGAGTCCAGTGAGTGACACAATGCCCAATGTTTCATTCTCAGCCAAACCCCAGTTGGGGGCAAAGTCAATACAATGACTGTAAAATGTGGTAGATGAATAAAGACAGTTTATAGCCTGGATGGGTGTGCAGGTTTCAATCAATGCAAATTGTGCAGTGAAGACATTAGCTGCAGCCCTGGTAGGGGGTACAGAATTTCATCTACTCAAATCGTGTGAGAGAATGTTGAAAGAATTTATAGTAAAAATTGAGTAAAAGTAGAATACTCCTGGACACAAGTGATGCACCGGGCTGTGAAACCAAATCCCAGCTAATAGTTGTGGCCTTGGATTGCCACACTGTCAGGGAAGACTTCAATTATACATAAAAAGTTTCAGCATGGTATCTATAGTTTCAGAAGTAACACCCAGGTCTTCCATTCTGGTCCACAGTGTCTTATTACACCAGTCCATAACTGAATTAAAGAACTGGTTGGGGATCAAATAACTTCTGCTTCTTTTAGTTATGTAAATGAGCATAAAATACTAGAAAAATGCAGAAATAAGTACATAGATGATGGCATAATCCATGGTACTTTGAGCTAAATTTAGTAGTAAATTTTGTAATTATCGTGGTACTCTGTGTTTATCATTTAAAAATATTTTTAAATGTTTTAAAGAATCTGAACTATAATACTGCCTTGAAGGTTTTGGGGTTTTTTAAAGAAATTTCTACACCTAACGTGGGGCTTGAACTCTCAACCCTGAGATCAAGAGTCGCATGCTCCACCAACTGAGCCAGCCAGGTGTCCTTGCCTTGAAATATTAATTTGAAATGTTTAATAGATATCAGCTGTGATTTTAGGAAAAGAATTTGATGAATTTTCTAATATAAAAGAATCTACTTTACAATAGTTGTAAGTTTGGTTTATTACATTTTCTAATTTGTCTACATGATAGAAAGATTAGTTGGGTTTCTAGGTCTGTCCTATTCATCTAAGGTGTTTGAGATTATTAGAAAGGTTAAAATGTTTTAGGCATGTAACTAAATATGTGAATAACACTAATTTGCTGAATTCATGAGCTAACTGAACATTAATCAAGAAAAAAATGGCAGTGACTGCTCTTGTTTTTATACTAAACTTACTAGATACATCAATAGAAGCAAGAGAAAGAAAATTCATGCTTAAGAAAAATCAAGCTTTAAAATTTCCCACTCTAGTAATAAAACAATTTCTAAGTGTTCCTTTCTACCTCAATCGTCAGGAACAATTTAAGCCTCACCCCCTTGGTGTCTGTTCAAACGATGAATCTCTCTGGCACGGCAAACTTAATTTAAATATTTTGTTAGCATTTCATGCTCTAAAATTTCAGAGTCGGCAGTTTTCCTCTAAGCTGCTTGAAATGGCTCCCTGCTTATGTTTCCCAAGAGATGAAGCTGATGGGTCTTGGTAGGAAAGGGCTGTGCCACCTAATGTGAGTCACAACAACAGCGGGGATACAATTTATCTCAATTAAGTCATAAGTCAGGCAAGAGAATCACATAACATTTTTCCAAGAATAAAATACTATAAATCCAAAATTACAATGAAAGTCCTTAGTCTTGGTTTGATGGCCGGTCAGTCTTTGGGGTGGGGGCGTCTCTGAAACAGCGCTTCTCAAATTTTAATGGGCACATGAACTGCCTGGGGACCTCGTTAAGCTGCAGGCTCTGAGTCCGTAGGTTTGGGGTAGGAGGGGGGGAATTCTGCATTCCTAACAGGTTCCCAGGTGTTGCCTAAGCTTCCATAGAGCACACTCTGAGTAATAAAATTCTGAAGGTCAGTACCCCTGCTGACATTTTGTGGCTTTTTTAGCAGTGAAGATTCTCTATCAGGGGTGACAGTGATGCTGCTTAGGTGCTAACCTTGAACCTAATATGGCATTGCTGTATTTGAAGGAATTCAAACTTAAAGATTTGTTTGTTCAAAGAGCAACTGACATTAAAGCAAACCAGTGGGGCACCTGGGTGGCTCAGTGGGTTAAGCCTCTGCCTTCAGCTCAGGTCATGATCTTAGGGTCCTGGGATCGAGCCCCACATCGGGCTCTCTGCTCAGCGGGGAGCTCGCTTCCTCCTCTCTCTCTGCCTGCTGCTCTGCCTACTTGTGATCTCTCTCTCTCTCTGTCAAATAAATAAATAAAATCTTAAAAAAAAAAAAGCAAACCAGTAATTTCCCAACACCTACAGGCTATTTCGTTAGGAAATAAAAAGAGGAATAGACAATACTGAGCTTTAAAATGACAAAAATATGTCAAATATGCCTGTAAACAAATATGTCAAATATGTCACTCTTATCTGCAGGTACAATCCTTCATTTCGGAAACAAAACGTAATCTGTATTTCATAGCTTAGAAACATCTCGAGCAGCATTTCTGGGGCTATCGGGCCTAAAGGATGCTTTGAGTTTCTGTTTCTCTAACTAGCTAGGCGAGAAGCTAGGAAAGCTGGACAGAGAGTCAACACTAGGTGGCGCTACAATACAAGTAAAGAGTAAATGCAGCGCCAGTCTCTTCCCTTGCCAGGATACAACTCTTAATGACTGGATAACTCGACCTTGCCTACTTTCTCACAGATTAAGGTCAAAAGTGATCTTGAATTTATTCTACAGATGACTGGACGTGTTTTATAAAAGTTTTCTACTTCTAGGGGCGCCTGGATGGCTCAGCAGGTTAAAGCCTCTGCCTTCGGCTCAGGTCATGATCCCAGGGTCCTGGGATCAAGTCCTGAGTTGGGCTCTCTGCTCAGCAGGGAGCCTGCTTCCTCCTCTCTCTCTCTCTCTCTCTCTCTCTCTCTGATTGCCTCTCCACCTACTTGTGATCTCTGTCTGTCAAATAAATAAATAAAATCCTTAAAAAATAAATAAAAGTTTTCTACTTCTAGGAAATGCTCTAGAATCTACTGGAAGCTTAATATGTCACAGAACCTCAAAGTTTTTTCAATGTATGAACATTTGTATGCATATGTATTTCTCAGTTCTTAAGTTACACAGGAGGATCGTAATGTGACATATTGGCATACAAAGGAGGTTGTGAAAACCTCTTTCCTTGGAGATCTTTAAGAGCAACACAAAACCCTCTATTGATTTCCTGGATTAGTTTCATAAGCCTGCTGACGCAAGTTGTTGAACTTCATCAAACAATGCCTAGAAATTATTTCCTGGCACAAGGACTCATAGCAGGACAGGAAAGCATTTCCCCAAAGCTGCATGAGTACTCACTACAAATCCCATGAGTCAGGGAGGAGTGACAGAGTGGAGGAAGGCTCAGCAAGTTTTCTAGTTGGAATGCCTGCTTAATACCTCTTCCAAAAGCATTACTGTAAGTTTCGGACAATCTGTTTTACACATTCTCCTAAGCAAAGATTAATTTGGACTAAACCCGTCTATTATCCACATCTTATTAAGAAACCCTTTAAACACATGTTCTGTCTCTGACCAGTACCTCAGCAATAATGATGTTGATAAAGGTGGGATAGGATTGTTAGAGCAAAGGGGACAAGTCCAATTAGAACACAAGACACCTGATGACTGGCAAATCTCTGGACATTGTTGCAGAGAGAAGAGAGTTTTGTTCAAGAGAAAACATAAGGGTGTGGAGTATCAGAGAGAGGGGGGGAGAGATAAAGATGGAAGGTGGGAGGACAGTAAACGCTACCATAAATGGAAGTCCTGTTTCGAAGTTTTACCTTCAGTCATGACAGCCCAAGTGTGTGACTTAGCAGAGACCCTTCCTAATACTTGAAATGAACAAGAGAGATGACGTCTGTACACCACACAATTACAGGGTGCCTACGCACAGAGATATAAACTTGAATTGATGAGGTCCCTGCTCTCAAAGTGTTTCTGGGCTCCAATGACCAGGTGGACTGACTTTCACTCTATGAAAGGGCAACACATCATCTCACAAGGCTGTGGTGTATTCATTTCCTGGATATAAAAAGCAAGGCATATAGGGACGAAAATGGAGCCCAATAAGTCCAAAGGCCTAGAGTAAAGAATATTTATCTCTCCTAAGTATGTCATTTCATGATGACATTGATGTCATCCAAAAATATTAATGGGGCATCAACTTTTTTCAAGGTACCAGGTTTCCTCTCATACTATTATTTGAATTTGAATTATTTGAAAAGTCATAAGTCTTTCTAGACTCTAAATACTATCATTTGTATTCTTATCTCCTAAAGACTGCCTTATGAAAGCTGCTTCAGTGGTTCAGTTTCTCAAACTCATCTGAATCCAACTCTTCGAAAGGGAGGCAGGTGATCATTAGGGTGAGAATGAGGAAGAAGGAATAATATTGACAGCAAAGCCAGAAGAAAAGGACCATAATCAGCAGCTGAAAAGTCACCTGACAGATGGAGAAAGACTCAGAGGGAAAAGAAAACAGAAGCAGGAAGAAAAAAAAAAAAAGAAAGAAAGAAAAGAAACAAAATAGAAACTGGAGGCAAATGAAACAGAGAAAATGTCACATAATGAGAGAAGGAAAGAAATTGAGTGGTGAGCCTGACACAAAAGGGCAGTGCCTGAAGGGAAGCTGAGGAAAAGACTGGAGTTCTCATGGAGAAGTAGAAGTGTGACATTGCAGGAAACCCAGAGCAACTTCTTGGGATTCTCACCTCTTCCTCACTGCAGATCACAGTCCTGGGAAGTCCACCAAATAACCAAGGAAAAGAGCCAGCTCTGCACTTAAGTCAGTGTGGTTTAGAGGAGCAGAGACAACACGCGGTGTCAGAAGATCAAGACTGGATTCCTGATCCTGACAACTCTCTAGTCACGTGTCCTGGCAAAGCATCACCCCTTTAAGTCTCCATTTCTTCTAGAGAATGATAATGCTTTGGGTACAGTTTGTGAAAAATCTTATAAAAATGTTTATCATTCTATTTTTTAAACTTAACTATGGAAATTTTCAGACATTCAAAAGCAGAGAAAATAGGATAATGAATTCCCATGGATCCATCACCCAGCAAATAACAGTTACCAACCCTGGCCAAGCTTGTTTCATCTACATTCCCACCTACTCCTGCTGCTCTCAGGTTATTTTGAAGCAAACCCTAGACATACTGTCATTTCATCTAAATAGGATTTTGATACATATTGCCAAAAGACAAAGACTCCTGTTAAAACACAACCCCAGTACCATTACTATACCCCTACAAAATGTAATTCCTTGATATTATCAAATATCGAGTCATTGTACTTATTTCCTCAGTTGTCCTAGAAAACAGCTTGTTTGTATAGCTTCCATTTTGAATCAGGATCCAAACAAGGTCCATACACTGATTGGGTAATATGATTCTAACAGCTCTACCAATCTATACATTTTCTCCTTCCCCCTCTCTCTCCCACTTGGAAACTTCGTTAAGAAGCAGAGCTGTCTGTCCTGTTGAGTTTGACATTTCACACAGTCTGGGTTTTGCTGGTTGCAACCTCCTGGTATTATTTAGCATCCCCCCCACCCTGTATGTTTCTTGGAAATTAATAGTTAATTAATCTTGATCATATTCCAGTTTTTTTCTTTTCCTCTTGTTTTTGTTTTTTGTGGGTTTTTTTTTTTTTTTTTTTTTGGCAAGACTAACTCATGGACAGTATTCTATAGTTCTGTCAAGATTTGCATATGGCTGTCTTTCCTTCTGTGATTTTTATCAGCTAATGAAAATCACTGCCAGCAGTCCTTGTGTAGATGTTTCTCTAGTTATTGTGACTAGCTAACACATTCTCCAGTAGATTCCTCAGTAACAACTCAGGAAACAACATATTCTGGTTTCTTACAAGTCTTTCTGTGACCTTTATACTTGAAGTGCTAGTTAGCTGAATACTTAGTTCCCATTTTCTTTCCCAAGTATCCTAAATATGTTATGCCATTGTCTTCTGGCAACACGAACAAAAAAATCAGCTGACAAAAATCTAGTGACAATCTGATATTCTTTCCTTATCAATGACTTGGTTGTTTAGCCTGGATGCCGTAGGATTTTTTTCTTCTTTCATTTTTTCCCTCCAGTAGTTTTTAGTTTTCTGAGTCTTTTTTTTTTTTTTTCTGATATGCATAGTGCCTTTCCAATATGTAATTTTAAATCATTTGAAAATTATTTCAAGAAACTTTTCATGGAGTAGAGATGTTAATATTGGTTCTATTCCACTGGTTTTCTAATTATGATCCATGTTTGTATTTTATTTTCTTAGTCAATTGCTTTTGGCTCAACTAGAAATATTAAGTATCTTCATGTGTTTTGTGGGCATATCCTTATGGCATGCTTTCATTGTCTGTGAAGACGTTATTCTGCTCTTTTTTAAAAATAGTAATTTTGTATAGTAATCAATCTTTTGTTCATTTTCTGCATTACTATTATGGCTAATAATACTTTTAAAGACATCTTTAAATGTAATATAAGAAAACTTACTAAGAAAAGAATATATAAACTAAGTATAGTATCATCAACACATATAATTTATACAGCTTCTGTTATCTGTGGAATGTAGGTAACATTCTTACTGTCCTTGAATTTTATAAAGTCAGCATTTATCCTTATTTTACTGAAGAAGAAACTTAAAAGCTTGCAGCAGAAATTTAAAAGCTTGATGTTAATAGTAGGGCGATATAATTCTAGGCGCCTAATTACCAGACTATATATGAAGATGTACATAATTGAAATGAAAATTCATTATTCTAACCTGAAGAATTGGCTTTTTCTAGGTGGATTTTTCTCTGTTTAGGGTTCCTTTTAAAAAATGAAGGCAAATTTGAAATATTTCAGATTGCTAATACAGGTTTAGGGTAGGAAAAGAATTACCATCTTGCATAAGTTAATTTTCTTATATATACTTCCATGTATTTGTCAAGGCTTTTCATTCACATAACACTTGCTATCAAGTAGGCAAATCCAACAAGATGTAACTTTGATCACTACTGAATATCTGTAGCAAAACAGATGGAATCCCTAAATCACAAAGTAAATATTTGTGAGTTGCTACAATGATGACCAGGTCAGCCTTGCAAAATTGCCTGGGGCGAGGGGCAAGCCGGGAGGTTTCAGGCAAGTGAATGGAAGAGAAAAGCTTAATTTTTCTATTTTGGCGTAACTTAGGACCCACTTATATAATTAACATTTGTGGCCTCCGAACAGGGATGAAAATGGCAACAGGAATAATTCAGAAATTTCATGTTTATGACGTAGGTAAGAAGCATGTGGTCTTGAGACCAGGCTGTCTCTGTGCAGCTTCACCAGACACCGGAACTTTATCAGAATGTCAGCCCCAGCAGCACACGGGGAAAAATTTCCCGTGTGGTCATCACACAAATACCTCTCCGTTTGGTTTCACTCTCTTGTCTACCACTGTGTTGAGATGCTGAAGTTGATCCTAGGTTAAAAGGAAGCTTGGGATTTCGGAGTTTGGCCTGCCCCAGCCCAGTGCTGAGAGCTAGGAAGAGGGATGTGTTCTCACCAGAGGTACTATATAGAGAATTTTCAATTAGCCATGGCAAGTTTCTAGTTTTGAGCAGCCTTCACTCCACACCGGGGCCATTTGAGGGCCGAACTGAGAAGCAGGTAAATGGGTTCAGAATCCTCATGACCTCACCTGATATTGCTAAAAATGCCCATTACCAGCGGAGCTTCATTCTTTCTCTTCCCCAACTTGATCAATATCTCCCTCTTCCATAGTGAATTTCCTCAAGCCCTATTTAGTAGATTAATTCAGTAGTCCCTCAACCTTGTCTTCACCAAGAAGCCTCTCTTGTTAACTCTCATTATATCTTATCCTTTCCCAACATAAACCCCATGTTTTGAAAGACGCTTGTTAGGCAAGCCTAATATATTTAGAGAGTATTATTTTTCACTTTTCCATTTACTCAATGACAAATATAACTGCTTCTCAAAGCTCCCTGACCAAAATGAGATAAAATGTGTTTGTTACCTCATTGGCTTGATAGCATTTTAGACAGAAGGTAGTAACAAATGCCGGTCTGTAAAACCATATAATGTATAACTATATATAAATATGCAATTTCTATTAGGCTTTTTGAAATTTTCAAAGTAGTTTAATGTGTATCATTCATTTCGAAATCACAGGTTGAAGATCACGGATTTTCTTCATATTAAATTATTTCTCTTAATGTGTTATTCCTTTCTCTTGGGTAAGATACTATCTTTGATTAAAATGCATTTAACTATTAGCACTAAGGAGGTAGCAGGTCCATTAAAGAGTTATATTTGCAGTCCATGGACATGAACCAATTCCCTGATTCTGGTCATAGCCAGCCCTGTTTGCCACCTACAGACACGTGACAATTTGAGGTACTTATTTTGGAACAGATAGGCTGACCCAGCCATTTACAAACATTATTAAGCCACAACATAAGCTTGGTTAATTTAGATTTCATATCTGCCAAAGTTTTTTGTTTCAATTTGAGAGAATAATTCATCTTGAAAGACTGCTATCAGCTCTGTATATTTGTTATTTGATATTGATACAGAAAAAATGTGCATGTTTACTTATGAAAACAGTTGTATTTGGTGATTTTTTAAAATATAGTATCATATATTATAGCATTTTACTCTGTATTTTGGTTTTGGTTTTTGTAAAAAAAAGAATTTTAATCTCTACCTTTTGTTCATTTTAAAGTTAAAATTGAACTATATTTCTGGGAAGTAAAGACAATATTTCTATTTTTTTCTTCACCTTGAAGGATGTGCCAAATTAAATACATGCCACTATAAGGCATCCAAAGACTGCTCATCATTAAAATTAAACCATGGTGAATGTGGCTTTTCATATTTAGTCCTATGACAAATATTTAGACCAATTTCCACATATCCTAACTGCTTCAGCACCAGTAGTATATCTTATTATATAATAGAATATTCTCATTCATTTATCACATCATAAAAAATGTTACTCTTAATTACTTCTAAATTTTTGAAATGTATGTATATTTCTCTTTCTACATATGCTCCTCCACCACTAAAAAAAGTGGAAACAAAACAAAACAATAAACCTCAAGAAAGGTTTGTACCAGAGGAGGAGTCAAGATGGCAGAGAAGTAGCAGGCTGAGACTACTTCAGGTAGCAGGAGATCAGCAGGATAGCTTATCTAAGGATTGCAAACACCCACAAATACAAGGGGAGATTGAAGAGAAGAAGAACAACAATTCTAGAAACAAAAAATCAACCACTTTCTGAAGGGATCTCTTCTGATTTGGTTAAAGCGTATTTTCCTCAGGTCTTTACCACCCTTTTAGTATTTTACTTGCTCCTTCATATACTCTTATCTGGACAAAATGACAAGGCGGAAAAATTCACCACAAAAAAAAGAACAAGAGGCAGCACCGAAGGCTAGGGACCTAATCAATACAGAGATTGGTAATACGTCAGATCTTGAGTTCAGAATGAGGATTCTCAAGGTTCTAGCCAGGCTCGAAAAAGGCATGGAAGATATTAGAGAAACCCTCTCGGGAGATATAAAAGCCCTTTCTGGAGAAATAAAAGAACTAAAATCTAACCAAGTTGAAATTAAAAAAGCTATTAATGAGATGCAATCAAAAATGGAGGCTCTCACTGCTAGGAAAAATGAGGCAGAAGAAAGAATTAGCGATATAGAAGAACAAATGACAGAGAATAAAGAAGCTGAGCAAAAGAGGGACAAACAGCTACTGGACCACGAGGGGAGAATTCGAGAGATAAGTGACACCATAAGACGAAACAACATTAGAATCATTGGGATTCCAGAAGAAGAAGAAAGAGAGAGGGGAGCAGAAGGTATATTGGAGAGAATTATTGGAGAGAATTTCCCTAATATGGCAAAGGGAACAAGCATCAAAATCCAGGAGGTGCAGAGAACCCCCCTCAAAATCAACAAGAATAGGTCCACACCCCGTCACCTAATAGTAAAATTTACAAGTCTTAGTGACAAAGAGAAAATCCTGAAAGCAGCCCGGGAAAAGAAGTAGGTAACATACAATGGTAAAAATATTAGATTAGCAGCAGACTTATCCACAGAGACCTGGCAGGCCAGAAAGAGCTGGCATGATATATTCAGAGCACTAAACAAGAAAAACATGCAGCCAAGAATACTATATGAAGCTAGGCTATCATTGAAAATAGAAGGAGAGATGAAAAGCTTCCAGGACAAACAAAAACTGAAAAAATTTGCAAACACCAAACCAGCTCTACAGGAAATATTGAAAGGGGTCCTCTAAGCAAAGAGAGACCCTAAAAGTAGTAGATCAGAAAGGAACAAAGACAATATACAGTAACAGTCACCTTATAGGCAATACAATGTCACTAAATTCATCTCTCTCAATAGTTACCCTGAATGTTAATGGGCTAAATGCTCCAATCAAAAGACACAGGGTATCAGAATGGATAAAAAAACAAAACCCATCTACACATTGTCTACAAGAAACTCATTTTAGACCCGAAGACATCTCCAGATTTAAAGTGAGGGGGTGGAAAACAATTTACCATGCTAATGGACAGCAGAAGAAAGCAGGGGTGGTAATCCTTAGATCAGATCAATCAGATTTTAAGCCAAAGACTATTATAAGAGATGAGGAAGGACACTATATCATACTCAAAGGATCTGTCCAACAAGAAGATCTAACAATTTTAAATATCTATGCACCTAACGTGGGAGCAGCCAACTATATAAACCAATTAATAACAAAATCAAAGAAACACATCAACAATAATACAATAATAGTAGAGGACTTTAACACTCCCCTCACTGATATGGACAGATCATCCAAGCAAAAGATCAACAAGGAAATAAGGGCCTTAAATGACACACTGGACCAGATGGACATCACAGACATATTCAGAACATTTCATCCCAAAGCAACAGAATACACATTCTTCTCTAGTGCACAAGGAACATTCTCCAGAATAGATCACATCCTCGGTCCTAAATCAGGTCTCAAACGGTATCAAAAGATTGGGATCATTCCCTGCATATTTTCAGACCACAGTGCTCTGAAGCTAGAACTCAATCACAAGAGTAAATTTGAAAAGAACCCAAATACGTGGAGACTAAACAGCATCCTTCTAAAGAATGAATGGGTCAACCAGGAAATTAAAGAAGAATTGAAAAAATTCATGGAAACAAATGATAATGAAAACACAACGGTTCAAAATCTGTGGGACACAACAAAGGCACTTCTAAGAGGAAAATATATAGCAGTACAAGCCTTTCTCAAGAAACAAGAAAGGTCTCAAGTACACAACCTAACCCTACAACTAAAGGAGCTAGAGAAAGAACAAGAAAGAAACCCTAAACCCAGCAGGAGAAAAGAAATCATAAAGATCAGAGCAGAAATCAATGAAATAGAAACCAAAAAAACAATAGAACAAATCAACGAAACTAGGAGCTGGTTCTTTGAAAGAATTAATAAGATCGATAAACCCCTGGCCAGACTTATCAAAAAGAAAAGAGAAAGGTCCCAAATAAATAAAATCATGAATGAAAGAGAAGAGATCACAACTAATACCAAAGAAATACAGACAATTATAAGAACATACTATGAGCAACTCTACACCAACAAATTTGACAATCTGGAGGAAATGGATGCATTCCTAGAGACATATAAACTACCACAACTGAACCAGGAAGAAATAGAAAACCTGAACAGACCCATAACCAGTAAGGAGATTGAGACAGTCATCAAGAATCTCCAAACAAACAAAAGCCCAGGGCCAGATGGCTTCCCCGGGGGAATTCTACCAAACATTTAAAGAAGAACTAATTCCTATTCTCCTGAAACTGTTCCAAAAAATAGAAATGGAAGGAAAACTTCCAAACTCATTTTATGAGGCCAGCATCACCTTGATCCCAAAACCAGACAAGGATCCCATCAAAAAAGAGAACTACAGACCAATATCCTTCATGAGCACAGATGCACAAATTCTCACCAAAATACTAGCCAATAGGATTCAACAGTACATTAAAAGGATTATTCACCACGACCAAGTGGGATTTATTACAGGGCTGCAAGGTTGGTTCAACATCCACAAATCAATCAACGTGATACAACACATTAATAAAAGAAAGAACAAGAACCATATGATACTCTCCATAGATGCTGAAAAAGCATTTGACAAAGTACAGCATCCCTTCCTGATCAAAACTCTTCAAAGTGTAGGGATAGAGGGCACATACCTCAATATTATCAAAGCCATCTATGAAAAACCCACTGCAAATATCATTTTCAATGGAGAAAAACTGAAAGCTTTTCCGCTAAGGTCAGGAACACGGCAGGGATGTCTGTTATCACCACTGCTATTCAACATAGTACTAGAAGTCCTAGCCTCAGCAATCAGACAACAAAAGGAAATTAAAGGCATCCAAATTGGCAAAGAAGAAGTCAAACTATCACTCTTTGCAGATGATATGATACTATATGTGGAAAACCCAAAAGACTCCACTCCCAAACTGCTAGAACTTGTACAGGAATTCAGTAAAGTGTCAGGATATAAAATCAATGCACAGAAATCAGTTGCATTTCTCAACACCAACAACAAGACAGAAGAAAGAGAAATTAAGGAGTCAATCCCATTTACAATTGCACCCAAAACTATAAGATACCTAGGAATAAACCTAACCAAAGAGACTAAGAATCTATACACAGAAAACTATAAAGTACTCATGAAAGAAATTGAGGAAGACACAAAGAAATGGAAAAATGTTCCATGCTCCTGGATTGGAAGAATAAATATTGTGAAAATGTCTATGCTACCTAAAGCAATCTACACATTTAATGCAATTCCTATCAAAGTACCATCCATTTTTTTCAAAGAAATGGAACAAATATCCTAAAATTTATATGGAACCAGAAAAGACCTCGAATAGCCAAAGCAATATTGAAAAAGAAAGCCAAAGTTGGTGGCATCACAATTCCGGACTTCAAGCTCTATTACAAAGCTGTCATCATCAAGACAGCATGGTACTGGCACAAAAACAGACACATAGATCAATGGAACAGAATAAAGAGCCCAGAAATAGACCCTCAACTCTATGGTCAACTAATCTTCAACAAAGCAGGAAAGAATATCCAATGGAAAAAAGACAGCCTCTTCAACAAATGGTGTTGGGAAAACTGGACAGCCACATGCAGAAAAATGAAATTGGATCATTTCCTTACACCACAAACGAAAATAGACTCAAAATGGATGAAGGATCTCAATGTGAGAAAGGAATCCATCAAAATCCTTGAGGAGAACACAGGCAGCAACCTCTTCGACCTCAGCCGCAGCAACATCTTCCTAGGAACATCGCCAAAGGCAAGGGAAGCAAGGGCAAAAATGAACTATTGAGGGCGCCTGGGTGGCTCAGTGGGTTAAGCCGCTGCCTTCGGCTCAGGTCATGATCCCAGGGTCCTGGGATCGAGTCCCACATCGGGCTCTCTGCTCAGCAGGGAGCCTGCTTCCCTTCCTCTCTCTCTGCCTGCCTCTCTGCCTACTTGTGATCTCTGTCTGTCAAATAAATAAATAAAATCTTTAAAAAAAAAAAAATGAACTATTGGGATTTTATCAAGATCAAAAGCTTTTGCACAGCAAAGCAAACAGTTAACAAAACCAAAAGACAACTGACAGAATGGGAGAAGATATTTGCAAATGACATATCAGATAAAGGGCTAGTGTCCAAAATCTATAAAGAACTTAGCAAACTCAACACCCAAAGAACAAATAATCCAATCAAGAAATGGGCAGAGGACATGAATAGACATTTCTGCAAAGAAGACATCCAGATGGCCAACAGACACATGAAAAAGTGCTCCACATCACTCAGCATCGGGGAAATACAAATCAAAACCACAATGAGATACCACCTCACACCAGTCAGAATGGCTAAAATTAACAAGTCAGGAAATGACAGATGCTGGCGAGGATGCGGAGAAAGGGGAACCCTCCTACACTGTTGGTGGGAATGCAAGCTGGTGCAACCACTCTGGAAAACAACATGGAGGTTCCTCAAAATGTTGAAAATAGAACTACCCTATGACCCAGCAATTGCACTACTGGGTATTTACCCTAAAGATACAAACGTAGTGATCCGAAGGGGCACATGCACCCGAATGTTTATAGCAGCAATGTCTACAATAGCCAAACTATGGAAAGAACCTAGATGTCCATCAACAGACGAATGGATAAAGAAGATGTGGTATATATACACAATGGAATACTATGCAGCCATCAAAAGAAATGAAATCTTGCCATTTGTGACAATGTGGATGGAACTGGAGGGTATCATGCTTAGCGAAATAAGTCAATCGGAGAAAGACAACTATCATATGATCTCCCTGATATGAAGGAGAGGAGATGCAACATGGGGGGTTAAGGGGGTAGGAGAAGAGTAAATGAAACAAGATGGGATTGGGAGGGAGACAAACCATAAGTGACTCTTAATCTCACAAAACAAACTGAGGGTTAATGGGGGGAGGGGCTTGGGAGAGGGGGGGTCGGATTATGGACATTGGGGAGGGTATGTGCTATGGTGAGTGCTGTGAAGTGTGTAAACCTGGCGATTCACAGACCTGTACCCCTGGGGATAAAAATATATTATATGTTTATAAAAAATAAAATTAAAAACAAAAAAACAAACAAACAAACAAACAAAAACAGACACATAGATCAATGGAACAGATTAGAGAGCCCAGAAATAGACCCTCAACTCTATGGTCAACTAATCTTCGACAAAGCAGGAAAGAATGTCAAATGGAAAAAAGACAGCCTCTTCAATAAATGGTGTTGGGAAAATTGGACAGCCACATGCAGAAAAATGAAACTGGACCATCTCCTTATACCACACATGAAAATAGACTCAAAATGGACGAAGGACCTCAATGTGAGAAAGGAATCTATCAAAATCCTTGAGGAGAACACAGGCAGCAACCTCTTCGACCTCAGCCACAGCAACATCTTCCTAGGAACATCGCCAAAGGCAATGGAAGCAAGGGCAAAAATGAACTATTGGGATTTTATCAAGATCAAAAGCTTTTGCACAGCAAAGGAAACAGTTAACAAAACCAAAAGACAACTGACAGAATGGGAGAAGATATTTGAAAACAACATATCAGATAAAGGGCTATTATCCAAAATCTATAAAGAGCTTAGCAAACTCAACACCCAAAGAACAAATAATCCAATCAAGAAATGGGAAGAGGACATGAATAGACATTTCTGCAAAGAAGACATCCAGATGGCCAACAGACACATGAAAAAGTGATCCACATCACTCAGCATCGGGGAAATACAAATCAAAACCACAATGAGATACCACCTCACACCAGTCAGAATGGCTAAAATTAACAAGTCAGGAAATGACAGACGCTGGCGAGGATGCGGAGAAAGGGGAACCCTCCTACACTATTGGTGAGAATGCAAGCTGGTGCAACCATTCTGGAAAACAGCATGGAGGTTCCTCAAAAAGTTGAAAATAGAGCTACCTTATGACCCAGCAATTGCACTACTGGGTATTTACCCTAAAGATACAAACACAGTGATCTGAAGGGGCACATGCACCCAATTGTTTATAGCAGCAATGTCCACAATAGCCAACCTATGGAAAGAACCTAGATGTCCATCAACAGATGAATGGATAAAGAAGATGTGGTATACATACATACATATATATATATATATATACAGTGGAATACTATGCAGCCATCAAAAGAAACAAAATCTTGCCATTTGTGATGACATAGATGGAACTAGAGGGTATCATGCTTAGTGAAATAAGTCAATCGGAGAAAGACAACTATCATATGATCTCCCTGATATGAGGAAATGGAGATGCAACATGGGGGGTTAAGGGGGTAGGAGAAGAATAAATGAAACAAGATGGGATTGGGAGGGAGACAAACCATAAGTGACTCATAATCTCACAAAACAAACTGAGGGTTGCTGGGGGGAGGGGTTTGGGAAAGGGGGGTGGGGTTATGGCCATTGGGGAGGGTATGTGCTAAGGTGAGTGCTATGAAGTGTGTAAACCTGGCGATTCACAGACCTGTACCCCTGGGGATAAAAATATATTACATATTTATAAAAAATTTAAATTTATATTAAAAAAATAAAGAAAAAAAGATAGGTTTGTACCTTTTGTACCACAAAACAAAACAAAACAAAACAACAACAACAACAATAAACCTCCAAAGTTTTGCCCTTAAAAAAACTAATGAGGTAGGGGTGCCTGGGTGGCTCAGTCGGTTGGGTATCAGACTCTTGGTTTCAGCTCAGGTCATGATCTCAGATTGAGCCCAGCTCCATGCTCAGCGAGAATTGTGCTTAAGATTCTCTCTCTCCCTCTCCTGAGGCCCCTTCCCCCCACACACTCTCTCTCTCTTTTTCTAAAATAATTTTTTTTTTAAATGATGAGGTAAAATCCCTTCCTCTGTCCCTTACTCTCATCAAATGGGCCACTCCAGAATATCCTGCTTTCACCCATCACCCTCTCCCACCAACCCATTTTATGTAGGCAGATGGACAGTCAGCAAACTCAATCATTTGTTTGGGATTTATACTTCAAGTACTTCCAAAGTAGGTTGGGGCAGGTTACAAATGTTATGTAATTAGAAAATAGGACAGCCCTGATAAAAGCAGATCAGAGTTTCTTCAAGGAGATAAAGGGGACAGAGATTATAAAGATCATCATTTTTTCCCTAGTATAAACACCACAAAAGAAAATTTTGGAGTGAACCAGTTTTGTTTCAATAAAAAGGAGTGGGCAAGCAAATTTATTTTCAAGAAAACTTCCTGGGATTTTTAATAAACCATGTTCGATGACAACTTGGCAACTACACTAAGACACTATTTCAATGCATAATTCTCCTATCCACATCATTCAATTGCTACATGTTCAAGAAAAACACTATTCACTTGCTCTATATTCAAGAAAAACACAAACTTTTAAATGAAACAAGAAGGAAAGCGATTGAACATAAGGAAGCATTTATATTGGGAAAAATAACCCTAATCCATTCCAAATCTATAATTATGGGTCTTTTTAACTATACCAAAAGAGAAATGTAATATAAAAAACAGCTCTTTAAGTACTTAAAAATGTGTATTATCTGCATCTTTTCATCTCATGTAAAAAATCAAGTTTTCACTGTATTTTATCTCCCTATTGGTCTATTCCAGCAAACCAATTAGTCCTCACACTATGTTGTCTCATCTTCTACCCTTTATATTAGCAAGCACAAGACCAAGTATTGTGATGCATGGAAAGCTCTGTGATGTGGGAGTCAGGTGTCACCACATGAGAAACTATGCTTTGCTCAGAAAATTTGCCAGTCTTTGGTTCCTATAGAAGGACAAGCACTCTCACTGAGTTGTAATCCAGCACACAACTCACTGAGGGGGACCTGCCCTTTCTAAATTTAAGAGTTCTTACTGTTTCTTAGAAGACCCAGATGCAAATAGGAAGAGAGCCATCAATCTTAATTTCTCTGTTATTTATTGGTAGCAGCTACTGGACAGTCAAAAAATGTCAGTGAGAAGACAAATGCTGAGGGAGGCAACTGGGCATACAAACTGAGGGAAAGGATCCGGAAGGCATGTTTAGGCAGAGTGCGGAGGACTGGCCATATGGCTGGTTTTGCAGGCTGATCAAAATCTTCCACATAACTTGAAGCTCTCTGCACTTATGGTTTCTTATGTAAAGTCATAAAGTAAATGAAGGTATTTAGTTTGAGTTTCAGAGATGAACCAAAGACAGAGACTCTGAGAGCTTCCTCAAACAATTTGTTTCTAAGCAATGCCGTCTAACTTAGATGCCATTCATAAGACAGATCTGATTTGTAATTTGGCTTACAGAGTCTGTTTGAAAAATTCTATTGTCACTAAAGCAATTTCAAATAGCTAGTAAACATTTGGCAGTTCTGACTCTCACATAGCCCAGGTAGCCTCTACAAGTACTTATTTCAAGAATAAATCTCCAGATAAATACCATTACCAAACTAGATTGCAACACTGACTTAACCTTCATCTGAGGGACAGCCACCTTCTGCCACCTTCTGCCTACATCTTTTAGAGCTGCAGACTATAGAGGAAAGGACTCTGGGTGGAGGATCAGAAGATTGGGGTCTAATCTAGACTCTACCCTCATTAGCTTTGTGAACCCAAGAACTCATTTAACTTCTCTAGGCCTCTTATTTCTTTCTCATTTGTAGAATAAGGAGTGGCATAGGATGGTCTCTCAGGTTTCACCCCACTCTAACACCAACAAAAATTATCCCATTTCTCTAAATGTCTCTGTATGGAAAATCTTACCTTTATACTGATATACTTATGTGTACAACAATAAACGATGTTTCTGAGGCCATAGGTCCCTTTTCCATGATGTGGTCTTCAAAGCCATTTTCTCTCAATTGTTACCAACACATTATTCCTTATTTGGGGCATTAAACTAGATTGCAGGGGATTTAGGGTCCCTGACTGCCATCTTTACAGTCAATGGGTAATTTATTATAAATATCATACAGTAGCACTTTCCTTTTATTTGTTAAAAGTATTCACAAATTATTTCATTCCCAGTAACAACTTATTCAGACAAGTGTTGTTATTATTTCTACTGTGAATAGTAAAATTAAATGTGACTTAGAGAGGTTGAGTGACTTGCCTGAGTAGGATGTTAATGTCTCTCACACAATCAACTAAAAGAACGTATACAGACTAGTATCTGCAGGGCAGTTCGGCAATATGTACCAAGATATAAAACGCAAAGAGCCTTAACCAAGCAATTCAAATTTTAAATATTTTAGACAAGTACAGAAAGATACATGCTCAAAGTAATAAACACAACACTTTTTGTCATGGAGAAAAAAAGAAGCAAGCAACATAGTCATCATTAGGAGACCAGACAAATAAATTAAGGTACATCCAGGCAGTAGATTACTATGCAGCATTAAAAATGACAGCATAGAGCTACAGTTAATTAAATTGAAATATGGCCACAACTTACCCTTAAATTAAAGAAAAGGGGTGAAGAAAGTACAGGTTAAAACATTAATCAGCACTGTCCAATAGTACTCCTGCGACTATGGAAATGTTCTGTGCTGTCAAATACAGCTGCCACTAACTACACTTAAAATGTGGTTAGTGAGGGGGCACCTGGGTGGCTCAGTGGATTAAAGCCTCTGCCTTTGGCTCAGGTCATGATCCCAGGGTCCTGGGATGGAGCCCCACATCCGGCTCTCTGCCCAGCAGGGAGCCTGCTTCCTTTCCTCTCTCTCTGCCTGCCTCTCAGCCTACTTGTGATCTCTGTCTGTCAAATAAATAAATAAAATATTTTTTTAAAAAATGTGGTTAGTGAGGCTAAGGAATTGAAATTTCTTTTTAGCTTTATTTAATTTTATCTATTCGAGTTTAAAATACCCATTGTGGCTAATGCTACCACGCTGGACAGCACTTTAGACACCAACCGACATTAAATTTATGACTATGTGTTACTTTACAACAGGAAAAAACATAAAATCTTTTGTTTAAACGTCAGTCTGTGCCTAGAAGACAACTGGAAGACACAGGAGTAAATTACTGCACAACAGGTTTACCTAAGGAGTTGCTGTGCCTGCAGCCTGAGTGCCCAGGCCATGTTTTATACGCGTGTTTCCCATACCTGAGCATGACAGTGCTAATTTGGCAAGTTTCCTAGATACCAGTTCACATACGAGCAAATAAATAGCTTAATGCCGAGAAAGCTTTGTGCTGGATGTGAAGGGAGGACCAGAGAGAAAGAGTGATAAATGGAAGGAAGCAGCAAACAGAAGCTGGAGCATGGAAAGCAGCACCAGGTTGTTTGAAAGGATGATAAATTATTCAACTAATTGAATGGATTTGCAGTGATTAGGAAGTTCATGTTTTCTACTTACGAATATTGATTACATCAGCATGTATTACAGCAACAAACTATCTTATTTTTTCATATACCAGCCAGTATAAAATCAAGTCTTTGATATATCAGGCAAACTAGCTAAAGGCTCAAGAAGACTAAAGAAGAGATGCTTGTTTATTACTTCTCAGGTATTTCCAGACTCCAGTCTATTTGCAAATCTAAAGCAACGTTTTTTTCCCCCGGGTCAACTTTTTTTTCACTACTGGATTATGAGATATAAAAAATCACTTTCCTCATTTGTGTTTTTCTTAAATCATGCTATTATAAACAAGATATGCAAACATATTCATATAGAAGGCTTTTTTCCTGTATTTGGAATTTAAAAATGCCTTCTTAAAGACCAAATTGGCCCAAACTGTAGCTTTTTTTTTTTTTTTAAGATTTATTTATTCCAGAGAGAGAGAGAGAGAGAGAAAGCACACACAAGTGTAGGAGAGCAGAGGGGAGGGGCAGAGGGGGAGAGAGAGAGAGCCTCACAAGCGAACTCCCCGCTGAGTATGGAGCCCAACTCAGGGCTCAAACTCACCACCCTGAGATCATGACCTGAGCCGAAATCAAGAGCTGGGCGGTTAACTGACTGAGTCACCAAGGCACCCCAAATTGTAGCGGTCTTAATAACCTAGGTCCTCAATTAACGCAATCCTACCCATAATTTCACCTTTTACGAGAAGTAAAACAAATCCCCAAAAAGGACATGGAAGGAAAAAGAAAACTTCAGCATAAATCTCTTACTACATCTAAGTCTACATTATTTTAGTAAAAATGATGTTCCAAGTGATAACCTCAAAAGCTGCAATATTTTTAATCCTGAAAAGGATTTAGGTAATATTCAGTATTATGCACTTGAAATTTGGGAAGGAAGCATGCTAATATACCATAGAACATTTTTTAGATAATATAAAATCAAATTTGTTTTTTATTTCATTCTGTTAAGTAAAAATGTGAGGTGAAATATGTCTTGCCCCTTGTAGGCCTTGTTTATTAAGGCTGTATTTTATTGTGTTTTGATGGCCAAAAGCAAATTATAGAAAAGTGTATTATAATTGGAAGTATATACAGTTCCCACAACTGTAACACACACAAGCATATACACATTTGCCAACCCACCCTGTCAGTCACAAATGCAGCAAACAGTGTTTGGACTGGGAAATAATCATAACTGGGACTACTGACACGTAGCACCTGGGAGACCTCCAAGTTCTTCCAAAGAATGATCTTACTTGATTTTTACAATAGCCTTCAGAGGTAGATATTTACAGGTAAGGAAATTAAGGCTCATTGAAATCACTGAATTGCCTGGAGTCTACCTTCTAGAGGGTTACAGAGACAGGATCAGAACCAGGCCTGCCATCTCCAAATTCTGGGGGCTTTCCACTCTGCCTCACTCCCAACACTGGGCCAGCAGTAAGAGGGAAGTCATGAGGGCAGAGGTGACAAGTGATTGTCACTGATTTGAGAAAGTCCCATCCCAGCATTAGTAAGCTGGTTGATACTAACGAGGCAATATGTGTTCATTGTTTCCAGTGTACTTCTGAAATCTTTGAGGCAGCTTGAACTAAATGAGCCACCATCAAAAAAAAGGGACCAGCATATCCCAATTTGCCCTCTAAATTCTAGAAGACAGCCTCGACCCAGTTTTCAGGATACCTGCAGCTGTCGCGGCAGTTATTACCACCCACGTGCTTGGAATCCAGCTGCTTCTGCTCGGATGAGATTAGAAATCCTGAAGCCATATGACTCAAGGTAAAGATTGTCTGTTCACCAGCAAGGTCTCTGTCTGAAGCCCTTCCCTTCCACCTAGTCTTTAAGAGCCGAGAGCCCTCTCCTCCACCAAAAAACAGTTTCTGAGAAAGCCTCTGGTATGTATTCTTGATGCAAATGTAAGCCAATACAATTCTTTTCCCAGTGACACTTATATTTAATGCTTTGTCTGTAATTATGGAAAGAAAGCCTTCGTGGTGGGCAAGAGAAAATTCAGGCATTACAAAGCAGGCTGGGAAGTAAATTTTTCCAGGTGAGATCTCTCCTGCAATTCCACCATCGTTCTGTGACTGGGAGGCTCCCCCAAAGCCCCCGAAGTTCATGCATATGAAAAAAACTAATGCAAACCAGAATCTAGGTGGCTATTTTCTACTAAATATAAGACTGTGGAATCATTTATGTGTTTTCCTTATCTTTCCTTCTCCCTCTGAACCTTCCCATTCTGCAATCGAGAATAAGTGAACTGAAAGCACGGTATGATACATACTACAGGAGTTAACTTGGAATGCCCATGAATGGGCTTCAAAGGGTCTCTTGGAATAGTACGCGGAATATGATGGCCATGTGTGTGCAATGTCTTGAGAAGAAATTTTACAGTTTTTATCATATTTTCAAAGAAATTGCTAATCTAAGAACGGTTAACAGACTTCAGAATTGTTCCCAGCTTTACCACTTTCAGGCTGTGACACCTTAGACAAGTCAATTAACTTCTCTGTGCCTCAGGTCCTTCACCAGAGGTCTAGGCGCTATTGTAAAGATGAACTGAGATAGTGTATGCAAACCACTCAGAGGAAAGCACAGCATAAATGCCAGGTAGCTGGCTAGTGTTATTACTAGCAGAGTAAAGGACCTGAGGAACTTCAAGAGCAAACAAGAGTCCCCGTCCAGATGCTGAAAGAGGAGAACAGGGGAGCAGAGCCACAAACTCGCAGAATTTACAGCTTGCTTAGGGTGTGCAAAATGCTAGGACTGGAAGGAACCCTGTAGTTCCCTCCTTTTACAAACGAGGATGCTGAGACCCAGAAAAGGCAAGAACTGCCACGTCATAAGGTTAGTGACAGAATGTGAACACCGGATTTGGGGTCTACTCCAGGCAGCTAAAAACAAAGAGAAGCTGCCACTGAGGCACAGTTGTTACCCAACTACGAACAAAAGCCATTCAGCATCACCTGATTTATAGGCATTTTACCTCCCTTGCAAGAGGACCCTTGGTCCTAGGCATCATAAATCAACATGTTCATGCATTTCATTTCTAGTTCCTCTCCTTTTGTTCCCCTTACAATAGGAAAAGCAGGGTATGAACAGGTATCTGACTGATTTACGTCAATGTACCTGTTTTAACCTTTGAAACCAAGACTCCCACTCCAGGAGTTACTAAAGTGAATGTCATGACTGAGCACATTCCCATACCAGCTCTCACGTGGACAAAGAATGGATGTGAATGAATATTAAGCTGTATATTAAGATTGGACAAGTAGTCCCAGATAGAGAGATCCATAATTCCACTTCCTCTCAAACACGAATATGTGTTATACAGGAGATATGCTAGAACTGCATTGATAGAAGACTTGCATAGGACCCAGGGATTTAATTTAGCCCAAACTTTGGGCTTGTCTTTGAAGAAACTTAATTAAGGTTCCTCATCGCTTCATTCTTTTTAGGAAAAACATCAAATTCTCCGTTGGGTTAATTCCAGCAAACTTCTACTTGTTTAGACCAAGGCTTAACCCCCAAATTTCTGTGAATAATTATACTAATTTTAAAATGCTTATGAACACATTTTATTACTTCACTGAAATAGCCTTGGGAGGATATGGTCTCCCTGGCATGTTAATGTCACTTAGGGCAGAAAGGAAAGTTAAAAACAATAATGTGAGGATTTCATCAACTGGCTGAACAAAAATGTCTACAACTTTACACAAAGGAAATGGGAGGATTTCCCCTTAAAAAACTTTAGGCTTGTTTGAAGAAATTAGAAAACAACATATGAAAAAGCAAATAAAAGTGCAGGATAGCAAACACTGGCGCTAAATTATGGATCAAGAGAATAGATGCTGAGTAGCACGGGCTGAGAGCCCCCAGAAAGGCTTTACAGTGGAGAGAAGAGTTGTGTGCTAGGCCTTGGATCACTGATTTTCAATCTGAAATGGATGAGAATGGCTGTGAGTCTAGAATTCATGCTGCAATGTCCAGCTGGGGTCATGATCTAAGGGAAACACAATCACCTGATTTTTTTTTTACCATCTTTGACCAATAAATCTACAAAAATATCAATAACCAACCAAGTGAAACAAAATAACTTAAATTTAATAAGTAACAAAATATACTATATTCAGAGGTGCCTGGGTGGCTCAGTGGGTTAAGCCTCTGCCTTCGACTCAGGTTATGATCTTCGGGTCCTGGGATCGAGCCCCAAATCGGGCTCTCTACTCAGCAGGGAGCCTGCTTCCCCTTCTCTGCCTGCCTCTCTGCCTGCTTGTGATCTCTCTCTCTTTGTCAAAGAAATAAATAAAATCTTTTAAAATTTTAAAAAAATATACTACATTCACTTTTTAAAATAAAAGTGGAGACCATAACATTATATCAAATAAATGCACAATCTTTATAAAGCCTTGTGCTTTAAGCATTAGTAAATTTGTTCTGGGAACCTGCAACACATTTATGGGACTGCATTTTAAAATATGTACTGAATTTTATAATAACCACACTAAACAGTTATGAAATATTCATTCTTATTTATGGACCAGTGGCAGACAAAAGTTATAATTGCTTGTAGATCTGTAGGAAAAACTAAGCCCAATTATTTTAAGACGTAAAACAAACAATAATAACAAAACAGATGTCCACCAGTTCTGAGAAGAAAATTCACAGGTTTTTCTAATATAATACATTTTATGTATCTACAACTTAACTTATAAAAGTTTAAAAAGAAATATTACTTTAAAAAATATAGATACCTCAGGTTTATAACTAATTAAGAAGAGATATATATAAATCACAAGAAGCTGAAAAGAAAATGAAAGGAAACCACATAATCATATGGACATAAAATAATGTCAGTTACTGTATTTATCACGCAGAGTTTAGATTCATTCTGGTTTATGTAGCTCATTACTCATTGTAGAACACCAGATTCCAACAGATAGGTATATATACCCCAGGGAGAATTACTCGAGGTAACACATTTAAAGAAGAACCCAGAAAATCATCAAGTCTACACAGCTGTTTAATAGTTTTTGCTGTAACAGTGACAAAATAACCCACTTACATAAATCCTGTATTTGTCTACAAAATACAGCACAAAAAAACCCAAAGAAGCTAAAATATCTCAACTTCAAATGTCTCCTTGCAGTAACTACTCTTTAATGACATCAAGTTTTCATTACCAACATGATTTACCTCTAAATGTTCATTGATGCACGACTTTTGGGATCGCTAATAGTGTCTTGAGGTGAGGCTCTTCTCCCTAAGTCATATCCCTAAAGGGCAAAGTGTTGGGGATGTTCTGTCAAAGGTCAAACAAAATGAAAATATGCATGCCCTCAGATTTCCATAATAGATGTGGGAGCTAACTCTCCCTCAGTAAGACCTGCTAATTATTCACAGGTCTAAGTAAATTGGTTTCCATTAGATCAACAAAATAATCAAAGGGAATGTATTTCGTGCTAACCAAAGCTGTATATTAAGCTTGAACAAGTAGAGAAAACAGGATTCTTCATAACAGCTAGAGTGGTAATAACTCAAACTGAAGACTGTGTCCACCACCGTGCTACAGTGGGCACCATATGAAAATATGGGGACAATCTACAGAAGGACTGACCAGACTGGCCTTCCAAATGGTTTCACCAGATGGGTGAGCTTTTAGCTGAGATTCAAAGGATGTGTAACTATTTTCCCAGACACAGAATTTTGGGGTAAAGAGTGAGGTGATTTCCCAAGAAGAGAGAAACCATGTTCCATTCATGGATTTCTGAAAGGGCCTGGCTTTTTAGAGGTGCAAGAAAGGAAACATCAGAAGACACAATAGGCCAACTAGGTCCAGACTCGGAAGGAACTATAAGGCATGCTCAGGCATTTGGACTTTATCTGGGAGGGCAGCTGAAAGCTAAGGGAAGTAAACACTGCACATAACATATTTTTCCAAACAACATTTCACTCCTACTTAAGTTATTTCCAGGATGGGGGCACAGAGCATCCATAAAGGAGGTACAGTCTTCTTTGTGGTACTATTTGAAGAAATCTCTCCCCGCCTTGTCACTACCACCTGACTCCCACAATAAAGAGACGGATGCCTTTGGCCAGTGTGATAACATTCCTTTGCAGAAGCAAAAATGTGAGCTGTAGCTACTGCTAATACTGTGGTTTATTACTTTATAAGCTCTTCTAATAGAAACTAGGTTTCTGGAAGAGGGGAAACTGCAAGAAAGCAATGAAGACTTTCTTCATAATTTGCCTAAGGTCAGTTCTCTCCCTGTGAACCAATTCTCCAGTAATTGTTATATCCATTCTCTCTTCCTCAGAAGAGCAGATCACTTTCCACTTTCATTTCATACATTCCTTTTCCATTTAATGATGTATCTTGCAAATTTGCCTCATTCAAATAATGAAGAAAATTGGTACATTAAGTTATCACAGAACAATGGAAAAAGCTACACCAAAAAGCCCACTCATAACAGTCACAAGGCTCAAACGAACACAGGAGAGATCTATTCTGTTCCTTTATATTCCATTCACATTTATAGAAAGAAATAGAGCCCTCAGCCCTAACACAAAGTGACAACAGACACAGCAGTTCAATTTGAGTCTGATGAGGATAAATTCAGCCACAGAATCCCAGTTGCCTCTGACTCCCCCTGGCCTCTCTGGGCTTGCCTCAGCTACCTGGTCTGATGGACTTTTTTTGTTATCATGTTCCACCACCCAAGTCAGCCACCATTTGTCATTTACCAAACGGCCTCATAGCTGTCTCACAGCTCTCCGTTTCCCAGATCACAAGGCACATACCGCAAACTCATCCTAAGACACAGGTTTTTACCACGTTATTTCTTTGTTTGTAGATGTCTTTGTGACTACTGAATCAAGCCCAGACTCCTCTGAGGCATTCGAAGTATTTATGTCCTTCAAAATGTGTCTCCACTAACTCCAGTAATATATATCATTCATCACTCCTTGGCTCCAGGGAAAGAAGCCCTCTGTCTTTCACATTCAAAGCAAACTTTGCTCAAGCTATCTCCCATGCCTATATAAGGCAACCACAGAAAGTTGTGCAGGTGGTGCACTGCACAACTTCAAAAGGTGACATTTATATATAGTCCACATAATTACTGGTGGGCAGCCTTGTGTCTGGACTTTTCTATAAAATAATTTCTAATTCAAAAACTTGTATGAATTATGTGAGAGAGAAACTTTTGCTTTATCTGGATTCAGTTTTCTTTCATTTATAAAAAATTTAAGAGAATAACATTGATACATTTAAAACATATGGGCAGGTATCTAGTATGGATGTATTCCCTTCCCTCTCACTAATTTTACTAACTTTATGAGGTCACTTGAGAAACCAAAAAAGTTCAAAAAAGTCATATAGGAATCTTTGCTTCTAAATCAGTTACTTTAAATGTCTGGCTGTCTTTTTGGGAGGAATGAGAGAATGCATTGACCAAGCAAAATGTATCCAAAAGCTCTTTGCTCAAAATCAGCTTCCAGGGGTTCTCAGCTCTAGCGTGCATTGGAATCACCTGAGGAGTTTTTAAAATGACTGATGGCTAGGTCTAAACCCAGATTCTAATGTAGTTGTCTAGAACATGGCCTGGGAAGTGGGGTTTTTCTTTAAGCTTCCAAGGAGATTCTACTGTGCAGCCAAGGATAGGCACCACTGTCTCTATACATGTCATACTTAGAAATCAATTGACTTATTAACATTTCTTTTTCTTTTTAAGATTTCACCTATATATTTCACAGAGACAGAGAAAGAGCTAGCACAAGCAGGGGGAGCGGGAGAGGGAGAAGCAGGCCCCTGGCCTAGCAGGGAGCCCGATGAGGGACTTGATCCCAGGACCCCAGGATCATAACCCTAGCCAAAGGCAGACGCTTAACTGACTGAGCCACCCAGCTGCTCCCCACATTTCTTATTAAAGATGTCCTTCTCTTGTTCCACCCACTTCCATGTTAGGACACTAGCAATTCATACCCTGGTAGCATTTCACTTTAGAGAGATTACATGTTTCCCTCTTTGAGATATAAAATATTGAAGGGGCAAGTTAGCAGCAAATAATGAGGAGAACAAAAAACAAACAAACAAACAAACAAAAACACAAGTTTTCTCCTTAGTTTAGAATAGCCATGAACACTCCTACTCAAAGGGACCCCAGGATTTCGTTTACATGCCACTTCAAAACCCTCACATTCCTACTGGTGATGAAGTGAAATACATGTAAGTTGGATCTTCTTCTTAATTAAAAAAAGAAAGAAAAACAATGAGCCCCCACCCTCAAATCTACTCATCTCAAACATCTAACACAAGAAAACCAGAATTTATTCTCTTGTGCTTTACAGTCACCAAAATTTCTCACACCTCTAGAAGGATGTGAGGCCTTCTGTTCCCATATAAGTTCAAAAAACAATGATGTTGGAAAAATTAGCATCAGGTTACATTTACATGCATGACATGTTCGAAAATTAAAATATATCAAAGATGTTGAAAAAGCTGATAGTGGTCTAAAATAGTAACTATCACACTGTCCTGGTCTTGACTTGGAGAAAGATACAAATTTTACCCCAATGACCCAATTTTTATATGTAATATATGTACATAACTAACCAAGTTGCATAAAACAGTATTTGTCCTTACTTCAAGTAATTCTATTTCATTGTTTTAGCTCTTTAATTCCTTAAATTGATTTCACAACACACTAATGAATTGAGAAAACAGGGCTGTTCTTAGAAAACAGTGGTCTAAAGGGCAAAAAGAAAAAAATACCTACTCTTTCCCCTAAACAAAGATATTTGGTCTTCAATTTTAAAATGGTGGTTACTTAACTTTAAGATGTGTTAGGAATCAGAAACTGCCCAAAAGATGGTAAAATTAAATGTTTTAGACTTTAGCCCGTGGTCATATTAAGACCAGAATCCTCCAAGCTCCAAACTATTTCATTCAGAGTTCCCTTTATCAAGATTTTCTGAGAATCCTAGGGTATATTTTAGATGTGTCAGAGAATCGACCCTGGCTGTCCCACACTGTCCTGGCCAGCAGACCCTGTACTCTACAGCTGCTACTTTGGCAGACCTCTGCCACCTCAAGCAGAGCTCAGCTAGTTACGCTCCAGCAGTGAAAGAAAGAGAATATTCTTTCCTTTCCACCTGCTATATCAGGGGAGGAAGACTCAAGGCAAAGAGTCAACTGAGACCGGTCCTCCAAGTCACACCCACAATCTCTTCCCCTCAATGGGTCCCCATGCTGCCTGGCTGCTGCTCAGGATGTGTTCCAGGGCCAGAAACACACTTTACCACAAACTGCCACTCTCCCCACCCATACTCCCCCCTGCACTGGGGCAGACTCCTTGCCTCATAATGAGAGTATATTGTCTCCCAAGAGCTCCATCATCCCAGGACTCCCATTACTTTTAGTCCATCAGGCCCATCTGATATGCTCATCTCAGCTATAAAAAGGACTCACACCTTGTTTCCAGCAAGACCTCCAGAACCCATGTGAGTCCCTGGATACCTGGATCCACTCCAGAGGTCAGGCACATCTCAGTCTGGAGACAGCCCAGTCGGAACATCTTGTAAACAGTCTCTGTTTAATGCTCTAACTTTGAGAACCAGGCCCAAATGAAAGAAACAGACACAAACTTCTTCTGGAGGTGGCTGAGAGTACAATTTATCTAAAGTGGGTTATTTGGGGAGCCGATTCCAGCTAAGTCATGTCAAAACTTCTATTTGTCAAGTGGCTGTATAATTTAGCCTATGCTAGCTAGTCTAAGCCTTGCCTCTTTCCTGTCATGTTTCCAGGAATACGAATAATATTCTAAGAAGACTGTTAATCAGGAAGCAGGGGTGCCAAAGTTGCCTATTTAGTATCCAAATACATTCATCTGGATGAGAAGTCTCAATTAAAGTCAAAATCTTGTAAGGTTTCAGTCTGGTTTTCGTACACAGCACAGCCTCTGAATCCAAAAGAGGAGGAGGGGGAGAGGGGAAGTTTCTAAAAATGGTTCAGCTGGCTTCTCATAGTTCTTAGTAAAGAATATCTGGAAACTAAGAAGTAAAATATGTGGATTACATTTTCAGCTTTAAAAAAAATGGGAAAACTATATAGTATAATATATTGCATCGTTTCCGTATTTTAATGTCAAAGTTAAATGTTTTTAATCCCTCTCTAGAACAATGACTTCCCCACCCCCCAACACGAGAACTTTATAATAGTGCTTTGTAGTTCATCATGGGGGTTACAGTAAACTTCCCCTAAGAACTTAGAAATAAGGTGGGTAAGTATAGTTTCTGATGAGTAACCTTTAAGATCAACATAATGACCATGAGATAAGCAAAATTACCTTTAAAGAAAAAGAGTGGCTTTGAGTCTTAAAGACCTAAGTGTATGCTTATTGACCAAAATCATTACTGAAGAAGGAGTCAGACAGAAAAGAGGGTAGGAGGAGGACCAGGCACAGTCACTTATAGAAAGAAGCCACCTAGACACCCCCATGAAGATTCTCCTAGGCAAGATCTCCAGATTTCTGAGCTGCTCAAATTCTCCCTGATGAGAAAGCCCCAAATGTACTTGGGCCTTGATTCATCCAATTCATCCAATGCCTCTGTCCTAATGCAATCCCCAACAAGCAGCCTTCCTTATGTGACTTCCAGTGTAAGACTACCCATGAGGAGAGAAGGCACTGACCATACAGACTTGGACTTAGCCACAAGCGCAAACTGAGCCCCTATCAAGCACCTCACTCTTGTCCTAGGTAACAAGGGTAGAGTGGAGAATTAGACATTTGAGGTCACTTGGGCTAACACAAACAAGTAAATAAGATAATTATAGCTAGTGATAAGAACAATTACTAACTAACTAACTAAATAAATAAATAAATAAGCTGAATAATGGACTAGATAATTGTCAGAAAAGAGGATGGGTATTTCAAGAATAGGGATCAGGAATAGTTTCTTTGAGAAAGTGACATTTAATATAATTAATGTTAAAATGTCACTATTACCTAAAGGAATCTAGAGATTCAATGCAATCCTCATCAAATAACAATAGTCTTTTTTATAGAATTAGAACAAATAATCCTAAAATTTGTATGGAACTACAAATGATCCCAAATAGCCAAAGCAATCTTGAGAAATTAGAACATGGTTGGTGGTATCACAATGCTAGACTTCAGGACATACCACAAAGCTATAGTAATGAAAACAGTATGGCTCTGGCACAAAAATATACACATTGATCAATGGAACATAACAGAGAGCCCAGAAAAAAACCCATACTTATATGGTCAATTAATCTACAACAAAGGAAACAAGATTATACATGGGGAAAAGACAGCCTTTTTAACAAATGGTGTTGGGAAAACTGGACAGCTACATGTAAAAGGATAAAACTGGACCACTTTCTTACATCTTACAAAAAATAAACTCAAATTGGATTAATGACATAAATATGAGATCTGAAATGATGAAACTTCTAAAAGAAAACAATATCTCTGCACATTAGCCTTAACAACATACTTATGGACATGTCTCCTCAGACAAGGGAAATAAAAGCAAAATTAAAGCATCTGAACTACACCAAAATAAAAAGCTTTTGCACAGCAAAGGAAACCATCAACAAAACAAAAAGGAAACCTACTGAAAAGGAGAAGATATTTGCAAATGATCTATCAGATAAAGGGTTAGTATCCAAGATTCATAAAGAACACATACATCAAACAACATCAAACATAACGATAATAATAAAAAAACAATTTAAAATGGGCAGAGGACCTGAATAGACATTTTTCCAAAGGAGACATACAGATAGCCAACAGATACTTGAAAAGATGCTCAACACCACTAATCATCAGGAAAATGCAAATCAAAACCACAATGAGATGTCACCTTACACCTGTCAGAATGGTTAAAATCAAAAACATAAGAAATAACAAGTGTTGGTAAGGATAAAAGTAATCTGTCATGCACTGATGGTGGGAACAAAACTGGTACAACCACTGTAGAAAAAGGAATGAAGGTTCCTTTAAAAATTAAAAATAGAAATGCCATTTCTTCTTCAAGCTCTATTACAAAGCTGTCATCATCAAGATAGTATGGTACTGGCACAAAAACAGACACATAGATCAATGGAACAGATTAGAGAGCCCAGAAATAGACCCTCAACTCTATGGTCAACTAATCTTCGACAAAGCAGGAAAGAATGTCAAATGGAAAAAAGACAGCCTCTTCAACAAATGGTGTTGGGAAAATTGGACAGCCACATGCAGAAAAATGAAATTGGACCATTTCCTTACACCACACACTAAAATAGACTCAAAATGGAGGAAGGACCTCAATGTGAGAAAGGAATCCATCAAAATCCTTGAGGAGAACACAGGCAGCAACTTCTTCCTAGGAACATTGCCAAAGACAAGGGAAGCAAGGGCAAAAATGAACTATTGGGACTTCATCAAGATCAAAAGCTTTTGCACAGCAAAGGAAACAGTTAACAAAACTAAAAGACAACTGACAGAAGGGGAGAAGATATTTGAAAACAACATATCAGATAAAGGGCTATTATCCAAAATCTATAAAGAGCTTAGCAAACTCAACACCCAAAGAACAAATAATCCAATCAAGAAATGGGAAGAGGACATGAATAGACATTTCTGCAAAGAAGACATCCAGATGGCCAACAGACACATGAAAAAGTGCTCCACATCACTCAGCATCGGGGAAATACAAATCAAAACCACAATGAGATACCACCTCACACCAGTCAGAATGGCTAAAATTAACAAGTCAGGAAATGACAGACGCTGGCGAGGATGCGGAGAAAGGGGAACCCTCCTACACTGTTGGTGAGAATGCAAGCTGGTGCAACCATTCTGGAAAACAGCATTGAGGTTCCTCAAAAAGTTGAAAATAGAGCTACCTTATGACCCAGCAATTGCACTACTGGGTATTTACCCTAAAGATACAAACACAGTGATCTGAAGGGGCACATGCACCCAAATGTTTATAGCAGCAATGTCCACAATAGCCAACCTATGGAAAGAACCTAGATGTCCATCAACAGATGAATGGATAGAGAAAATGTGGTATACATATATATACAGTGGAATACTATGCAGCCATCAAAATAAATGAAATCTTGCCATTTGCAATGACATGGATGGAACTAGAGGGTATTATGCTTAGCAAAATAAGTCAATCAGAGAAAGACAGCTATCATATGATCTCCCTGGTATGAGGAAGTGGAGATGCAATGTGGGGGGTTTGGGGGCTAGGAAAAGAATAAATGAAACAAGATGGGTTCAGGAGGAACCATAAGAGACTCTTAATGTCACAAAACAAACTGAGGGGGGCTGGGGGGGAGGGTAGGAAGAGGGTGGCGGGGTTATGGACATTGGGGAGGGTATGTGCTATGGTGAGTGCTGTGAAGTGTGTAAACCTGGCAATTCACAGACCTGTACCCCTGGGGCTAATAATACATTTACATTTATAAAAAAAAATTAAAAATAAATAAAAAATAAAAGAAAAAAAGAAAGAAATGCCATTTCTATTCTTTGGGTATTTACCCAAAGAAAACAAAAACACTGATTCAAAAGATATATACATCCCTATGTTAGTGCAGCATTATATATAATAACCAAGATAGAGAAGCAATCCAAGTATCCATCCATAGATGAATGGATAAAGAGCATGTGGTATATATACACAATGGAATATTACTTAGCCATAAAAAAGAATGAAATCTTGCCATTTGTGACAACATGGATGGACCTAAAAGGCATTATGCTGAGCAAAATAAGTCAGACAAAGAAAGACAAATATATGATATCACTCATATGGTGAACCTTAAAAACAAAACAAACAAGCAAACAAACGAAACCAGAGGCTGAGCCTATCCTGAGGATTTTCCAAAAGCACTTTCAACGAATCTTTCAAGTTCTATGTCCATATGATGATAGAGAAGATGATGAGGACAAGACCTAGAGCAAGCAATGTGAAAGGCAGTGTGAGGCACAAAGACAAATTAGGTGAGAGTAGCTACCCCCCACTGTGTGTGTGTGTGTGTGTGTGGGTGTGTGTGTGTGTGCATGCACGCTTGCTTGTCCTTCACCAAACAGCACAGGCCTCAACTCACTCCCAATCCCTGCCCAACTCTCTCGTAGGCCTGCACCTCCAGATGTTAGAACTTGGCTGCTACTCTGCCTGATTGCTTGATGAGGATCCAGACTCTGCCTGGCAAAGACAGAGGAAGAAAGTTTCTAGGCAGAAGGAACAAGAAAAGCACTGAAGCAAGAACTAGCCTAACAATCCTTTGAAACTTCTAATGTGCCTGGATTATGAACAAGAAGAAAACAACAGGAGATATGGCCAGAGAACCAAACAGGTGCAGAGCCACAGGAAGAGATCTGGGTTTTATTATGGCCAATAGGAAGCAAGGGAGTAACATGACCTGATTTAAATGTTTAAAAGACCCCATTGGCTCCTGTGTGGAGAATAAAGTGCAGGTGGTAGAGGAGGCTCTAAAATTAATCCAGCCAAGCAGTCACGTGGCCTGTCTAGGGTGACAGCAGTAGTGCTGGGGAAAAGTGAATGCCTTTAGGTCATATTTTGGAGATGGATCCACAGGACTTCTGGATAGACGTACATGTGGGATGGGGAGTCATACGTGGGCCTGGCAAAGTGCCCTGCCTTCCACTGAAATTACAAAGATATGGGGGCAGAAGGGATTAAGAGCTTTTCAATAGGCATCTCTGGTTTGAGATGCTCACTTAAAGACACATTTAGGGATGTCAGTTAGGCAGTTGTGGTTCCTGGGAGAACACTGGGATAGATATATAAACTTAGAAATTATCTGTACCTGTATGGTCCTTAAAGCCATGGCATTTCCATCCCTATGATGGTTATTTTTCAAGGTAAATTAATAAACTGAGTTATGCACCAAAGCAGTAGGAGCCAAGGTAGGATACCCCATAGCAGATAGCTGGCCTTGCCTGGGCTGGGCATGTCTCTTTGATTTGCTACACCCCTTAATTGAGAGCAGCTTCTACATGGTTGTTTTGTTGTGTTTTCACATATAAAACATTATGCCCAAGTTCCCCCTTTATTCTGCGGATTAACATGGAAATCTAAGAAATTGACGTGTATTCAAAACTTTTTTAAATGCGTTATTGTACTTGACTGAATAAAGAAATATTATACAAACACAAAAAAAGAAGATTAAACCAAGCAAATTAGAAGACCAAAACTAAATCCTTGTGTAGATTAAACCTCAGTTCACGGACCAGAGTTCATTGACTTTGGGCTCAATGTGGAAGGGATCGATTATTACAGAACACTTGAGAACATAATGGCAAATGCTGGTTAAGTCACTTGATGAAATAAGTTGCAAAAAAAAAAAAAAAGTAATGAGAGGATCCCTAAAATTAAATTCACATAAAACAATTTTGATTCATCCCTTTAACAGTCATTGATTAACAATTATGTGATTACTACATTAAATTCCTGCCCTTTGGGGGCTCCTCTTTCATCAGGGAAACAGACCACACTGTGGAACAGGGCAGGATGGAGGCAGGTGCGAGATGCCTTTGGACTAAGGTGAGAGGATGACAGACAGCTCCAAGGAGAAGAAGACAAGCAAATCACCCTAGAGGTGATTTTTCAAACACTAACCATAACCCTGGCTGATTATATAAAAACTTTACATGCCTGTTTGAAATTTAAATTTAAATTTGCATATATAACTGATGTAATTAAATTAACAGACACAGTAATGTTTTTATAGGAGCCCTTAGCAGCATTTTCAGTGGAGTCTTCTCAAGGTATTTCCATCCCCCCGCCATTCTCCTTTAATCTTTTACCATCCTTTCTGTGTAAATCTAAGATTTGGGGGCACAAGAGTCAACTTTCCTTACAACCCCAAACTCTGTATTTACTTATTTATTTACGTGTAAGTGCAGCATTAAGGGGAACAGAGGAGAGGATGGGTGAGGTGATGCTCCTGACTTCCATTTCACTTCAGCCTCGAGGAGTGGGAGAGCTGCTCTTTTGATTAAAAGAACCCTATTTCAATGACTGAGACACATCATTTCCATTGCCACAGAGAGGAAACAGCCTAACCTGCTTTGAAGCTGGTTCCTAGCCATCTCTCTGCTACCTTTTTTGTACTTTTCTCCTTCCCAAGATCCTGTGGGAAGACCACACAGGCCTGCTCAACCTGGGACAAGCCCAGCCACCTTGCCATTCTGGCTTTCTTTGTTCTCTCTCTCTCTCTCTCCCAGTGCCCTCCTTTCCTCTCTTGGACACTCTCTCCAGTGCATTAGCTGGGCTCAGGACCTGTTGAACCAGGATGAGAAGGCTGAGTCAGCATGCTGTAGGCTTTAGGGAACATGTTCTCTCACCTTAACTGCCCATCCTCTATTCTCACACTGATGGCTGTAGACTATAAACCATTTAAGTGTTAATATCAAGAATCTGTTTGGTCTTTGGTTTCAGATCATTGAGGATGAATGAGCTTAGGTAAAAGAATTCTCCTTAGGATCTCATCAACTCACTAGAAATTTCCACTAGGGTTTGGGGCCAATGCCCAGACTGGCTATAAATCTGCCTTGCTTTGCTGGTCATTAACCTGAGTGTGTGTGTGCCTCGGGGACCTGGAAGAGAGGAGTGGCTATGACAGAACAAGATTCACTGTACTTTGGGGTCCCTAGGCCAACATCTCTATTAATAGCACTCCTTACCAGCACCTCCATTTCAGTATCAACAAAAGTCAGGCTTTTCAAGGGCTCTAGAAGCCACAGATATTTCTTTTTTTACATCTGAACTCTGAATGAGTTGTTATGAAAGCACCTTTGTTCTGCAGGATGCATTGTACCTGGATGAAAGGACTCATTCTAAAAGGAGAACACCGCCCTTCCCCATCATCCCAGAATCCACTCTTTGCCACAAAGGTTGCATCAACTGCAACAGAAGATAATAATCATAAACCATACTCACAATCGCAGCTCAGTATCATCTTTAACCTGTGAGTGTCTTTTTATTAAACCTTTTTATAATACTTTTATTTCCACAACTGATTTCTATGACACTGCACCAAAATGCCCTCCCCTTCCCCCGCACCTCTGCATTATCCCTTTAAGGCCAGTTTGATTCTAGATAATCAACCCATGAAGTAAAATCAGGAAAGAATGAATTCTGCCCGTGTATCAAACTGGCTATTCTGTTTTTATTCCTGGGCGTTTCATCATTGCAAGTTACAGAGCGCAGGCTCTAGGTGCTACAACTTTTTTCAGACTTCTGTCTAGAATGGACCTAAGTCCAGAGACCGTCCTTACCTTTAGTTGAACTAGATGCACATCCACATGCTTGCTGTCTGAGTCCTGCTGGACTGAATAGGTGAGGTCCCGGACCCTCTCTGAGGTCATCCGGAGCCAGGTCTCAATCTCAGGTAAGTGGAGGACAATCTTCCAGTCAGCCCCTGTATGCAGTGGGGGTGGCTTTTCATACTGCTGGTCAGAATCCATGTCCTTCATTGCCTCTCCTCCCTCACCCTGCTCCACAGTGGGCGTCAAGTTGATGGCCATGGGTGAGGCATCAGTAGCCATGGGATCCAGGTCCTGTGACCTCAGTGGGGAAAGTGTCACGCTCATGGTTAACATGGAGAATTCTAAATCTTACTTCTTTCCAAAACAGCTGAAAGGCAAGAGGAAAGAAGAAAGCAGGAAAGAGTCAGACAAGATTGCCAAATAAAGAAATGATACTTTGCAGAAGAAACAGGATTTCTAAATTAAGCCCGATTTCTAAATTAAGAAACCATAGCTCATGGCAAAAACAGAAGGAGGTGTTGTGAGTTTCTACATAGTAGCCCCAAGACCCAGAGTACAATAGGAACACAAAACCACATGGTATTGCCTACCCCACCATCCATTCTCTCATTCCCACTAATAAAATCCTGATTTTCAGCATACATATTTCTGCTAAGAATTTAAAACTACATCTCCTATCTCCATGGCAGCTAGGTATGGCCATGTGACTAAGTTCTGACCAAGGGGAGATAAGTGGAGCTTTTGTACAGAAAGCTTGTAGAGCTGCATAAAGGGAGCTGACTTAAGGAGGGGCCTTCTTTCTGCCCTTCTGTGTTTCCCCCTTCTTCTAGACTGCAATGTGCGCTTGATGGCTAGGGTTCCAGCTGCTATCACGGACCAGGAGACGCTTTGCGGTATGTTGGTGGAAGATGGTAGAGCAAGGTGGTGGGAACACGGATCCCACATGATAACAAGGAACTACTGTATCAGTCCTAGGCTGCTGCCCTGAATTTCTTTTATTGAGAGAAAAAAGGTATCTGGTTTTAGCCACTATTACTTAGGGCTTTTCTACTACCAGCACCTAAACATCATTTTGGCTATTATAACCCATACACTCAATACATAGGATAAGCAGAGAGGGAACATGTTCTAATTAACAAAACACTGAGCCGAATTCAGGAGAGGTTGCTCCTTTCTATAATATGTTATATAAATAGATATCATGTAGTATTCCAAACCTAAACTTTGCCAAAAAGTATAAATCATGTGGGTTAGTATATACAGTATATCTAATTAACTATTAACTTAAATTACTTAATATTTGGTCGTGTTGAAATTTTGGGAGGGGGAGGCTTCTGGGATTTCAAGAGTAATAAATTGCTCTGAAACACATAACATTAAAATGTTAATTAAGGGGCACATGAGTGGCTCAGCTGGTTAAGCAGCAGCCTTTGGCTCAGGGCTCAGGTCATGATCCCATAGTCATGATCCAGGAGGTGGCCCCAGGTGGGCTCCCTGCTCAGTGGGGAGTCTGCTTCTCCCTGTCCTTTTGCTCCTTCCCCCACTTGTGCTCTCTCTCTCTCTCAAATAAACAGAATCAAATAAATAAATAAAATGTTAATTAAATATATTTAAAACAACATAAGTGTAAGTAATAGTAATAAGTAATAATAATTCTAAGTAATAGTAATAGTTGATAAGCTTAAGAGGAAACTAGTTTTCTAATGTAATGATCTAAGCTATATAATTTATCTTTCTTCTAGAACCAGTTTAATATAAAAATAACAACTTTTAGGATCTTGTACATTAAACATTTTACAGAGACATTATTTTTAGTTTTAGGAGTAGATTCTTCTACTCAAGGTAACGGGTTTTTCTTTCATTAGAGTTTTTCTGGTTCTACACATTCTAGCTCCCTTCCCCAAAGATGAAAGGTGACCAAACAAAATATGAAATTAAATGTGATTATCACAAAGTAGTCTGTATTTCTTTATATTCTTAATATTAACTTAGTAACAACAGCAAAATTATTTTACCTACAAAAATAGAGGTGGGGGAAGTTCTCATTTTTACCAGGAACATGTAACTTTCCATACAGAAATGGGCACAGAGAATAAAAAGACTTACTGAATTGACAAAAACCTTAAGAATAAGTTATTCCTACAACATATTATTTCAGAAGCTTTTCAGTGCTGGAGCGTACTGCCCCCTCCCAATTTCTTGTACTTTAATTTTTAAAATAAATGACAAGCAGCTTTATGGATGAATTTTTGAAAGCAAGGTTATTTGGGATACTAAAATACAATGTCATAAAGTAGGTTTATCACTTTGGTACCTGCCTCAGAGAATGGTTTTAGGCTTCAACTCAACAGCTTTCTCCACCTGATTGCAAGAGGGACAAATCCATACCCCCACATTTTTAGCCATCCTTGCATACAGTTTTTTAAAATAACATTAGACCTGGCTATTTTAAAAAACCAGTTAAGAGTTATCAAAACTCCAGGAGCGATAAAACTCCAGGAAGAGTGAGCTACCACACTATTTATTCATATCCTAGCCTCAGACAGGCTCTGGTTCTGATTTCCCAAAGCACTTTTAAATTTTTAATCAATCCACTGCTCTCTGGGGGATCTGTTCAGAATCACAATCCCAGAAAAGGAATCTGATACACGAAGGTTAATAAAGGCTTCCAGTGGAAGGTCACAGAACTGGTGATAAATGAAGATGACACTGGTGTCACAGTGGTTACCTCTTCTAAGAAACCAGACTCACCCAAATTAAAAAACCAAAAGCCAGAGTAAGGTACAGTGAACTGTGTCAGCCGCACGCACGCACTTGCTCAGACACCCAACCCCAGATACCTCCCAAGAGCCCTACACAACTGAAAAATGACGCTTGGTCATTGTGTTTTCTCTGAAACTCCTAGATCAACACAGGGCCTTCTCTGGAATACACATCTTACTATAAACTAAAGAACATACTAAAAATGGGCTCAAAGCAGCTTATGTCCCAACCCACAGCATTTCCATATATACCATCAGGCTGTGCCCGACACAGGCACAGTGCAGTTCCATGTGGGGCAAGATGCTCCACATTTCTGAGTCTCAGATTCCTCATAGGTAAAATGACAAAATTGGGCCTGACCGTAAGAATCTGGGATTACCTAGGGTTATTTATCCAGAGATTTCAAAGCCATCGGAAGCATCCTGCCTATACTGAGAACCGTGCAGACACTAAGTGCTGGTCCTCCATATTATCAAAGCACATGAACAGCATCGATAGATTTGTCCTACTTCACAGAACAAAATAAAGTAGTACAATGCAAATGCCTTTTGTAAATTATTATTACACATTATGTGTTGCTAATTCCTCCCGGAGAAACACATACATGAGATCCTCTCCCCATATAGCTTGAAATTAAAGACGTATGACAGAGGTGTGGTTATATATGTAGAGGACACACAGAGTAAGATAAAAACATTAAAAATGTAGCTGGTATTCATCACACATGAGTAAAGGGTAAGGAAAACTTACAGTCAAGCTGCAAAGCAAAGTTTTCCCTGCATCTGTAAAATTTCAACATGGATCTGATGTTTCCATATTTAACTGACCAGACTGTAAACAAGAGAATTTCTGTACCTCAGAGAAGTAAAGCAAATCAGTACCATACTCAAATTTTATTTCAATTTCTGTCTATTTTCCCTCTTGTACAACTTTGCTGCTGGGGAAGGAATATCATATGTGTCATAAGAGCATAGCAAGTCTGGAAGGTGGCATAAAATTGATTAATTAACCATTTTCATGGAAAGTAATTACTATAAGCATTTAATTTTCAATTCTAGTAGCACACATCTAATGTACTACCCATTGATAACTTATCTCTATTTCTGATTTTCACCAAATCACATCTGATGTCAAAGATAAATTAATAATTTAAAGGAAAACTGCTTCACATTTTAGAGATCTATAGTAACAATCTTTGTGTATATTTTCCTGCCCCATCAGGACTACTCAAGCTTGCCTTTCCGTCAAATTAATTACTCCATTTGAATGCAAATAGCAGGAAATGCAGCACAAGACTATTCATGTTCTTTTAGATGCCGTTGAGTTTTGTATTCTTCCTTTATAAGGATGGCATCTTGCAAAAAGATTCCTTTCCAGTCACAGCGAAATTTTCTTTTAAAGCCAACGACAACTTCTGATGGTGCAAATGAAAGCAATGACCCAGATGTGTACAGGTGCCCACCCACTTACTCAGGTTCCAAAAGTGCGTGACAGGGGTGATCAACCAGCTTTTTGGAACCCAGTGACCTCCCCCTTCCCCTCCCCCATCAAATGCTTAGCTGTGTCCACCTCTCCAGCATTAGAGATAATACCACCTTTATCCCAGCGGCTGTTAAAAATAACATAAATCAAATCCTTTCCTTTCCACAAATCCAAAGAAGGTTCAACATTTAAAGTACAAAAACTACAAGCAGTAAAGATTTTAAAGTTTTGTTGTTGTTTTTTTTTAATTTGTGGGAGGGCTTTTCCCACCATATTCTATCACCCTATAGAAACAGAAGAAATGTACCATGAATTGCTTACTAACAAGGATTGGTTCTGCTATCTTCCTGACAGTCCACAAGTTTTTAGTTGAAACCTGATGTTAGCAGAATGCATTTGACTAAGTCACATATAAATCAGACAGTGTTCTTCGACCAAGCTAGGAGACAGAAAAATGCAACTACCCAGTCATCAAAGCTGCCCACCTCCTCCTCCCTTCTCTTGTCAATTTTTCCCTCTTAAATAAAAGAACAGAAAAGCTGGAAATCTGTCGCATGTACTCACTGTAAATGCTTTTGTCCCTAAAGGTCCTTCAGGATTAAGCATCTGGCTCCTCCTTCTCCACCCCCCTCCGGTTCTCTTCCTGTGGCCCAAATAAGATAAAACCTGGGGTCAGGGCTGCCCCTGGCCAGCAGGACACTGGTGAGTCTGTAGGGCACCCGCTTCATCTGCCCTCCCGAGCCTAAATCTCTTACAAAGAGAAGGCTACTCCGCTGTCCCTATTTGGAAGCTAATGCATAAGCTCCAGGCCTGTGCAGTTATAGTTAGGTCTTTTGCAAACAAGCCGTGATAAGTGAGCAGAGAAAAGGGAGACAGTTGCCAAAACAAGGATCACGATGGAAAAGAGTGTCTGGGTGGACAGAGCACATCCAGTCCCGGTTCAGAAGAACCAAGACTGTGTATCTTAAAAGTTGAGCAATCCTGAAGCAGAATAAATTAATAAATTTATAAATAAATGAATAGCACTACATTAACATAACCAGCTGACAAAGCCAATCTGAAGGAAATAGATTCAAGTTCCCTCTCCTTTCTTAGGGAGAAACTGTTCTTTCCAAGTAAGAACGTCATCATGTGTACAGTCTGAGAAGCAGTTTTACCATCCATGTAAAGCAACCCCAAATCTCTCAATCTTTCTGTGCTCTGCTTACTCCCCAAAAAACAAGTGAGAGACTAAGCATAATTCTAGCCAAATTAACAGATCTGCTTGCTACAAAGCACATGTTACAAAACTGAGATACAGAAAATTGTTAGACATTGCTAAGTGTCCTTTTTTCCTCTGTCTTCATTTCTTTTACATTATCATATTCATTATTCACAGAACCTATTCATAGAAATCATGAATTTTGAAAGTTCCACTGGAATGTTTTCATTTTTGTCTAAGGTTAGCTCCCATGTTTTCATTGCATTAAGGAAAAGTAAACTTAAGAGGTGAACCCAGTATCTGACTCTGGCATTTTAGAATCAGGCTCCGTAAAAACACAAAAGCAAGTTTAATAAATTGCTGAATTAAATGTCATGGCCTACCTAGATGAAGAGGCTCTAATTCATCATCTGGTTTTAAATCTTGTTGCCCATGTATCTCCCTGGCCTCTTGTGAGGTCAAACACTGGGGAAACTTTAAATGGTTCTAAGCTCTTTATAGAGGGGAGCCCAAGGGTTCCTGCCAAGTGTTAAGTTAGATTTTTACTTGGGGGGAAAAAGAGAGATTGGTTTTTGTAAGATGCTCCCAAGGAAGTTTCCATAATCACTGACTGATTCTTCCTGCCAGCCCTCTTCTCCTGTGCCAGCCCTCTTCTCCTGGCCCCAAGGCCTCCATATTCACCTGGAATAACAGGGTTTAGAGAGATCACCACCATAACCCCAGATTAGTCTCACTTTCTAATCCTCCTGCCACAACAGAGCAGCCTGCAAGCAGATATCTGTGAGCAGGACTCAAGTGATGGGGGGATTTAGGGGCTGACATGTAAATAGTGGGGCCCTGACAGATTTCTGCAATTAAGAAGATTTTCTTGGTGTTATCACTGATGTTTCCTCTCTTTTTTCCCCTTTATCATGTCCTTTGTGCATGGCTGTATCTACAGGCAGATGGTCGATTATATCCTGCTAATCACACAGAGACATCTCCCAGTCTCCCTTCAATCATCGCTAACTCCCTCACCCAGAGCATAGGGTCTTCTGTCAGCCATAACACACTTCATCAATCTCTTCCTTCCTCGGTCTCTCCTCCTTCCCCCCAACCCACCCGGATTATTCAAATCCTTCTCCTGTGGCACAGGCACCCAGATTGACTGGTCTATTCACCATACCTCCCATGTTTTCTTTCCCCACCACAGCAGTCGGTTCCTGTCACTCAATCCATTTGGCTACATCAACCAGTCAGCGGCAAATGGTGCCTATGGTCATGAGTGTGCAGACCTGGACTCAATGATGAGTGTTCATACTTCTTACTCCCACCCCAATGGTGGGAGTAATATTATTGCTAATAATCATCTTTAAGCATTAGCCAGCTACCTTTCTGTTGTTCAAGAAAATGTCTTGAGAGAAAATGGATTGTAAAACTCTAATCCATAATCTACACGATTGTTGCTTTTGTCAATGCTATTAACACAAAGAAAATGAAAGAAGATTCATTTCAAATCAACTGACATTACTGAGAATCAATTTTATATAAGGTTTATGGGTTTATATGACTCATCATGTTTACCCTCAAGGAAATTATAATAGGCACAATTTCTCTCCCTCCAACTCTCCCCACCCCACTCCACCCCACACACGTACGCACACATTCACCCACTGATACCTATTACACAAGCAGGATGTGAGCCAAAAAAGCCTTGTGAGTATCCAGTAGATTGGAATTTATCCTGAATGAAGGAAAGATAAGGAGGAATATTTTCTGGTAAGGTAACATTTGAGATAGACTTGTAAAAACAGGTATGATTTAGATGGGTAGGGATAGAAGGGAAGTGGGGAAAGAATTCCAGCCTGGGTGGACATCTCAAAACCAAGAAGTTGTGAGAGTCAGCAAATAATTCGGCACTCAGAGGAAATGGGAGCTTGATGGGGACCAGAAAGAGATAAGGCTCCAAGGTAAGTTGTGGACAAAAGAGTGCTACAAAGGCCATACTATGGAGTTTGGAATGAATCTCACAGGAAGCAGAAACTTCAAAAAGATTGTAAAAGAAGAGATATAGGATTACAGTCACATTCTAAAATGGAACAGGAAAATCAATGCACATACTCTTATTTACCAAGAAAATGAAAGGAGAAATCAGCATTATGAGAGGATCAACATCCTCTTTTCCAAGTAGATTTCATTATTATAAAATGTAACCTTAAAAACCTCTTTCTAGTCAAAAAACAAAAAAAAAAAAAAAAAGAGGAGCGAAGGAGAGAGAGGGGCAGGGAGGCTACAAATCTGACTTTTAGATCACAGTGATTAAAGGAGTTCTGTGCTCTGTCCTACCTACTCCATTAAATATAAAAGGAATTCTCCATTTTTAGTTCTCCATTAACCCTAGTACCATAGATTTAAAGTGGAAAATTTTTAGGAATTATTTTATGCAATGTTGTCACTTTTTTTCTGTTCTAAAATTATTTTTAAATTAATTAAAAACTAATATATATTAATTCAAACACTGTAAAAATAGATAATGTTGAAGTTAAAGGTTCTCTTCTGTTCCTATATTTTCATCTCCAGTCAATAAGTGATAAGAGGCTATTTATCTTTTGTGACCTCTTTATGTAAAGTAGAAAGGAAATGAGCCCTAAACCCTATTTATCTTTAAAGTCTCTGAAGCCTAAATTAGTTGGTCTGTATTAATGCAGCAATATACAAGTGTTTGCTAACTCAGTGTTTATTAACCTGGTGCTAATAGGTATCCTACAAAAAGTTGCTACTGACAAATAAATTGAAAGTGTTGGGTGACTTCTGGGTAGAGATAGCAAACTGAATATATGTATCCAATTTTGCTTCCTCTAGAAATACCACTAGCACCCCTGCAGAGAGTTTTTTTATTTGGGATTTTTTTCTTTTTTTAATATAAACATTCAAAAATGGGAGGAAAAACAGTTTTGGAAACCAAAAATTTGATGAGTAAGTGATAAATGCCTTAGCTGACTTAAGAAAGCGAAATCCAGGGGCACTTGGGTGGCTCAGTTGGTTAAGCAGCTGAGATCAGCTCAGGTCATGATCTCCAGGTCCTGGGATCTAGCCCCGCTCATCAGGGAGTCAGCTTCTCCCCCTCCCCATCTCCATTCACCCCTCTCCCTCCTCCCTACCTCCCCCACTCCTGCTCTCTTGAATGAATAAAATCTTTAAAAAAAAAAAAAGCTAAATCCTAAACCAGCAGAGCAGAGAACAAAGAACCAACCTAATTTTACTTCAGAATCTTTAAAGCATTTTGGAATTCATAGAATCAGGCATCTCTGGAAATGGAGATGGAAGACTGTAAAGAATGAACTTCCCAAAAAGAAAAGTCTGACCTTTGCCCTGACTTCTAGGAGGTAACCTCTATACCTTAGAATTTCCAGAATGGCAGGAGTATTTTTGTTATTTATTGTGGGCCCCTCAGACCACTCCTGATAGTATGCTAACAAGGTGACTCATGATGGGGACTAGCCAGACACAAAGACCCACCATGTGGTTAGAGGGCTTGGTCTTTAAGCAACCCCCTGGGCAAACAAGTAGCCAATCATACCTAAGTAAGGAAGCCCCAGTAAAAACTATGGACATTGACGCTCAAGCAAATTTCCCAAGTTGGCAGTACTTCATGAGTATTATCACACATTAATGACAAGAGGGCAATGTATCCCTGAGGATGTGGACATTTTGTGGTTGGAAACTTCTCAGTCCCAGATTCCACCCTATATGTTTCCTCCTTTGGCTGGTTCTGATTTGGATACTTTTGCTATAATAAAAATAAAATCACAAGTATAGCACTCTCCTGAGTTCTGTTGAGTTTATCTTTCAAATTATCAAATCTGAAGGAGTCTATGAGAACCCCCAAATTTATAATCAGCTGGTTTGAAGTAAGGATAGCCCCGAGGACCCCTAAACTTGCCACTGGTGTCATAAGTCTTGGGCATACTTGGCAGCTTTGGAGGACTGTGCCCTTTACCTTGAGTTGGGCCTAACTCTGGGTGAAGGGGCAATAACACATTGAGATTAATTTTGATTGAACAATGTTTAAACATTTGAACAATGTTTAAAAATACTTTGTGTTGCTGAGTTGTTGCTCCCACCCCCAATTCTGGCAGAAGACTGGAGATTTATTCTCCAAAAACAATCAATCAAAAGATCTCTGGACTTGGGGACAGTGATCAATTGAAGACAGAAGTACCTTGAAAATGGTGGAGTGAGTTAACATATCATTCTGAGCGCTAATACCCATTTTCCTGGCAGTCCCCTCTCCCAACTTGATTCTCCAAAGCCTTTACACTCCAGTCAAGAGACTAGAGATCCCCTAAGATATCTGATCAGTCCAAGAAGATGAGATAATAAAACTAGCACATCCAGATCACCCTACAGTAACATTCACAGTCAAAAGGCCTGTCTAAATATTCAGAGCATTCATTCAGCATTCTGTTCTCCCACTTCTAAATATGATCAGGCACTCAAGGATTAGCACAGATTTAGGGAAAGCTCTAGTATGGATAACAGGCCCAAAACAAGCAACAAAAAAAAACCTCAACCTGGAGGAAACACGTCATGCAAGGAGAAGATGACTTGACTGAAAAAGAAAGATTACAAAGATAAGGGGCATCTGGGTGGCTCAGTTGGTTAAACGTCTGCCTTCAGCACAGGTCATGATCCCAGGGTCCTGGGATGGAGCCCCACATGGGTTCTTTGCTCAAAGAAGAGTCTGTTTCTCCCTCTCACTCTCCCTCTGTGCTCTCTCTCAAATAAATAAATAAAATCTTTTTTAAAAAGTATTAAAAGAAGGGGCGCCTGGGTGGCTCAGTGGGTTAAAGCCTCTGCCTTCAGCTCAGGTCAGGATTCCAGAGTCCCAGGATCGAGCCCCGAATCAGGCACTCTGCTCAGTGGGGAGCCTTCTTCCTCCTCTCTCTCTCTGCCTGCCTCTCTGCCTACTTGTGATCTCTGTCAAATAAATAAACAAAATCTTTTTTAAAAAAAGGTATTAAAAGAAGATTAACAGAGATAAGATACTATATCCATCAAACAAGAATAGAATTTTTTTTTAAAGAAATCTTTTTAGGACAAAAAAGAACTTTGGAAAAATGAAAACATGATAGCAAAAAGGGAAATTTCAATACAATGGTTCAAAATAAAGTTGAGAAAATTTCACAGAAAGAAAGCAAAAAGATAAATAGACAGAAATTGGTAAAGAATAGTTAAGATAATTAGCAACCAGTCTAGGAGGCTCAACATTTGGAGAGCAGGAGTTCCTAAATGCAAAAGGAAAGAGAAAGGAAAAAATTATCAGTGGAATATTTTAAGAAATAGAAGGGCATGAGTTTCTAGATTAAAAAGACCCACCTAGTATATGAAAATAGACAAACACTAAGGCACTCTATTTGGAATCTTAGAATATTAGGGAAAATGAAAATTGGTTTAAAAGTAGAAGCATATACAAAGAATCATAAATTAGATTGCTTTGGATTTCTCAACAGCAACTCTGGTATTGTGATTTATAATAAGAAATATATTTTTGGTCTACGTCCTCATTTCTGGCAGAGAGCTCCTAAGACTTGGAATTTCCTAAGCACAAAGCAACGGGAGCATCTTTTGTTATAGCAGTTGGCCTTTTGTCCTTGGTTCCCGAAATAGCACCAGAGCCATAAAGGTTAAAAGAGTGTGTTATTCATAAGAAGTCCCTTTCAACCACACCTGAGTTTGTTAATGAGGGGACTTTTGGAAAGCCCTTAAGGATGGGGCTGCTTGCCAGAGGAACCAACCATGATTAAAGGCTTAGCACTTTCAGTTCCAGCCCTCAATCTAGGAAAGAAGAGCTGGAAGTTGAATCACTCACTAATGATCAGTAATTTAATCAGTCATTCCTATGTAATGAAGCCGCCATAAAACCCCAACAGGATGGGGTTCAGAGAGCCGCCAGATTGGTGAACAAAAACACATCCACGGGGACAGAAGCTCCTATTCTCAGGACCCTTGGGGACCTCACCCTATGTATCTCTTCATCTGGCTGTTCATTTATATCTTTTAATATATTTCTTTATTATTTTTTAGTGATTTTATTTATTTGAGAGAGTGACAGAGAGAGTGACAGAGAGCACGAGCCAGGTGAGAGGCAGAGGGAGAAGCTCCCTGATCAGCAGGGAGTCTGACGGTTGATCCCAGAAGACTCTAGGATCATGACCTGAGCTGAAGGCAGATGCTTAACCAACTGAGCCACCCAGGTCCCCCTTCTTTAATATCTTTTGTATTAAACTGGTAATTTAGTAAGTAAACTGTTTTCCTGCATTCTGTGACTAGCTCTAGGAAACTAATCAAACCTCTGAAGTGGGTGGTAGGAGCCTGAAGAGAGGGTTGAGTTATAGCTGGTCAGAAACACTGGTAACAACCTGGACTTGCAAGGGACATCTGGAGTGAGTGGAGGGAGACAGTCTTGTGGGAATGAGCCCTTAACCTGTGGGATCTGACACTATTTTCAGGTAGATAATGTCAGAATTGAGTTAAATTATAGGATACCCAGCAGTTATCATAGAATTGCTCAGTGTCATAAAAACCACCACACATTTAGTGATCACAAGTGCCAGAAGTAGAGTACTGAAAATGGAGAAGACACACAGGAGTGTGTTTCTTGCAGCAACAATGGAAGCTAGAAGATAACTGTTCTCCTTAAAAGGAAGAAGAATGATAGCATAGAGGGGCACTTGGCTGGCTCAGTCAGTAGAATATATGACTCTTGATCTCGGGGTCACTTTGGGTGTAGAACTTACCTCAAGAAAAAGAAGTTAAGAATTATAGTATAGAACTGTATACCAAAAATAGAGATTGATAAACAGTCCAAAGTGAGGATAGAATAAAGATATTTTCAGATACTTAAGTTCACAAAAAGCAACCTCCCACACATTTTTCTCAAAAGATATGGAAGTCTCTCCACATACGCAACCAAAACAAAGGAAACCAAGAAAGTGGAAGTCATGGGAAGCAGGAAACAACAATCAACATGGGGTGTGATGAAGAAAGGAAATCTCAGGATGGCAGCTGTGTACCAGATAAGGAAATCATCCAGTCCAGAATGGAACAGTCCAGAAGACTCTCAGAAAGACTGATCAAACAAGCAACACTGAGAGAAAACCTGATGTAAATAAACATTCATACCTAGAAGGGATTTACTCAACTGGTAGAGGAGTGAGGGTTGAATTAGAGATAAACACAGAAAACTAAGCAAATAATAATTATAAACTCCAGAAAAAAATTTTAAAGTGTACAAAAATAGAACAGAAATCATTCATATCACTCTATGTGGTTTAACTAAAAAAAAAAAAAAAAAAAAAATCACATTTATATAATCTTAATAATATAAACTCAAAATGTTGATGTAATCCAAATCACAATATAATTTTACAAGAAGAATGAGAGGGTCAGAATTGTAAGTGCATTCTCACATGTGAACGCTTTTGAGAGAGTGATAGAGGGAGAGACAGGTTAGGGAGCAGACTAAATAAATTCTCATCTTTCAAAATGAGAAGTCAACAGATAATAATGAGAAAAAATACATTTGTATGGAACTGCAAAAGACCTTGAATAGCTAAAGCAATCTTAAGAAAGAAGAATAAAGCTGGAGGTATCACAATCTCAAATTTCAAAATATACTAAAAAGCTGTAGTAATCAAAACAGCATGGTTCTGGCACAGAATAGAGAGAGTACATAAGTAAAGCCATACTTTTATGGACAATTAATCTACAACAATGGAGATAAGAATATACAATGGGGAAAGGCAGTCTCTTTAACAAATGGTGTTGGGAAAACTGGACAATCACATACAGAAGAATGAAACTGGACCACTTTCTTACACCAAACACAAAAACAAACTCAAAATGGATTAAAGACCTAAATGTGAGACCTAAAATCATATACTTTCTAGCAGAAAACACAGGCAGTAATTTCTCTGACATCAGTCATAGAAACATTTTTCTAGTTATGTTTCCTCTAGCAAGAGAAACAAAAATAAACTACTGGGACTACACTGAAATAAAAAGGTTTTGTACATCAAAGGAAACCATCAACAAACAAAAAGGTATCCTCATCAATAGGAGACTATATCTGCAAACGATATGTCTGATAAGGAGCTAACATCCAAAACATATTAAGAACTTAATACAACTCAACACCAAAAAAAATCAAATAATCCAATTAAAAACTGGGGAGAGGACCTGAATAGACATCCTTTCAAAGAAGACACACAGATGCTCAACATCACTAATCATCAAGGAAATGCAAATAAAAACCACAATGAGATGTCATCTTACACCCGTCAGAATGGCTAAAATTTAAAAAACACAAGAAATAATAAGTGTTGGTGAGGATGTAGATACAAAGGAAACTTCATGCACTGTTGGTGGCAATGCAAACTAGTGCAGCCACTGTGGAAAACAATATAGAGGTTAAATTAAAAATATAATCATCATATGATCCCGTAACTCTACCACTGGGTAGTTACCCAAAGAAAACAAAAACAATAATTCAAAAAGATATATGCACCCCCATTCACTACAGCATTATCTACAATAGCCAAGACATAAAAGTAACAGATGAATAGATAAAGAAGAACTGCAGTGTGTGTGTGTGTGTGTGTGTGTGTGTGTGTGAACATGCCTGTGTGTGTAATAGAATATTACTCAGCCATAAAAAAAGAACAAAATCTTGCCATCTGCAACAACATGGACGGACCTAGAGGGTATAATGCTACATGAAATAACTCAGTCAGAGAAAGACAAGTACCATATGATTTCACTCATATGTGGAATTTAAGAAATAAAACAAATGAAGAAACAGAGAAAAAAGGGGACCTTTTTTTTTTTTTTTTTTTTTTTTTTTTTTTAGAGAGAGGTGCAGGAAGGGGCAGAGGGAGAAAGAGAGAGACTGACTTCAGGTTCAAACTCAACCCTGAGATCATGACCTAAGCCAAAACCAAGAGTCAGAGGCTTAACTGACTGAGCCACTCAGGCACCCCTAAAAGGACACTCTCAAATACAGAGAACAAACAGGTGGTTTGCCAGAGAGAAAGTGGGTGGGGGGATAGGTGAAATAGATAAAGGGAATTAAGAGTACACTTATCTTGATGAGCACCGAGAAATATACAGAATTGTTGAATCATTATATTGTACATCTGAAAGTACTATAACACTGTATATTAACTATACTTGCATCTAAAAAAGAGAGAAAGTACGCGGGAAGTAGCCATACCATTCTATCATTTGGAGACGGACATCGGTACTAAAAAAATCAGTTAAAAGATGAAAAGTGCTTGCCTCTGGAGAACAGGACACAGAAAAGAAGGGGCCTGGAGACTGCTGTTTGTCTTAAACCTCAGAACTACTTGACTCTTAACTATTTGTGTGCAAAAGTAACACTTAAAAATATCTAGATTAAAACATAAAACAGTTTCTTCATTGCAGGACAGGGCTTTAATACTCGCAAGTATAATGAGCATTTCTACATAGGGGTGCATTAATTCCCAAACTTTTTTGACTATGAAAATTATTATTTTTTGTATTTTGGTAGAGAATGTCACAAGATTGGGTGGGGCACTTGATTAAAATACTAAATTTAAAATTGTGCCTACCCATCTCTTAAAACACCATAGTTTTTAACACAAAGTTTCTATGACTCAGTTCAAGAAGGTTTTTCATTCAAATAATCCCTTTAAGAAAGAGCTGCTTCCTAGAACTAAATCTGATCTCGTGATAAAAGCCACAGGTGATTAGTGATCAAGTTGAAGGTGAGATTATTTTATTATTTGTTCCACAAGCAGATATATTCTGAAGGGAATGACTTTTATTCTTGATGACAACTGAACCAGAGTAAAATATCAAATAATGAACTTAAGCTGAATCTTTCAAAACAAATATTACATTTGTTTTTGCTGTTCATGCTGCAACATGAGAACACATCAAATAACTACCCATACTGCTGTTCTTCCATAAACAGAAGGCATTTTACGGGGGATGAACTCTTATAAAGACAAGGATTTTCAAAAGCATTATTTCCCATTCGCTATTATTTCCTACTCACCCTAACCTCCCAGACACACAAAAGGGATTTTCTTTACAAGATTCGGATGTCAGATTAAAAAATACTAATGGGGGATGGCAAAGGCTCTTAATATCTAAAGATCTGATGTGATCAGAGATCTTTCCTCTGAATGTCCTTTATTACAGAAAGAATAATTAAAGGTCTGGTACTATGCTTTTCAAAGAAACACTTTCAGCAGGGCAGAATCTATTTTTTCAAATATATTACAATGGTTTTGCTTAAGATGCATCCCATTCATTAAATAGTGTCAAACATTTCTGCCCAACCAGCCATCTAAATTGAAGGTGAGTGAAAGATAAAATACAACATGTTCTGACATGAATTAGCATTTTTAAAAATAATTCCTAGAATAAAAGTTGTATATCATGGACTTTCAAAGAAAAATAAAACACATATTTTCTAGTGAAAAGTATAAAGCTCATAAATATTTTTGTGCTGTGTATTCTGGTAGATGATAAAAGGATGGGGCATAGACTAGCTTAAGCATAAATTCACCTCCATTGAATTTTTGCCTTTTTCCTAACAAATTATTTATTCTCTTGCTTAATGAAATAAATAGCAATAACAGAAAATGCTAATTAAGGGCTAATGACTTAAAAGCCTCTAAAAAGAACCCAGCAGGCCCTTCATCAACTCTAGAAAATTAGTTACAAACTAAATATTGCTAGAAGCCTCTTCCTTTCAGCAAAGACAGAAAAAAAAGTTTTGTTTTTATTTAATTTAGGGCACCCCTCTAAATCACAGGAGTACAAAGGGCAAAATGCTAAACATTCTAACAGACTAACCCATACACTCTCCTCTCTGCCATGAGAGCACTGAAGTCTAAGCGAAAAGAGAAACCCTCCAGCCATTTGATTTTATCACTCACCACTAACCAAGTCTAGCGGTGGTGTGGAAAGAAAGGAGCAGCAGGTTCCCAGACAGGTCATCATTTCCAGGCCTTTCACTTCTGGCCTGACTTAGATCAAGTCTGTGATAAGCTCTATCATCCATGCGCAGGAGCACCTCGCTTTCGTCCAAAAGCAATGCAGATGCTTGAAAGGTGTGTCCTAGGCTTTTTATTCTTATTTTTTATATATTTCTTTGTTAACAACAGTCACAACTGATGTGACACACCCAGAAACCACTGGTCTTTCTCCAGTAGGCTCTAGAAATCATCCATTTATAATTTTTCAATTAATGCCTCAGAGTCCTATCAGACATCACATGACACAGCTACTTTTGGTCTTACTTAGTCATCTGCAGCCAAATACAAATGAACCTCAGACGAATTCTGCTTGTCATAGCTTCTATTCACTGTGGCCTGTGCCCTGATCCTGTCATTGTTCATAGTTCTGTATGATTCAAATACTGATTTGGATACTCAAGGTCCTTTGAATGAGTTTCTTCAGTAAGAAATGTGACTTATGCCTGAAAACGAACAATCCAGAATATTTTATTAACACACAGCTGACTCAATTTTTAAAATAAGAGCATTTGGAATGGCCTTTAATTAAGCTGGAATCTAAAAGGTGAGTTTTATTTATTTCACTTTTTTAACATAATGTAAAACAAACAACTGACAGAATATAGTTTTCTTCTTCTACCATAATGTGCAAAATAATATGCAAATTAAAAAGAAAACAGATTTAGACAGATTTATAAGGAGTTAGAAGAATATATCAGCCCAACAGTTTTATGTACACAACGGCTTAAGAAAAAAATATACGTAATGAGCATCTCACTTTCTTTGACACTTTCCTGGGTTGCCTGGAAAACAAGTTAGTTAACACTTGTCGACCCTCCACCCTCCTGGAACTTCAGGTCCAGGAAAGGAAGAACTAGCAGCTTCCTTAATGCACACTTAATTCTCAGTTGAACTATAAGGAGAAATGGGCTGGAGAAAACTGACCCTGAATATAAAAAGTAAGTCTTTCCTTTTTTTCTTTCATTTCCCCAGCTTCACTGAGAAATAACTGACATGCGACTTTGTGTATGCTCAAGGTGTATATGCTGATTTGATACTATATTATGAAATGGTTACCACAATAAAGTTAGTTGACATATCCATCAGCTTATATAATTACCCTTTTTTTTTAAAGATTTTATTTATTTATTTGACAGGCAGAGATGACAAGTAGGCGGAGAGGCAGGCAGAGAGAGAGGAGGAAGCAGGCTCCCTGCTGAGCAGAGAGCCCTATGCGGGGCTCGATCCCAGGACCCTGGGATCATTACCTGAGCCGAAGGCAGAGGCTTTAACCCACTGAGCCACTCAGGCGCCCCTATAATTACCCTTTTTTGTATGTGGTAAGAACATTTAAGATTTACTCTTTTAGTAACTTTTAAGTATATGATATCGCTAACTATAGCCACTAAGCAAGCGGTACATTAGCTCCCCAGAGCTTATTCACCATGTAAGTAGAATTTTGTACCCTCTGACCAACATCTCCTCATTTTCCCTAGCCTTAGCCCATAGCAACCACCATTCTACTTTGTTTCTATGAATATGGCTTTATTTTAGATTCCATATATGAGTGATATCATATGGTAATTGTCTTCTCTGTCTGACTCATTTCATTTCACCTATGAGGTCCATCCATGTTGTCACAAATGGCAGAATTTCCTTCCTTTGGATGTATTATACACATACCACATTTTCTTTATCCATTCACCTGTTGATGAACATTTAGGTTTTTTTCCATGTTGTGGCTACAGTGAATAATGCTGCAACAAACATGGAGGTTCAGATATATCCTCAAGGCAGTGATTTTTGGAAGACCATGTATACTGTTGGTGGGAATGTAAACTGGTGCAGCCACAATAGAAAACAGAATGGAGGTTTCTCAAAAATTAGAAATAGGGGCACCTGGCTGGCTTAGTCAGAGGAGCATGTGACTCTTGATCTTTGTATTGTGAGTTTGAGCCCCACAGTGGGTGTAGAGATTACTTAAACAAAAAAATAACAACTATAAAAAAATTAAAAATAGAACTACCATATGATTCAGCAATCTCACTTCTGGGTATATATCCAAAGGAAATGAAATCCCTAACTTTTCTTTTTTTAAACTTTATTCATTTATTAATGAGAGAGAAATAGAGAAATAGAGAGAAATAGTCGGGGGCCAAGGGGGAGGGATAAGCAGACTGCACTGAGCAGCAAGCCCAACACGGGGCTCAATCTCATGACCCTGAGATCATGACCTGATTCAGAAACAGGAGTCCTGATGCTCAACTGACTAAGCCACCCAGGTGTACCCTATCTTCCTTGGAAAAGATGTATAGTCAAGTCCTCTGCCTACTTTTAATTGGATTATTTGTTTGCTTACTGCTCAGTTGTATGCGTTCCTTATATATTTTGAATATTAACTCCTTATTTGATACATAGTTTGCAAATATTTTCTCCCAAACCATATTTTGCAAAGACTATCTTTTCCCCCATGGAATATTCTTGGATTCCTGGTCAAATATTAGTTGACTATATAGGCACAGTTTTATTTCTAAGCACTCTATTCTCTTCCACATAGTTTATGTGTCTGTTTTTGCATCTACACTCATTAGGGTTATTGGCCTTAAGTTTTCTTTTCTTGTAGTGTCCTTATCTGGCATTACTATCAGGGTAATGCTGGCCTCATTAAATGAATCTGGGAAGTGTTCCCTCGTCTTCCATTTTTTAAAGAAGGATTTGAGAATTGATGTTAATTATTCTTTAAATGGTTAGTAGAATTCACCATTGAAGCCATCTGGTCCTGGACTTTTCTTTGTTGAGAAGTTTTTGACTATTGCTTCAATCTCCTAAGTCATTACTGGTCTGCTCAAGTTTTCTGTGTTTCTTGATTCAGTTTGGTAGGTTGTATGTTTCTAGGAATTTATCCATTTCTTCTAGGTTATCCAATTCATTCACATGATAGTCTCACGGTAGGGTAGCCTCTTATGATACTTTGTATTCCTGTAGCATTGGTCGCAATGTCTCCTCTTCCATTTCTGATTTTGAGTCCTCTCTCTCTCTCTTCCTCTCTTTCTCTTTTCAGTTAGTCTAGCTAAAGTTTTCCCCATTTTGTTATCTTTTCAAAAACTGACTTTTATTTTCATTGATTTCTTTCTATTGTCATTCTAGTCTCTATTTCATTTATTTCTGTTTAAGTCTTTATTATTTCCTTCCTTCTGCTAATTTGGGGCTACATTTGTTCTTTTCCTAATTCCTTGAGGTATAAAGTTAAGCTATTTTTTTTTTAGATCCTTTTTCTCAATGTAGTCATTTATTATTATAAGCTTTCCTCTTAGAACTGCTTTTGCTGCATCCCATACATTTTCATTTGTCTCAAGATACTTTCTTGATTTCCTTTTTGATTTCTGAAATTTGACCCACTGATTGTTCAGGAATGTGTTGTTTAATTTCCACATATTTTGTGAATTTCTCAGTTCACCTCCTGCTAATGATTTCTATTTTTATACCACTGTGGTTGGAAAAGATACTAGATACAATTTTGATCTTCTCAAATTAGTTAAGGCTTGGTTTGCAGCCCTTGCATGATCCATCCCAGAGAAGGTTCTGTGTGCATTTGAGAAGAATGTGTATTCTAGTGCATTATATGGAACGTTCTGTATATGTATTAAGCTCCTTTGGTCCCTAGTATTATCCAGGTCTGCTGTTTCCTTATTCATTTTCTGTCTAGATGGTCTATCCAATGTTGAAAGTGGAGTTCCTCAGTCTTCTACTATTACTATATCCAATGTTGGGTACGTATTTATTTACAATTGTTATATCTGCTTGATGAATTGAGTCCTTTATCACTACAGAGAGATCATCTTTATCTCCTGTGACAGATTTTGACTGAAAGTCCATATTATCTGATATAAATATAGCCACTCGTACTCTCTTTTGGTTACCATTTTGCATGGACTATCTTTTTCCAACTTTTCACTTTCTACCTACATGTGTACTTAAAGCTAAAGTGAGTCTCTTGCACACAGCACATTGCTGATCTTATTATTATTTTTTTTAATCCATTCAGCCACTTTGTGCCTTTCTGTTGGAGAACTTTGTCTATTTATATATAATTATTAGTAAGTAATAGTTGTCACAAACTATTGTCATTGATTATTTTCTGACTGCTTCTCAGTTCCTTTGTTCCTTTCTTCCCCTCTTACTGTCTTGCATTAAGACTTTATGACTATTTTGGTAATGATATGCTTTATTTCCTCTTTCTTGTCTTTTATATAACTACTAAAGGCTTTTTCTTTGTGGTTACCATGAGAGTTACACAAAACATCTCATAAATATAACAGTCTATTTTAGCACTTACCTTCAACCTCCTCAAAAAGCTATACTTTCACTTCTCCTCTCCCCACATTTTATGCTGTTAATGTCACACTTCACATCTTTAATACTGTTTATCCATTAGCAAATTATTTTATCTACAGCTATTTTTAATATTATTATTTTTTGAACTTTTATTCTAGACACTAGGTGTTATACACAACTAATGAATTGTTGAACATTATATCAAAAACCAATCATGTACTATACATTGGCTAATTGAATACAAATTTTAAAAAAGAAAGAAAGAAAACAACCCCCTCCAAATAAATAAAATTAAATCAGGCCATCCTTAAATAAATAAATAAATAAAACTCACTTTTATTCTAGAGAGAAAAATGACTTACACACCACCATCACATTATTTGAGTATTCTAAATTTGACTATATATTTACCTTTACCAATTTTGTTTTCATGTTGTTACTTAGTGTCCTTTCATTTCAACTTGAAGTACTCCCTTAGCATTTCTTGTAAGGCAAGTCTAGTGGTGATGAAACACTTTAGTTTTTGTTTGTCTGGGAAATGTTTTTATCTCTCTTTCATTTCTGAAGGACAGTTCTGCCTTAAAGGCATACGGGTACAGTATTCTTGGTTGGTAGTTTTTCTTTCAGCACTTTGACTATATCATTCCACGCCTTCTGGACCTGTAAGATTTCTGCAGAGAACTCCACTGATAGCCTTTTGTGGCTTCCTTTGCTTGTGATAAGTCATTTTCTACTTGCTGTTTTCAAAATTCTCTCCTTGTTTTGACTTTTAACATTTGATTATACTAAATCTCAGAGTAATCTTTGGGTTGATCTTGCATGGGGTCTTTGAGCTTCCTATAACTGAATGTCCATATCTCTTCTAAGATTTCTTCCAAATTCCAAGAATTTTCAGCTATCATTTCTTTCTATAATATTTCCATTCCTTTCTCTTGCTTCTCTTTCTGGGACTCCCATGATATAATGTTCATTTACTTGATTGGGCCCATAACTCATGTAGGTTTTCTTCAATCCTTCCCTTTTTTCTTTTTGTTCCTCTCACTGGCTAATTTCAAAAGATCTGTCTTTGAGGTCATTGATTTTTTTTCTTCTGCATGTCTTCTGCAAGTCTGTTGCTAAAACTCTCAAATTTTTCAGTTCTGTCATTATATTCTTCAGGTCCAGGATTTCTGCTTGGTTCTTTTTTATGGTGTCTATTTATTTATTAAACTCATTTTGTTCATGCATTGTTTCCATGATTTCACTTAGTTGTCTATCTATTCCATTCAAGATAAATTTTTTTTAAAATTCTTTGTTGGGCAACTTGTAGATATCCATTTCTTTGGGGTTAGTTACTAGAGCTTTATTAGCTTCCTTTGGTGGTACATATTTATATGATTCTTTATGATACATATAGTCTCACACAGATGTCTGTGCATTTGAAAGAACCAACAACTTTTCCCAGTCATTACAGACCAGTTTTAGCAAGTAAACACCTTCTGCTGTTTGCTCCTTGGGTTGATGGAATTATTTCCAGAATCATGATTGTGCTGGATTGGAACTGGTTATGAGGCTGTGACTGGTTATGCAGTAAGATCCATGGTAGTCAGGCTTTTCACCAGGATCTTGGATGGGTGTGTATTCCGCCTGGTCCCTGGGCAGATGAGACTGCCTCTAGTATCTTATTCAGTAAGGTGGTGCTAGAACAAGTGTCCACTTCAAGGTTCACATTTGGGTCCTCAGAGAGGGGTATATCCATCTCTATGGCAGGTGCAGCTCTTGCCAGGACCCTGAGAAGACTACTGCCTGGTCACTGGATGAGTCCTGGGTGGACAGGACTGGCTCTGGATCGCACCTTAAACTCAATCCACGGGGCTGTTTCAGGTTCCACAGCTAAGACTGAGGTCTGCGCCTTCCTCTGGAGACGTAAATAGGTGTGTCTCCTACCAGGTCCCTGAGTAGGTTGGACTGGCCCCTGACTATAACTAGAGAAGCTAGAGCCAAGTGTAGTGCCTTTTCAGGATCTCCTGAGGGGCAGACATTGGGGATCTCCAATCTATCTCAGTACCAGCTGGACTACTCAAAGACTGCACCGAGAAGGGCCTAGAGTCAAGTTTAGGGCCCTTTCAGGATACTCTGAAAGTGTACAAAATTATCTGCTGCCTGGTCTCTGTGCCATCAGAACTACTGACACACTGAGTCTTTGAGGGGGGCTGGAACACAGGATCTCCCAGGGCTTAGACAGGAGTGTCTCCTACTGGGACACTGACCCCTAGACTGCTAGAAAACTGAAAGACTAGCAGTCTATGGCTGTGAGGACCTGGAGCCATGTATAGAGCCCTTTGAGGGTCTCTGGGGATACAATAAGAGTTTCTCCTTTCTGGTCCCTGTACCAATAGATTGTGGCTAGCAAAGGGTTAATGCCTAGTGTAAGGCCTTTTCAGGACCTCCAGGGGCAAGATGGAAATATCTCCTGCTGGGTCAAGTCTCTGTACTTTAAACTACATTTATCAGTCTACACTACAAAAAAGAAAGGTATCTGGCTATCACTTCACAGGGTTCTTATAAACTGTTACATTTACATTTCTATATTTAACCACACACACACACACACACACACACACACACTTAAATATAACAAGGTTTATATTATAATAGGATCTCACTGTTCAGGCAAACCTAAGTAAAACAATGTACTTTTACTACAGAATTTAAAATATTTGTCTGTATGAGGGCAAAACATTTTAAAGTAGCTTCTTGGGTTCAGACTATGAAGCAGTCACTTGAATTAAATAACATTAGTTTTTGTTATTCAAAAAGTAGTCAAAAGTCTTAAAATAGCAAAGGCAGTTCTTAGTTATTGGGTATTTGATCAGTTAAGGGACTGAGATAGGCACATACATACAAAAATCATTACCCTAAAAACCTTCGGAAATGCATGGGCATTACATATAATAACACTGTCAAATGACATCATCCAATGGCTAACAATAATTCTTTTATACCCATATATTGCCTTATACCTTCAAAAGAATTCATCATCATATAGATTTAACCTCTTGTTATCTTTTACTTTTTCCAGTATCATTGGTTATTTCTGTGTCTATGAAATATTTAAGGAGAAAAATACCCAAAATCTTATTCTTAGGTTATAATTTAATCAATCACCTCTATTTAAAACTATCCTTGATTCTAGCCAAAAGGGCCAGGAAGCCATCTTCTATTTAAAACCGAACTGGGAGGAGGAATTTAAAAAATACATGAAATAATTACTTCTGTTTCACACTAAACATGCATCCAAATTAATTTGGTAAGTTATTCAAGGTGATTTTGTCCCTAGGGCAAGACTAAATTAGAGATGTGAAGTGCCCAGAAGTTTTACTCTAGTCATTCTTTCTTCATAATGTGGTTGTTAAGTGAAAGGGCTTCAAATTTTTCCTCAATGTGTTATGTCATCTTAATAAACAATGTTTTGAAAATAAGGATAAAAATGTACCAATATATTCAGAATTTCACAAGGTGAGCTCTAACAGTCAGCAGAACAAAATGTTCTGAACAGAAGACATGGAAATTCCACATGCACATCCAGACAGCAGCCAGAACATCATTTCCCAAAATGTGGTCCCCATAATACTGGTCCTGTGAAGTCCTTACAAGAAAAGGTTTGGAGGCTGAATACATCTGGAAAACACAACTTACACACTGCTCCTCCGAGAGATACACAGCACACATTTGTTCCTAGGAATCTTCAGAAAGAAACTTCTTAATTTTGTTTAATTCAGTGTTATCCAAATATTTTTCTGCATTAACAGAACTAGTGCTCCTTTGAAACACTTTGGAGAACACTGCTCTAGAAAACTCCAAATATCATTTGTATACAAAAAACAGTATGGATTCCAGACTTCATGTAATCAAAAGCAAGAAGACTTTCCACCCTGCCTCCTGGCCCTCTGACTTCCATTGTCCTCCTCCATACCCAGGCTGACCCAACCTCAATCTATTAGTATTAAAAGAAAAAAAAAAAAAAAAGTGAAAGTCACGCTTAGCTTCCCATTTTATTCACCTATTAGTTTCAACTCTGAATCTCTCACTTGACTTTCAGTAAGCTTACATTCCTTTCAATAAGTTCTTAGTTTCACACTGAAAGCCCTCATTTGGCATTCTAGATTCTGGCTAGCTAAATCTATGACTAACTTCAGACACTGGCATCTTCTGTGCTCCGTGTCCAGGTTTTCCTTTTGATCTTCTGCACAGGCTGTCAGTTTAGGTCTCTACTTTGGGCTCATCCTTTTGCCTGAGACAAAAGCATTAAAGGCAGACCCCAAACTGTGGGAAGAAGGGTGTGCCCCACAGGGAAACAGATATCCAACATTGCTCCTTGCAGCTTCCAATCACCCATCAGTAAAGGAAGAAAAACCTGAAGAGCTTCTTCTCTCATCAAGACACAGGGTGATGGCAGCAGAAAGCACAATGACAGGGCACTTCACTTTGAGTTAGGTTTCAGGGATGAGTTGGAGCAGAAAGCACAAGAGAAATTGGTGGCTGGATAACTGTGAGCTTCCCGCATCCCATGGCTGTATATTATAAGGATTTAAAAATGATTTGCCTTAAAAATGTTTTCTTTGGTCCCTGTGACTATCTCCTACTTGTTTAATGAGATCCTTACTTTTTCAATATTGCTTTGGCTATCACAATTCCAGACTTCAAGCTCTATTACAAAGCTGTCATCATCAAGACAGCATGGTACTGGCACAAAAACAGACACATAGATCAATGGAACAGAATAGAGAGCCCAGAAATAGACCCTCAACTCTATGGTCAACTAATCTTCGACAAAGCAGGAAAGAATATCCAATGGAAAAAAGACAGCCTCTTCAACAAATGGTGTTGGGAAAATTGGACAGCCACATGCAGAAAAATGAAATTGGATCATTTCCTTACACCACACACGAAAATAGACTCAAAATGGATGAAGGATCTCAATGTGAGAAAGGAATCCATCAAAATCCTTGAGGAGAACACAGGCAGCAACCTCTTCGACCTCAGCCGCAGCAACATCTTCCTAGGAACATCGCCAAAGGCAAGGGAAGCAAGGGCAAAAATGAACTATTGGGATTTTATCAAGATCAAAAGCTTTTGCACAGCAAAGGAAACAGTTAACAAAACCAAAAGACAACTGACAGAATGGGAGAAGATATTTGCAAATGACATATCAGATAAAGGGCTAGTGTCCAAAATCTATAAAGAACTTAGCAAACTCAACACCCAAAGAACAAATAATCCAATCAAGAAATGGGCAGAGGACATGAACAGACATTTCTGCAAAGAAGACATCCAGATGGCCAACAGACACATGAAAAAGTGCTCCATATCACTCGGCATCAGGGAAATACAAATCAAAACCACAATGAGATACCACCTCACACCAGTCAGAATGGCTAAAATTAACAAGTCAGGAAATGACAGATGCTGGCGAGGATGCGGAGAAAGGGGAACCCTCCTACACTGTTGGTGGGAATGCAAGCTGGTGCAACCACTCTGGAAAACAGCATGGAGGTTCCTCAAAATGTTGAAAATAGAACTACCCTATGACCCAGCAATTGCACTACTGGGTATTTACCCTAAAGATACAAACGTTGTGATCCGAAGGGGCACGTGCACCCGAATGTTTATAGCAGCAATGTCTACAATAGCCAAACTATGGAAAGAACCTAGATGTCCATCAACAGACGAATGGATAAAGAAGATGTGGTATATATACACAATGGAATACTATGCAGCCATCAAAAGAAATGAAATCTTGCCATTTGCGACGACGTGGATGGAACTAGAGGGTATCATGCTTAGCGAAATAAGTCAATCGGAGAAAGACAACTATCATATGATCTCCCTGATATGAGGGAGAGGAGATGCAACATGGGGGGTTAAGGGGGTAGGAGAAGAATAAATGAAACAAGATGGGATTGGGAGGGAGACAAACCATAAGTGACTCTTAATCTCACAAAACAAACTGAGGGTTAATGGGGGGAGGGGGTTGGGGGGGTGGGATTATGGACATTGGGGAGGGTATGTGCTATGGTGAGTGCTGTGAAGTGTGTAAACCTGGCGATTCACAGACCTGTACCCCTGGGGATAAAAAGATATTATATGTTTTAAAAAAATAAAACTTAAATTAAAAAAAAAAAAAAAATGAGATCCTTACGTGGTATCTTTGGGCAGTCAGGGCAAGAAGCTGTTAAAAACAAAGACAGCAATTTAAAGCAGTATACCTAATCTTAAGAACCTCTAGATAGCCTCCTCAGTAGGAATCCAGGAGACACTGCACATAAAATGGCAAGTGTAGGGCTGATTGCCCTGTTTACAAGGAAAACCTCCAAAATCAAGATTAGGACAAATAAAAGTGCATCATCTACACCTACTCCAGCCATCCTACCATTTCTTTATTCAAAGGGATTTGTATTTGAAACATTGGGAAATGCAGGACTAGACCAAGGCACATTGCAAATTCCATCATCCCTGGCATGTATCCCTGATAATCTACTATACACCTGGGCACACTGGCATATATTAATTCATTTTAGGAGATCATTTCCTGGTGACTTCAAGAATGACTACTGGAAGCTCCTTTGGAATACTGAGTAATGAGTTTTTAGCTTCTCCTCCTAAGGACTCAACAGAGACATAAAGGGAAGTGAAGAGTAATTTTCCTTTGGTTATGACATCTGGGAGTCCCTACATATTTATAACCCATATTTATGAAGACATAGCCTTGCCCAAAGATGCCCTCCCAAGTTAATGTATGAAAGGGGAGAATGGTAATACGTTAATACTATGTCTAAAAACTATGAGGTATGTCACATTATCAAGGAAATACATCATGTCATTTAATTTACTTCTAAAAAGATGCAAAGAAGATTATAAACTCCTTAAGAGCAGGAAGTATGGGACACCATTTTGCATCCTATGTATTATCTTACTCAGACCCTTCTGCATTGCAGACATCTGATAAAAACGTACTTAATATGCGGGTCAGGGAGTAGGTGAGTGTGAATGTGTGAAGTATTCAATTAGTGGGGAAATAAAGGCTTTATATGAATAAGTTGGTAGATAACTGTATACTACATATTAAGTAAGTGGCAGGCGCCTGGGTGGCTCAGTCAGTTAAGCCTCTGCCTTCAGCTCAGATCATGATCTCAGGGTCCTGGGACGGAGCCCTGCATCGGACTCTCTGCTCAACGGGGAGTCTGCTTCCCCCTGTCCCTCTGGCTCTGCCTCTCTCCACTTCTCATGTGCTCTCTCTTTCTCTGCTCCCTCTCAAATACACAAATAAAAATCTTTAAAATAAATAAATAAATAAAAATAAGGGGCTCTGAAATAAAGACAAATCTAGAGAGGCTAAAAATAATACTGAGAAATGTTTTATTTTCCTTTTTTTTTAAGTAACAGGGCAAATTTTGAGGTAGCACTCAATCTGGACCTTATCTCACAAAAACCAATATTCAGTATTCAATAAACCCCTTCTCTTACTAGTGTGTGTAGCCGGGAGAGGGGGTGGGTTTCCTGGTATTCACAGACAAATGGAGAAGCCAGTATTACAGAAAACATATTGGAAAAGAAAAATGATCTTATACTTCTGGTAAAGACAGAAAGTCACATGCTTTCTTTAGCCTCTGCTTTCTCTTACAATCCTGCAAAAATATCACTAAAGGAATTTTTTCAAAGAGATAATAATGACAAAGAATTTTAGAAACCAGAAAACTGGGAAAGAAGTAACTGATTTAGCAGATCTGAGAAAGCTAAATCTGGCGGTAGGGAAATTGAGAGTCAACCCATTTTATATGTGGAGCCCCCAAAAATGTCTCAGAATTGATGATACCTCATTCCCCTGGCAGTGTGGTATGATGGGCCTAAAAACAGGATAATTGCCTGAAAACCAATTTAAGAAGCTGCTAGAATCCCAGCTAACCTCTGTTGGAAGTCTGCCTCTCTCTGGAGAGAGTAAAATGGCAAGTCTCTAGACTAGAAGATACCAAGCACAATTGAAGGCAAGGGCACCTCACCCTAAACTGAGGAATTAAGTCAACATATACCTATTGAATGTTTAGATCTCATCGCTTCTTCCACTTAGGTCCACTGAGCATGACCTTAACGCTCTACTCAAGAGGTTGGAACCTGATCAGAACTGAAGGAAAGACCTACAGATATTGTTGGGAAGGGATACTCTATCAGTAAATAGCCCATATCACACCCATAGAAGGATTATTGACATTTGTGGCCAAATAATTTTTTGTTGTAAGGAGCTGCCCTGTGTATTACAGGATGTGCAGCATCATCTGTGGCCTCTACCCACTATATACCAATGGTACTCTCACCTCTCCAGTTGTGACAATCAGAAATGTCTTTAGATATTGCCAAATGTCCCCAAGGTGGGAGGGGGGTGTGTGTGTGGCAAAATCACTCCTGGTTGAGAACCACCACCTTGCAATGAAGCTAACAGTTGACATGCCTCTTCCACATACTCAGGACTTCAAATCAGCTTCTTAAATATTAAATGAAATTATGTATGGGTGAATATAGATACACTTGTCCTTTGTGATTAAATTATCTGACCATTTAGTATGGTTTAGTTCTTCTCAACTAAAATTATTTCATTCTTTAAAAGATCTAAACTTTAAACAAAACTGGGGCTCCTGGGTGGCTCAGTTGGTTCATCATCTGACTCTTGATTTTGGCTCAGGTCATGATCTCAGGGGTCATGAACTGCACTCAGCATGGAGTCTGCTTGGGATTCTCTCTCTCTCTCTCCCGCTCCCTCCTGCTCTGTCCCTCCTCCTGCTCATGCAAGGGCTCAGGCACACTCTCCAAAATAAACAAATTAATAAATAAACAAACAAACAAATAAAACTTCCTAAAAAGCACCATTTAAAGTTAAAAGTATCCCAAAGAATTAAAAAATAAAACAAAAAACTATTAACATTGTCTACCTATGAGAAATGAATTGGGCTTTACTTCATTAAATTCAAAATAGTTTCCTTTCTCGCTCAAGGAACATTTATTATCTTAATCATCATCACCATCATCACCTTCTGAAAATCTCACCATACATGATCAAGAGAGGTAAGTCAGGTGGATTCTTCTGAGAATACCTCTGAAGTTCTGGTCTTCTTATAAGAGATGAGCATCTAACATCAGTGTGAACATTAGAATTTTATTACCTTTCACACTATTTACTAGTTTTAATGTCAGTTTCAAATCAGAGGAGGAAGAAAACCTTTGTTATGATGCTGTGTCAATATGTGAAATACATTTTGCATATAAGAAAAACGTTTTTATAGACCCATGCAATTTCACCGTAGAAAGGAACCTCAGGAGCCATCTGTCAACTTCCCATCCCAGGAAGAAATCACCACGTCAAGGTTCCTGCTACATGTTCAAGGATAAAGGACTGCTATTTTTTGAAGAAGATGGTTCAGTTGTGAATCAACTAGAAAGTTATCCAAATTTAATTTTTTAAGTTAGACCCATTGGTCTAGCCTTTAAAGAAAAAAAAGGGATTTTTCTCTCTAATCCATTGTTTTTGGTTCAAGATTTCTGGGATCCTCCCTCATCCACATAGCTTTGCACCCCCAAAATATTCCTGAGCCTCAGGAACATCAAGAAATGAGGAAGCAGAACAAGCTCACTAAGCCACCTGACAGAGCATCCATGCCACCAAAAACCTTCCTACCTGCATAACTCCTTTCAAATACAACCCAGAGTCATCTAGGTAGTTAGTATTTTCAAAAGAGAAGTCTTTCAAAAGACTGGTTCTAAACTAATCTTGATTGATTATATGAAATAATCATCCCACACATGCAGCTTCTCTCCAGGATCATCCTCTCCATGGACATGACCTATACCCTTAGTCAGTGTCCACCAAGCAATGATCCTTATCCCTACTCTAAGGCATGAGAGTAAAAGAATAAAGATCATATTCCTCCCCTACCATATACCTGCCTAGAGATACCTTTAAACTGAAGCAGGATATAATTAATAGCCCTAATTATGAAAAGAGGCTAAAATAAAGTCATACTCAATTCACTTGTATTCTTGGGAAAAACTGCAGCAGATGCCCTAGTTCTCGTTCTTATTTTTAGACACACTCCTCATCCATTCAAATGAAAATCAAATGAGCTCCCAACAGTTAAAACCATCACCAAAATCTGTTAACTTTGAACACTGAAAACTTTTTAGTATAAATATTGTTGCTAATCTGAGATCTTTTCCTTTCTTGCAATCATTTTTAAGTTTTTATCCCAATTCAATTCAATCATTTCAAAGTTAATTTGCAACTGATACAATGACTACTTTTACAAGACAATGCAACGTCTGAAGACTCACTAAAATTTTTATTGTACCCTTCAATAGACTTTTGTTCTTTCCCCTTCCTTCCCTATTCATTTCCACTTGAATAATCCTGGCTCCCAGTCAGCCAGTCTTGGAGAAGATCCTGCTCCCCCTCCCACTCCCCATCCCTAACCAGGGTGTGCCAAACACTTAATTTTTATTCATGCCTCGGCAGTTCCTTTCTTCTTAGTCTTTCCAACCTCCTCTGTGTTACAGTCGGGGGAGTTACAAGGCCAGTGATTTGTGCAAGTGTTAGAGGATCCTGACACTGTTGGGAAGGAGCCTACTCCTCTGGCACTTTTCGGCACATCATCAGGCAGTAAATATCATCTGCAGGCCAGCGAGGAACTCTTTGTGGGACCTCAGGGTGCCTCTGGTACCTTGACAATTAACAGGCATTAAAACCAAATATTTTACCCAGATTCATCCTACCTACCACAATGGAAACCTCCTTTCATCCAGGATGGTATCTCCCAAGCCATAATCCTAGGGGATTGTGTTTGGTTTTGTGTGTTTGTGGAGGCTAGCAACAAGAGTGGGTTCTGTGCCATTGCTCTGAGGTTACCTGGTAGCATTTGTTAGAGTCTTTAAGTCTCAAATTCTGGGTTTCCTGAAAGATACTAGGAAGTGAAATGAGAATGGGAAAGAGATCACAAACAAGTAGGACAACTGAGAGAATCTCAAACCACCTCACCAACATACAGTGACTAGTCAGTTTTTGTTGCCCTGTGAAAGGGCATACTAATCTAGACAGGTCAGCTGACCCAGGTGCTTCCTCAGGCCTGACCAGGTGAGTGCTGCTCCTCACCCTTGATGCTCTGTGAAGGCTAAGGCTCTTCTCTGTGTCTTGTGGGGATCTCCTTAGACATAGCAGAGCTGGGAAACTGATGCTGCCCAGACCCGAAATCAGTGGGGACTGAACCGTTTTTCTAACTCTCTGAACATAAACTTGGCAGGAGGTTCTTTGAGTTACCAAGCAACCGAACATCTGACACGATGCCTTTAACAACCTTTTCCATAGATTACTAAAAGTTCCCAGAACAAATTCATGTCTGGTCCAGTGAAGAAAGAAGAAGGAAACAGAAGTAGCCAAGAAGGGGGTGGGGAAAAGAAGGCCAAGAGAGCAAAAAGAGAGCCAGCATATCCTCAAGACATGTGGAAACAGGAAGAAGAAGAAAGCAGATAAATGAGAGGCACTCCCAAAAAAGGAGAATATGCATATACGGTACAAAATTATCCCCCAAATGGCATTTCCTGAAAGCTCTAAGAAGCAGTCTTGCAGCAAGAGAAGAACTTCTAAACTTCTCATTTGTTCTATAGAATTATGGGTCCTTCCTCCATTTATTATAATCACTCCACTCAGCCACTCATGTCAAGTACATAGCTGTCACAAAATCTGTAATAGGAGGCTAATGTTCCTGACAACCTCATGCAGACAAAGAGCAGAAAAACAATGGGAAGGAAACGGCAAGGTGTAAGAGCTCACCACCTCTGGCTTAGAAAGCTCTCAATCCATCCCTGAATGACCCAGACTAGAAGGCTTGCTGCTGTCCATCAGGATCCACTCCCTACCCTACCCCTGGCACAGGCAATCAGGAGGGAATTATTCGTGGATAATTTGAAGCTAATAATGAACCAACCAAATGTCAATCTGCTTTATATTAACACTGTGGCTAACTTCTAAAATGAGGAATTGCTACAGTTTTAATAATATGTGGGTAGGCCTCAAATTCTCATTCTCTCTCTTTCTCTTTTATTTTTAATTAACACTATATTCTGCACGGAAATTCGTTCACAAAGTTTCCAGTTATACTGTCAGCCCTGACACACAGAGACCTAGCAATAGGCATTCCTTTCCAGACCAAGTTCTCACAGGCCAGAATCACTGGAGCTTGCTGAGGTATTTCTTGCCTCTGGCCTCTAGAATACTTCATATCTATTGTTTAAACAACATATTATAAATGGTGACTATCAAGAGGAAGAACTAAAACTTGAGTTACATCAATTTTGCCATTTTGTGTGACCACCTGGAATTTTTAATTCATGATTAAAATTCAAAACACTAAAATAGAGTGCAAACAGTAAAACAGAGAACAACTGTATTGTTTGTTTGATAAATGCAAATTTAAGATCATACATAAAATACTTTACTGAATTTGAATAACTTTATAACAATAACATTGTACATTATTCTTTTGTTATTTGTTATTTCTATTAATTATATTTCTTGTAAAGCTTAAGAATGAATCAAGAAACCAATGATTATGACAGATAATTCACATGGTTATTGAAAATAATTCTGTCCTATATGGGAGGAGGAGGAGTATTAAAAATTATCCGTTCCAGGTGCCTGAAATGCTAGGTCTGCCATTACATCTATGGAGCGCACAGAAGTGCTCTCTGGCTTCCAATCCGGTTCACAAAGGACCACTAGTGTAGAGCAGGAAAGAAGAACGAGACTGGGGCGTTCATGTCTCCTTTCCATGCAGGCTTGCCCAGTCTGGCAATATCCTTTGACTTTTTCCCCAGATTAGTTGAGGTATGATTGACAAACATTGTATATATGATGTTTTGATATATGTACATTGTGAAATGATTCCCTCAACCAGGAAAATTAACCTATCCATCACCACATATATTTACCCTTTTTTGTATGTGTGTGCTAAGAACACTTAAGATCTATTCTAGCAACTTTCAAGTATATAATCCAGTATTATTAACTACAGTCACCATGTATATTACTGAAATATTTCCACTGTATATTATTCTGCCATGTCACATTTTCTTTATCCATTCTTCTGTAGATGGACATTTAGGTTGCTTCCATAACATGGCTACTGTGAATAATGCTGCCATGAACATGGAGTGCATACATCTCTACAAGATAATGATGTTGTTTCCTTTGGATATATACTCAGAAGTGGGATTTCTGGATCAAACAGACATAGGTTCTATCTTTTTAGTTTTCTTGAGGAAGCACCATATCATTCTCCAGAATGGCTATATCATTTTTACATTCCCACCATCCTCTGACTATGGCCAGATTTCAGAGCTCTATCAGAAACTCTTCCCACAAAGCTGGTTCTCAACATTCTCTCCTTGTCCCTATCCCTCTCCCTATTCTTCTCCCTTTCCTGCTCTGTTTTTGGATTACAGTTACTGTTTATTCCTTTTCCCAGTTCAGACCCAGGGATAGACAGGCATCACCCTTACCCCTTAGTACCTAAGGATACTGTACTATCCCTTGTCATTTTTCTATATCCTGTGCACACCTTTATAAATTTAGTTTTAAACTCTGAAGTTACCCAATTTGTATGTATCGACTATTTCCTGCTAAGACCCTAATATATATTCTTACTCCTCGTAATCGCAATTTCCATCATTACCCTAGACCTCAAATGGGAAGTTTTCTACTCCTTAAATATGCATACTCTGATTCCATCAGCTCCTAGAATCCTAGGAAGAGAGTAGTTGATTTTAGTTGTTTAATTACAGTTGTAGGGTTCAGGGGATAGCAGGGAAGATATCACAGAATGTGCACTAAACTGAGGAATCTCTTCAGCTCAGCCTCTGTATATCCCTCCTTTCTCAAATGTTTACTAGTCACCTCATAAAAGTAACATTGGAAAACTGTCTCATTTAGTATAAACCCTACCTCCACAAAAATCACTTCATTATTTTTCTGCTTCTCTCAAAAATGGTAACTAAGAAGTCACCAGTCATACCATCTCTGCCAATAAGTGTATATGTTCTGGGATTAATCACAACCTTTTATCATCTTATAAGGGTTCATCTTCAAGCTAACAGAAAGGATTAATTCCAGGCGGTACTGACTTCAATCTGTCTGCATCCTTGACCCTTCATTTTATCTATTTCCAAGTTAACAGCAACTAAAATGATGAAAAAGACTGTACTAAAATTTTTCTTAGAATAAAGAATATTTTTGTTAATATTTTGTTAATATTTTAAGGGGGGGAAGCATATTTATGAAATTGAAAGGATCTTGATTCTCTCTCCCTCTTACTGTTTAAAAATGGCTTAAATACTCTCATAGTATGAGAACTGGACCTCAGAGTGCCAGGCAAACTCCAGTAGGAAAACATAGAATTATACCTGGCACAGAGTAAAACTATATAATTTCTGCAAAGCAGTTCATCAATCTGTTCTGATCCTAAAGTGATTCCCTGGAGAGAATTTGGTGGTGGAAAGGGCCACCAAAGACACAATTCCCATGGCTAATCTGTACTGATTACAATGAGGTAAAATTGAACAACAAGAGCTATAGCAATAGAGAAGACATCACGCTTACTATGTGTGCAAGGCACTGTTTTAAAGTCTTTACAGGCATTGACTCATTTAATCCTCAGGGCAACCTCAAGAATTAGATCACTATTACTAATCCCGTTTTGCAGATTAAGAAACTGAGATTCAGAGAGTTTCAATAATTTGTCCAAGGTCACACAACTAGTAAAGACAGCACTGGTATTCAAGTGCAGGCCACCCGGCTTAGAGCCCTTACATCTAACCATCAAGATAAACAGGCTCTACTAGAACTTAGGAACATAGTCCTTTTAGTGTTACACAATTAAAAAAATATATATAATTGGCTTATCATAGCACATGATTCCCATTTAATCTCTGCCTCTCTTTCAGGAACAACAACTGAAAATGGGAACTGAGGCATCCCAAGAGAACTCCTACTGCATCTGTGAGGTCATGGACATGGCATTTGGGCCTAGGACCAGGAAGAGAAGAAAATGAATAAATGAGTTCAGTAATTCTCATCATTTAGGAGGGAGTCAAAAACTCCTTTGTGAATCTGGACAGCTTTGGTCTCTCTCCTCAGAAAACATTTACCTTGCATTTAATTTCAGAGAGCCTGCAGCAGCCCTAATGCCCATCCACAGGCCCTCTGTGAGAAAACTCTCTTCTTGGACGATTTCTGAGTCTACAGTGCTGTGTACTACATAAGAAAAAAAAAAATCAACCAGTGAACTAATACTTTTTGAGTGTCTACTACATGCCAAACATGGTGCTCAATCTTATGTGGAGAGTGTAAGAAAAGGTATTACACAGTCCCCGCCTTTAAAGAGCTGCACAGTTTGCAAAGCAAGATAGGATAAGAATGGAGTGATTAACTTCTCCGAGTGCTCAGAAGAAAGAAATATTACTTCTTGCTTGGGTTGTTAGGCCAGGCTTCAAGAGAAGATTTGGACTATGATCTAGCCTATAGACATGATTACAATTGAAGAGGAAATGGAAAAGGCATTTGATGATATCAGGAAATGAGAATTCTTCATTTTAACACTTGCTTAGATCTGTGGGCTTAAAAACGTCATTTAATGCAAAGTATTATAGATTAGCTATAATTATTAAGAACCTTATTTTCCAGGTAGGGAGAGGGTGGTGGGGTTATAGACATTGGGGAAGGTATGTGCTATGGTGAGTGCTGTGAAGTGTGTAAACCTGGCGATTCACAGACCTGTACCCCTGGGGCTAACAATACATTACATTGTTATATATTATATATTATATATATGTTATATAATATATATATTACATATATATTATAATGTATTGCTAACAATACATTAATAAAAAAATAAAAAAATAATTTAAAAAAAAAGAACCTTATTTTCCTACTAGATAGTGTGTTTCATGCCACATTGGTACGAATTTGCTCACATTGGCCTAGCTATCTGCTGGGAAGGAAGCCCACAGTGGAAACCCTTGGCCTTCCAGCTCAGAAGCCAAGGAGGACGTGCATCACACTGTTAACTGTGATAAGGATACCTGTCAATAGAAATTAGCTGAGGCTTTCAACTCATTTCCCTGTGGCCAGAGGAACCAACAGATAAAAATTTATTTTGATTCCAAGGTGGCTTTGCATCTCATTAGCAATCCCATGAGCCCCTACTCTTTTCATCCAACTGTCAACAGTCCTTGATGTTCTGAATAAAGAAGCTGTCCAAACTAGGATTAAAGTGAGGTGGGGAAATCACTGTTCCTTTTTTCAGACTCCATGTGGAGGTGCTGAGCTGGCTCAACTCTCTAGAGAGCTCCCTTATTATTTTCTTTGCAATCCTGGTCACGATTCAGGATTCAGGCACTTGCATTATGTGGCCTTGATTCCTGCTGCAATTCTTTCCAGCAAAAAAGCAAACCAGAAGGACAGGGTATATTTGAAATTCTGGTAGAATCAATGTGGAGTTGGTTGGGAAATTCTAGAAACTGGAATTAAAGCCTCAAAGAAGACAGATTAAGTTTGTAATTAACTAAAGGTTGCCAGAAAATAACAACATATAGAAAGAGAACACAAACAAGTAGACATCCAGTAAAACTGTCATCATGCACTCAACCAGAAATGGAACCTGAATCCCACATGTGCAAACAAGAGGCAAATTTGGAGCAATCGCCTCTTTTCGAGAGATTCATAATTTGGACAGTGTTACAGCACATCCCCAGAGGACTGGTGGGGGGTGGTAAAGTGGAGAAGGAAGTTTCACAGAAAATTAATAGTTCAAGAAAAGAAATGAAAGCATAATTTAAAATGAACTCAAATACTTTATCATGCTAGAGCTGGGTATGGCAAGGAATAAGACAACATACCCATGTGGTAACTGCATCACTTAGAATATTTGGAGCTGTCAATAACGAGGAAACTCTGACTCAAACTGTATTTAAAAGCTTTTTTTTTTAATTTTTGCATTTATACAGTATCTCATATAATGAAATAACAGAGGTAAGGCAGTACCTAGCCAAGGAGGAGCAATCAGGATTCCAGCTCTGCTGTCCTGGGAGTCTCATGGTTCTGCTCATTACCCTAGATGCTTATGCATCTAGGTTCTAGGCATGGTGTCCTGCCGCGATGTCCAGAGGAAAAGCAGGACCAGCTTTTCCTGTCTTTCCTCAGGACTGGTAGAACCTTTCCCGAAAGCTCTTAGCCAACTTCCCTTCACATCTCAGATTTAGATCACACACCGGCCCATTCCTAAGCCAATTACCAATGGGAAGAATAGGATTACTATGACTGGTTCTCAACCTGTGGTCCCTGGACCATCAGCAGTACCTGGGAATAATGAAAACTACTAGGACAAGCTCCAGCCTTCCTGAATCAAAAGCTCCAGAGTTAGGGCATAGCATCTGTGTTTCAACAAGAATTCCAAATGATTAGGATACACTCAAGTTTGTGAATCACTGGTTTAGAGTAGAAGGGTATTGGATTATCAGCCACCATGAGCAGGACACCAGGATCGGCAAATGAGGCAGATCACAACCATTAAAATGACTGAAGGGTTACATTCAACTAGCATTTTTGAATGCTTGCTCCATTGTAATTTTTTTAAACTACACTATATCTTTAACTTTCCACAGCAATTCTGTCAGTTATTTTTGTCTCCATTTTACAGATGAGGAAATGGAAGTCCAGATAATTTAACTTGTCTAATTTTATAACACAAAGTCAAGATTTGAACTTAGGTCTTCTGGTTGTAAATCTAGTTTTTATTCTATTATGCCAGAACTCACAGGCATAGGTTACCCCAGTCCATACTCGTATTTTAGGGAGGCTCTAAATTCCATGATATTCATATTTAAACAAAGATTGACCAAAGAAAAACCCTCAGGTCTACAGTCTTTTTTGGGTCCTGGAATTAAGGAAATTCCAGGTTGTGAGGCCTTCTAGCTCCTTGGAGTCCAGAGACAACGAGGCCTCAAGAGATGGTCCAGAAATACAACAGAGACTTTTTTTTTTCTTTCTCAGGAATGGAAGGGAAACCCCAAAATGGCTCAAACATAAAGAAATCTGAAAAACAGGTACTCAAGTTTCTGTTACTCCGGAGGTCACTGCTACTCTCAGTAACAAAGGGCCTTCTGTATAAATGACACATAAGGTGACCAACAAGGTGAGGCACTAGAACTGAGATTCTTGTGCTGAACCAAGACCCTCAAAGGACTTTATTCTCAGAGAACAGGTAAACCAGAAAAAATTCTACCCACAGAGGAAGAAACAAGGAACCTTCTCTATCTCAGGCTGAACTCTAAGGGAAGAAAAAAAAAAAAGAAAAAAACCTCCTCTGGTAATTTGTAAGCCCAGACCTGCCCTCATGTGGGTCTGAAATACGCATTTACATTACCTACAAGGGCAGGTAAATCTCAGAGAAATTAATATCAAAATTGGTTTCCAGATGTCACCGTCTCTGAGGTCCTGGCTGAAGGAACAAACAGGAAGGCTCTCTGTAAAGCCATACCTATAACTCGGGCCACGAGGGGTTCTCACAGATAACAAGAGCTCACAACCCTAACACACAATACCTGAACAAGCGTGTCACCATGGCCAAGAGTCAGCAGAAACAAAAATATGAACTTCACATAACAGAATTATCAGAACAGGCTAGAAGACAAGTGGGTTTTAAATTATTTTTTTTAATTAAAAGGAGGAATAAAAATATGAAAAAGGAACAAGATACTATCAAAAAAAGAACCAAGCAGTTTAGAAAAAGACACAACAGGGAAATTTCCGACTTCCATCATTCTCAACAAGAAACGTATGACCTCACTGAGAAATCAGCCTTGGGTGGAACAAAGGAGCTATGGAAGGATAACTATTGCTCCATGAAGCATTTTGTAATTTGGGTATCTAAGCAGGGAGTTCCCCAAATGCCCAGCTTTACATGGTACTCAATGCCTACCCCTACCATGACATGGAGAGATTAGTCCCTGTCCCTTGGTGTAACATGGTGAAAATTGGACAATGGTTAAATAGCGATATTTTTTTAAATGAGGAAGGAATATTTAATGAAAAGCTTTGTAAAGTCCTTGCTCTGTAGAACCTCTTTATCATAGTGTAACTTTTTAGACTTAATATTTATATTTTACGGTTATTTTCCAACAAAGGCCAACATTTCAGAAAATACCAGATTAAGCTCAAACCTCTAATTACGTAAGTGAGTCTTCTCTGTCAAACTTATTATAGCTTTTTGCTCTGACTCCCTATATGAGGAGTATTTCCTTGAAATTTTATTTTTAATAACTTGTGTTAGTACAAAGGGAAGAATACAATGTGCACAGTACCATCAATTTGCACCAAATAAAAATTCAATTCCAGTGTTGGAGAAATGCCACTGCGAGGGCCTGCAAGTTTGGTAATCATCACAAATTTACTTACCCACAGAGACTGTTCCACCCCTTCTTCTGGCTAGACCCCTGAAACCATGGGAGAGGCCTGAATCCATCTGTGGAAGGCTGAAAAGCTCAGGGAAAGCTCATCAAATTTGATGTTCCTGTCTTAATCCGTTCCTGGCTACCCCTTCAGGTTCCCCTCCACATTTCCAGCCTGTGTGAATCAGTTGGCAAAACCTGACACCAAAAGAAACACAAAGGATTATCTAAGCCAAGAAGCCCTGGCCTGACCATGCCTGCCCCAGGGTGAACACACACCTGGTTTGAACAAAGGCCTGGAGAAGTAGCGACTCCCTGCCAAGGAGAAGGCCTCCTGCCTGCTGACTGCCGATCTCCTTCCATCACATTCCAGGGGCAGAGCCTCACTGCACTTGGGACCACCATGTGGAAGCACTCCCAGCCCTTGCATCAACATCAGTTATGTTCTTTACTTAAGAAACAGTTACCTGAATGCAAGCTACCTAAAGGGTAGAAAAGTTCTCTTCTCTTAGAAAGTAAACGTTTGTTGTCTGTCTGTAACACATAGGTCTCCTTTACTATAAACCTGGAGTTGACGGATCTACAGCGGGAATAAATACTTGAAGGAAAAGCAACACTGCCAAAGCAGCACAGTACTGTCAGAGATTTATTTTGCGGCTAGTATGAAAAGTAGAAGGTGTTAGGTGATTATAGTTTTCCTGTGCACAAGCATGAAGCTTCAAAGCAAACCCCTCTGTGCTGCCATTTCCATAAAGAGCAAGTGGCTGGAGGGCACCTGGCTGGTTCAGTTGTTAAGTGTCTGCCTTCAGCTTGGGTCATGACCCCAGGGTCCAGGGATTGAATCCTACATCCGGCTCCATGCTCAGTGAGAAGCCTGCTTCTCCCTCTCCCACTCCCCCTCCTTGTGTTCCCTCTCTTACTGTCTGTCTCACTCTCTCTGTCAAATGAATAGAGTCTTTAAAAAAAAAAAGAACATGTTGCTGGAGTTTCTTAGCAGCTACGGGAAACCAGGATCTTATTTACAAGATCACCACCCTGGGTTAGCTTCCTTGGCTTCCTCGTATATACCATACCTACACTTGCCTTAAAACACTCAACCAAAGGAGGCTGGCAGGTAGCACGTTCTTTCTGGTAAGTTAATCAAGTGTTACAGAGTGCCTACAGTGTGCTTAAATCTGTGTTAAATCCTATGGGGAACAAAGATATTTGTGGCATAGATGCCCCCTTCATGAAGTACACAGTTTGTTTAAGAAGAAAATCATGTTTTAAGAACCCATCCCATTAAGTGGGTTACCTGTTTCCTGTTTGTCCCCACGAACAGATACATCACCTTTCTTGGCACCATGGACTTGCCTACCTCCTTTGACTATCCTGGCAGAAAAAGCAAAAATTTGGAAGTCTGAAGTAGTGGTTCTCAGAGTGTGGTCCCCAGGCCAGCAGCATCAGCACCACTGGGAAACTTATTAAACATGCAAATTCTCAGATTCCACCCAGAGCTTTGGAATCAGAAGCTCTGGGACTAAGTCTCCGCAGTTTCTGTTTTAACAATTTCTTCAGGCAATTCTCATGTGTGCTCAAGATTGAAAAGCCCTGGTCTAAGGGAACTACTTTTTAAAGACTCTCCTACCTTCCAAACTGTCTTTTTTTAATATTTTATTTATTTATTTGACAGAGAGAGATCACAAGTAGGCAGAGAGGCAGGCGGAGAGAGAGGAGGAAGCAGGCTCCCTGCTGAGCAGAGAGCCCGATGCGGGGCTCGATCCCAGGACCCTGAGATCATGACCTGAGCCGAAGGCAGATGCTTTAACCCACTGAGCCACCCAGGCGCCCCCCTTCCAAACTGTCTTGCACTGTTTCCACTTTCCACCTATTCAATATGGGGTAAGTTTTGTTTTGTTGTTTTAACGAGTTACGACACTTTCACTGGAATCACAACAGACATTTATCAACTAGCTCAAACAATGAGCACATTTACTGGCTCATGTAACTGGAAATGTAGCATGAGGGCAGGGTCCATAGTTAACCTAATCCACCAGCCCTGGCTTGGTTTCCCCAGAATGCTATTAATTCTGCCATCTTCTGAGGGTGAGTGTTGCCTTCAGGCTGCCAATGAGAGGACAGCAGCAGTTCAATCTCACAGCTGCCCACAAAAGCCTCTAGTGCAAGAGACAGAGCTCACTTCTGGAAACTCTCACCGAAGAGTAAGGGAAAACTTTCCCAGAAATCATTAGCACACCTTTCCTCTTTTATCAGGGTCCAATTAATATGAAGTCATTCCTGAACCAGTTACTGGCAAAGGATGGGACTGACCAATCAAGCCTATTCCTGCATCTGAAGTGGAGCCAGCTTCCCTACCAACCACCCCTTGCCCAGACACCTGCCCATGTAGAGGGACGGTGGATGCCAAAAGGAAATCAGGCTTCAGCTAGGGAGGAGAAAGGAAAAATGATTGATAGGTAGACTACTCCAAGTCAACTGATTTCCAAGAACATACTGTTAGGAAGGAAAATCATTTGTTCTTGACATGGCAGTTAAAGCGAAACATCATGAAGCTGGCAAGCCAAGACTAGGAACTCCACCCCTTCGCATTGGATGGCAATTAGTTTGGAGCAAAATCTATCAAATCTCACGGGCAAACTCAAGAGTTAAGCAAAAAAAGAAAACTATTTTCTTTTTGTTTCTTCTCCAATCATTCTCCCTCTTCTTCCAGCCCCCAAAATATAATAATTATCTATTCAATAGTGAGCTCTTTGGCCATTTCCCCAGTGCTATGAATACCCAATATAGATATTAAATGACATATTTCACTCACAAATAATGTATTCTGGAGCTATTTCCAGAGCTTTCCAGGCATCAATTAGAGCAACAATTCTAAGCCAGGCATAGCATTAAGCAAAGGGGATACAATGATAAATAAGAGTGGGTCCTCATTTCTAGAACCCACAGTGAAATGGACAGACAGGTGAACAAATGAACACAACACCAGTGCAGGGGACAATAACAGATGTATGCCCACATTATAAATGTACCAGGGACATGAAGCAATGAACTTCATCTGAGATATGAGGGATGGAGATGATACCCCGGGAGGTTTTGAAAGATAAACAGGGGAAAAGTGTAAGCTTCTGGACAACTTTTAGAAGTCAACACAGATAACACAGCACTAACAACAGAGCATTTCCTTTGTACAACAAAGCAGCAGACCTCTTCCAGGACAGAATGTTCCACTTCAGTGGGGGGCTCAAGAGCTGTATCTATCTGTTTTTGAGATATCTTGAAAGTAACTTGCTACTAATAATAAAGTACCAGACTATGCAAATAACTCACTACTTAATAAGTGAAAGCAGGTTCAAGGTTATCACTATAATCCTATTACTATCATTTGCAGTCGCCTGTGCTTTCAGAGGTGGAGGAGAAAGGGGATAGAGTTATGTCTAGTCTGCTGGGGACAGGACATATCTCTGAGCTTCCCATGGAGTTGATGTGTCTGCAGAGGGAATGTGGACATTGAATAGAATCTGTTCTGTCTAGTGGGAAAAGGTAAGGAAAACAACTCTAGGTTAATGCTGTTAATTTCTGAGGTCAACTCCTAACTTGTGGTGAGCAAGGCCCCTGGAAAGGAAACCAAGGTGACCATGACTTGCACCAGGATCTCCTCTGTAGCGAATGATGCTATTTATCAGACACTTAATTTTTTACGTGCAAATTTGTTTTGCCTCACAATTTTCTAGAAACTGGGCATCTTTCTTCTCCTTTTCCTGTAGTTTCTAAGAATGGCAGATACAGAACCTTTAATACAAAAATAAAACTGTGTCTACAAGTTAGGAACTACTTCTCCAACTAAATGATAGAATCCAAATTAAAAAAAAAAAAAAAAAGACAAGACTGTGTTTCGGTTGACTAGGAAAATAACCAAAGGTCACCCCCCAAAAAAGACACATGTAACAAATAAATATGGTGCAGCCAAGTCCAGGAATATCTGCTTATTTGTCTGTGTATGTGCTTTTGCATTCAGATGCAGAGAAGAGAGAGGGAAAGAAAACTATTGTGTGATGTGAATACGAATTTCTCTAAGAGTAGGTGACCTTGATTGCTGTTTGCTCTGTTTGCCAACATGCTTGTGACCCACATTTACTGTGCTCCAAGACTTTTTATTTTATCTTCTTCCAGACTTTGACTCTGATGTTCCATCTCATCCTGTAGAAGTATAAGACCAAAGGTCATACTCGATTCCCCTGCCGGCGGTCCCAGTTTTGGGACCTTTATCTCCCTAATGGTATAACACATACTTGCCAGACTCCTTTGGAATCCTAAATCTTTGGAATTTTAAAACATTTGCCTCAAGCAAGCAGAGAGTATATCTCCTGTGGGTGACACTCAACACATGATGAATGCTCAGCCAACTATGCTGAAAGTGGAAAATGACTTTGGAGGAGCATCAGAAAAATTCCTCTTGAAATACCAAATGGCTTTCAATTTTATTTACCGCTCAAAGATCATCTTAATGAATGTTATACTACCAGTTGTCAATTTCATACTTGAAAAAGCAAAATTCATGCACCTGTATTAAGTATAATCATTTAACATGACTCTGTAGATTAGAGTGCTTGATGGTCATTATTGATTTTAAATATACAGTAATTGAAGCCTGGGGAACCTAATTGAAGGTAGATATTTTCTACATGATTTCTTTTCTCTTTAACAAATTGTTCTTTCCTTCCCACCCACTTAATTTCCACACTCCCATCCTATTATTTACTCATATATTCAATTTTGCGAGTTACAGTTGAAATAAAGAACTTAAAATACATGACAAATCTCAAGTGTTTATGAATATATCTATTTCTTTAGAGAAAGAGCACTTTCTTCTTTTTTTGTCATTATCATTTATATCCAGAAATAATAATAGCCAAGAAGAGGACTAGAAACCATATCTGTCCTTAAATCTCCCCCTGCTACAATTCTTTTTAGTTTTTTCAATTTAAATTTCAAAACAATTTTAACTTTTCACTTTGATTTACAGAAGAGGTTCAAAGTAGTACAAGGAATACCAGTACACTCTTCACCTACCTTCCCCAAATGTTAACCTCTTATACAACCACAGTATAATTGCCAAAGCCAGAAAATAAATATTGATACAATACTACTAACTAAGCTATAAACCTGATTCGGATTTTGCCATTTATCCCACTAATGTCCAGTCTAGAATCCAGTTCAGGATCACACAATGCATTGATTTGTCATGTCTCCTTGGTCTCCACCAATCTGGGACAGACAGTTTTTAAGTCTTTCTTTGTCCTTTATGACTATGATAATTTTGAAGATTATTGGCCTGTTATTTTGTAGAATGTCCCTCAATTTGCATTTGTTTGGTATTTGCTCATTATTAAATTCAGTTTATGTATTTATGACAAGTGAAATTGTACCTTTCTCACTGTATCCCAGGAGGAGACACATGATGTTAATATGTCCAATTACTGATGATGTTAACTTTGATCCTTAGGTTAAGGAGTATCTGATAGCTTTCTCCATTGGAAAGTTAGTATTTTCCTATTGAAATTAGCAAGTATTTCATGGAGAGATACTTCGAGACTATGCAAATACGTCTGTAGGTTTTAACATCCATTAATGATTCTTGCTTATAATGATTGTTATAGTATCTAACAAATGATAGTTTTTTTATTTCCATCATTTCTTCTATATTTATTAATTAGAATTCTACTATAAAAAAGATTTCCCTTCTCCCCATTTATTTATTAAATTTAATACTATGAAATCGTGGATATTTATTTTATTCTACAAATTATAATCCATTACTATCACTAATTACTTGTTCCTCAAATTATTTTCTGCTTGGCTAGTGGTAGCTCCTTCAAGTTGCCTCCCATACCCTCTTAGAATGTCCCAATCATTTCTTGAAGATGTCTTTATTTTCTGTCATAATAAGATGCTCTAGGCTCATCTTGTACTTTCTCTGCCTCAGCCTTGAATCAGCCATGTCTCTGAGGAGCTGAAGTTCCCTTTATTTGAGAAAGGTATTTAGAAACCAAGGTCCAGGCTGGTAGTACTCATGGCCACTGGGTTTTTATTGCTTCTAGGCCCTCTCAGTGGACAGAACTAGGAAATATACATATACTAAGCCATACACACAAAATTATAGCTATTTTTCATATGTCTTCATGTATATATTAAAAACGAAGTGTTCACAGGGCATCTGGTGGCTCAGTCAGGTAAGTGTCCCACTCTTGATTTTTGCTCAGGTCGTGATCTCAGAGTCTTGAGATCCAGCCCCATGTCAGGCTCCACAATCAGCAAGGAGTCTGCTTGAGATATTCTCTTTCCCTCTCCTTCTGCCCTTGCCCCTACCCCCATCCCCTGCTCTTTCTTTCTCTCTTAAAATAAAAAATGTACCTTTAAAAAATAAAAAAACAGAAAGCATGTGTTCATATTAATACATCAATTCCAATTCATCACAGGGGTCATTCCCTGTCTCTTTTTGCATTCCCTTTCTCTGACAGCAAGAGATTTTGTTTTCATTATCTACAATGTGTTTATTTGCTCTAGAATATACATGAAATCATTTCAAAATTGCTAACCCACATCCTTGTGAAAAAAATAAGCTATTAATCAGAGAACATTATTTGTGTACAGTTCTTTTGGTTTCTGGCCTTATAATATATAGTCAAAAACTGTTTCCCAAAGTTACTTAGGTTAATTCTTTCCTTCTCCCTCCCATTTACCATACCACGTTAAGTTATTTACGTGTAATAGTTAGGTTCATTTGTTACCACTGTATTCTGTTTGGTTTTTCTCCACATCCCGGATGATTTTTTTGATTAAGTGAAGCATTAACATGGTTGTAAAAGTCAGAACTATACAAAAATATATATATTCAAAGAAGATGCTCCCCCTTCGTCTCTTTTATTCCATTTCTATTCTGTCCCCTCCCCAACACACACACATTTTTCCCTCCTGCCTTTTCCACATGACCAATCTCACTTGCTTCTGGTTTATCCTTCCTGTTTTTCTCACAAATGAATCTTTTCTTATTTGCCTGTCTTTCATACACAAAAGGTACCATACTATAGAAAATCATTTACATTTAGCTTTTTTCACTTAATAATATTCCAAGGAAATCATTCTATGTCAGTTCATAGAGATTATAATTTATTTTTAAGTCTTTTGTTTGGGGAATGAAATATTCTCCAGAAGGATGGAGGAAAATGATATGACAGCTTATTTAAATTCTGGAATATTTCAGCTATACTTCCTAGAGAACAATGTTTCAAAAAAAAACCTGTTTCACAGACAAGTAATGCGCCTAAGCCTGGCAGGATTCTGCCTTGATTGCATAAACAACTCCTCACTCATCTACAGGACAGCATCTTAGCTAGAAAAATACTCCACATAGATTTTAAATTACTTTACCATTTCTGGTATCTCTCTTTTGTGCTACAGTTAAACTATCTAGTAAATTAATTAAATATTAATGAGTATTTACTGAGCACCTTCTGAATCCCAGTAACTATGGAGTTAAGACACTCTGTAGCTAGAAAGATAAGGAATACAGTAAATAAGGAGGACATGTGTTGTGATGAGCAATGGGTGTTATCCACAACTAATGAATCATTGAACACTACATCAAAAAGTAATGACGTACTATGTGCTGTCTAACTGAACATTAAAAAAAAAAAAAAGGAATAGAGTAAAATGGAACTAAGGAAAAGACTATAAAGCAAAGCTACATGAAATTCAAAAGGACAGAGTCCTATCCAATGAAATTATTAGAGTCACAAGAAAATTTTTATTATTGAACCAATGGTTCTGTTTTCGTTTTGGGGAGGGGTTGTTTTTTGTTGTTGTTGTTTTTAACTAATGAAGTATAGACCTGAGAAATAAGGTAAAAGGAGAAAGCACTTATTTGTGGTGGATTATAATATAACACATGATTCTAAAGTCCTAACTCTACTCCAACAACCCTGACTCTGATCTTGACAATACATAATATAATCACTGTTTTCACTAGAAAACAGTGAAAAAGAGGCCCAAGAGCTAACAAACTACAAAGAAAACAAAAACAGCACAAAAAAAAAAGAAAAAAATTGCTAGAAAGCAAATGGAAGGCTATAATTGACAATTTAACTTCCATGCCACCAGCACTTTCTGCGGCCTGATGATCATTAACTTAGATAACAGAGTGCTAACAGAGGCAGTTATTCCAAATCCCTCAGTCCATATCAGTTTTATCTTTTAGAAATTATCTTTCTTGGCCCTCAACCAGTGCTTCTCAACCTTTTTTACTTATTGGTGCTCCTCAAGTGCTGTTTTAGATATACTTTTGTTATCACACCTCACAAAATTTTACCACCACAGATATACACTACATGTACTATATGTATATTTGTGCTTTATATATTAAAAGAGCAACAATTTTTTCTCACCCCACAAGAACGAATTTTCACCCATTTCACCTGCTCCTATTGAGAATATAGACTCCAGATATTCTCCATAATGCCATTTTCCTGTTTAAAAGCTTGCCATCTCCAGGGGCGCCTGGGTGGCTCAGTTGGTTAAGCATCTGACTCTTGATTTTGGCTCAGGTCATGGTCTCTGTGAGATGCAGCTGTGAGATGGACCCTGGCATCAGGCTCCCTGCTCAGCAGGGAATCTGCTTGAGATTTTCTTCCTCTCTCCTTCTCCTTCTGTCCCTCCTCCCACTCATGCTTCTCTCTCTCTCTCTCTTTCTCTCTCTCTCTCTCTAATAAACAAATAAAGCTTTAAATTAAATAAATAAAAGCTTTCCATCTTCAGTCTCTGGAAGTCCAATGAGCTATCCATTGTGCCACGGAGCCACCCTAAAAGCTTTCCACCTTCAAAATGAAAAGACATGAGAATGAAATGAGTATCAAACTGCTGGACAACAAATAAGGAAAAGCAAAAGGAACACAAATATCTAACCACTGAAAAAAAGAAATAAACTGTAATTCAAATATAAATCAAGAATAAACAAGAATAGCTTTTATGAATTAATAAGACCACATAGCAGTTGGAAATGGCTGCCTAGGAAAGTTAGCTGTCTTTGATGATGCTAAACATCATGCTAAACTAAATTACTTTAAAGATTTTATTTATTTGTCAGAGAGAAAGCACAAGCAGGGGGGAGCAGCAGGCAGAGGGAGAAGTAGACTCCCTGCTTAGCAAGGAGCCTGATATAGGGCTCAATCCCAGGACCCTGAGATCATGACCCAAGCCAAAGGAAGATGCTTAACTGACTGAGTACCCAGGCATCCCCAGGCTTAACTATTAAAAAAAACTATCTTCACTAATGATAAAACTGCAGTTGTACTTTCCAAGGGCAAAAAAATACCAAATGTTCCAGCATTGAATCATATTTAGCTATGTTACTCACAACCTTACTACCAGAGAAAAGTTAACAAACAAGCCAAAAAACAAACAAAAAAACCTTTTGCTAGATATTATAAGACTGGATCTACAGAAAGTAATCTGAAAATAACTCACTTTTCAAGAGGAGGCATGCTGGGACGCCTGGGTGGCTCAGTCGGTTAAGCCACTGCCTTTAGCTCAGGCCATAATCCCAGAGTCCTGAGATCAAGTCCTGCATCAGGCTCCTTGTCCAGCAGGGAGCCTGCTTCTCTCTCTGCCTCTGCCTGCCACTCTGCCTGCTTGTGCTCTCATTCCGACAAATAAATAAATAAAATCTTAAAAAAAAAAAATCAAGAGGAGGCATGTTGGTCTTTTTTTCTATGAAATGATAAAATTAAGAGATTTCTATACTCAGCCAGCCTGCGTATAGAAAAAGCTATGGGGAATTCAAATTTATTGGGTCATTTCCCAATGCACCTGGGGAACAATATTGAGCCTTCCCTCCCTATTGCCCTAATCTCCCTAGAAACAAATGCTGAGGAAGAACTGGTGTGATAAGATTTGTGAAAATAAATAAGAACAGAACTGGAACAGAGGGAAGCAATGTTCACTGAATGCCAAGCAATTTCATTAAGCTCATATATTTATTTTTCAAAACTACACTATGAAATTATATTTCACTTCATTTTCAGAGATGAGGAAAATATGGCTCAGAAAGGTAACCTAACTTCCCCAAGGGTCACATACAGCTGCATTACAGAACATGGATTTAGATTCAGGTATAACTCCTTATCCCAGAACATCATGGGTTCAGGACCTTGACATAGTCGCCTACTGCTCTTTTTCACTTTTTGATGTCACTTCTTCCTACAATCTCCTCATTCTTTCTTCCTTAACATATCAGTACACAAAATCTGCATATCTTGATATTCCCCTAACTGCTTCCTTTTTTCTTTCTCTGTTTAGTGTCCCACTGGACCAGGTTGCTCCTTCACTTTCAGATTCTATGAAATACCTGAAGGATCAGGTCTTTCTCGCAATTCTTCTGGAGGAGTCTCTAAGGATACCTGCCTGCTGGTGGACACCTACCAGTTCTACACTGTCAAGTGCTAGTCAGTACAATAATGCTTTGTATCACATAACTTGGCATTTTCCTTGCTTCATTTCCCTTTTACTCTCAGTCCTCACTACGTGGGTTTGCACCTTCAAATAAAGCACCTGAATTCTTATCCTGGGCTCTGTTTTCTGGAGAAACTAAACAAAGACTATTATAATTAGCCTGAAAATATTTAGGATTTTTATTCAGGGTTACACTGAATTTTTTTTAAATAGATTTTTTTTGGAGCAGTTTAGGTTCAGAGCAAAACTGAGCTAACAGTACAGAAATTTCCCATGTACTCCCTACCCCCACATATGTCCAATCTCTCCCACTACCAAAATCTTACAGCACAGTAGTGCATTTATTATCATCAGTGAATCATCACATAATTATCACCCAAAGTCTACAGTTTCCATTAGGGTTCACTCTTGATGTGACATACTCTATGGGCTTTCACAAATGTATAATGACATTTATCACACAGTATAGTTTTACAATACTAAAATCCTCTATGTTCCACCTATGCATCCTTCCCTCCCCACTAACCTGTGGCAACCAGAGATCCTTTTACTGTCTCTATAGTTTTGCCTTTTCCAGAATACCATATAATTGGAATCATATAGTATGTAGCCATCTCAGACTGACTTCTTTTATTCAGTAATATCCTTATAACTTTTCATGGCTTGATGGCTCCTTTCTTTTTAGCATGGAAAAATATTTTCCTGCTGGTTGTTATCATAGTTTTTCCATTTACCTACCAAAAACCATCTTGGGTCCTTCCCAGTTTGGGCACTTATGAAAAAAGCTGCTGTATACATCCATGTGCAGGTTTTGTGTAGACATAAGTTTTCAATTTGTTTGAGTAAATACTAAGGAGTACAACTGCTGGATCATATGGTAAGAGTATGTTCAGTTTTGTAACAAACTGCCAAATTGCCTGCCAAAGTGGCTGTACATTTTGTATTCCCACCAGTAGTAAATAAGAGTTCCTATTGCTCTACAACCTCATCAGCATTCAATGTTGTCAGTATCCTAGAGTCTGGTCATTCTAATAAGTAAGTAGTAGTATCTCATTGTTGTTTCAGTTTACAATTCCCTAGTTACATATGATGTTTGGCATCTTTTAATATGTTTATTTGCCATCTGTATATCTTCTTTCATGATGCGTCTTTTAATTTTTTTGGTCCATTTTCTCATCAGGTTGTTTGTTTTCTTATTGTTGAGTATTAAGAGTTCTTTGTATACCTTGGATAATAGTCCTTTATCAGATATGTCTTTGCAAATATTTCTCCCAGTATCATTGTCTTAAAGGTGTCTTTTGCAGAGCAGAAGTTTTTAATTTTAATAAAATCAAGCTCATCAGTACTTTCTTTCATGAATTGTGCCTCTAGTGTTATATCTAATAAATCATCACATACTCAAGGTCACCTAGGTTTTCTCCTATGTTATCCTCTAGGAGTTTTATAGTTTTGCATTTTACATTTAGGTCTATAATCCATTTTGAGCTAATGTTTGTTAGGAGTGTAAGATCTGTGTCTAGATTCATTTTTTTGCATGTGGCTATCCAGTCACTTCAGCATCATCTGTTGAAAGGAATGTCTTTGCTCCATTGTATTGCCTTTCAACAGATGATGTTGAAATGACTGGATATCCACATGCAAAATAATCCTTTGCCAAAGATCAGCTGAATATACTTGTGTAAGTCTATTTCTGGACTCTCTGTTCCATTGATCTATTTGTCTATTCTTCCACCAATACCTCAGTGTCAGTCCTCTTTTGTTCTTCTTCTTCAATATTGTCTAAGTGATTCTGGATCTTTTGCATCTCCACATAAACTTAAGATTCAGCTTATCAACATCCACAAAATAACCTACTGGGATTTTGATTGTGACTGCATTTAATCTACAGATGAAGTTGGGAAGAACTGGCATGTTGACAATATTGGGTCTTCTTACTCATGAACATGGAATACTTCTCCATTTATGTAGCTCTTCTTTGGTTTCTTTCATCAGAATTTTGTACTTTTTCTCATATAGATCTTGTAAACATTTTATTAGATTTACATGTATTTCATTTTGGGCATGCTTAACGTAAATAGTATTGTATTCTTAATTTCAGATTATTCTTTGCTGGTATATAGAAAATTAACTGAATTTGTATGCTAACCCTGTATTTTGCAAACTTGCTATAATTGCCTATTAACCTAAAGGCTCTATTTTGGATTTTCCACATAGACAGAAGATAATCACATAAAAACAAAGACAGTTTTATTTCTTCCTTCCCATTCAGCCTATCTCTCATAACCTTTTCTTGTATGACTGCATTACCCAGGACTACCAGCACAATGTTTAAAAGGAGTGGTGAGAAGGGAACATCCTTGTCTGTTCCTGATCTTAGCGAGAAAGTTTCTAGTTCATCACGATTAAGCATGATGTGGATATAAGGATTTTTTTGTAGATGATCTTTATTAAATAGAGGAAGTTCCCCTCTATTCCTGGTTTGCTGAGAGTCTTTATCATGAATCAGTGTTGCATTTGTCAAAACTTTTCTGCATCTAGTGATATGATCATGTGATATGTATTATTGGGGCACCTAGCTGGCTGTCAGAAGAACGTACAACTCTTGATCTCTGGGTCATGAGTTTGAGCTCCACATTGAGTGTAGAGATTATTTAAATAAATAAAAACTTTAAAAAAAAGTATTGTTAGAAACAGACTATGCTTTTTAGATACCTAGTTTGTTGTTAAACTGAAAAATTGGACAGCAATATGTCAATCTATTCTCCACTTAGATTTGTTTTAAATACTAGATAGACTTTAATGTTCTTATTTCCCCTTTATTTCTATTGAAAAAAATTTTAAATGAGAAAGAAAAACAGCTGAATAACATCCCAAAGACAGTAATTTTTATGTGTCTTGTCAATCTCTCAAAACTCTGGTTTTGATTCATCACTAAGGTTACCCCATACTCTGGAATGTAATGCTGAACACTGTCACAATGACAAATTTTATTCCCAGGCCACTATTCTAGATTAATAAACACATCCAGATAACAAATCAAGAAGTGTACTGAAAAACCATCTGCCAAGAAAAGCACTGCTTCTTAGTTAACACACTCAGTACAAAGCATATTTCTAAATGAAATGTCTGTTTATTTACATCCACATATTTCATTTTCAGCCATACATTAATATCACATCTGAGAATGAGGACACTTTTTAAGAAATAAGTTTTATTTTCTATAATTCCTCAGATTCATTCCACACAATGAAATACAAAGCAATCATTTTATACGGTGGTGAATATCTAAATTCTCAGATGTAGAATAATGTCTACGATATATTGTTGAGTTAATACGCAGATGACAAGAGACTTGTACTTTGGGCAATGAGGGATTAGCAGAATCCACAATTACCTTCCTACCATAAATACAAGAAAACTGGGTAAAATAAATGACAATTGTTTTCAACAGGGCTGGGACTAAGGTGAGGCCAGACAGGTGCTTAGGGTGTGAAATTTAAGAAGGCACTCCTCTTTAAAGGCCAATCATACACTTGCATGAGCCTGAGAGTGAGTGCCTTCTTAAATTTTGTCCCTTTGGTACCTCTCCTAAACCTGGTCATAGCCCTGGTTTTTTAGCCATTGGACCACAGACAGCAACATGACTATGATTCCTGGAAAAAGGAAGTTAAATGAAATCAACACTACAGTAGGCCCAGATTTCTGTCTGGAGGCATATTCCAGATCATACTGAAGGCAGAGGGAACCCAAAAAGAGCTGGTGGTCTCACTGAGTTGAGGGGACAGAAACTGGAGTTTGGAGAGGACATAGCACCTTAAGTGGACAGAAAAGAGGAAGCTAGAAAAAGAAAGATCTCAGAAATATGAAGAGGAATCTCCTTGAGTTTTTGGCTGAATATAATCTGTGCATCCACAGGATGAAGCCCTGCAAGGCCGGCCAATTTGTTAGGAAATAACAAAGAGAGTTGCAAGCTGAACAATTCCCCAAGCTCATGCAGAATTGGAAATCATTCTAACTCCCACTAGGCAGAGTACAGAAATTTTGATCAATATGGAGGGCATTCATAGAGACTCCAGAAGAGTCATAAGCTAGTAGTACAGCTAAACTACCCATGAAGTAACTGTACCCATAAAGTAACAGTAGACGGCTCCAGATCAGCACTATACCTTACAAATAAAACTCTAAAATGTTAAAATGGTTTGCAAACCATCTAACTTCTTCTAGAGAAAGTTAGAAAATCTTTAAAGAAATATGACAAAATGTAGCACATACAAGGTAAAATTCACTGGTTGGCATCTACTCAAAAATAGTAACAGAAAATTTTCTATCTCTTATAGAAAATACACACCTACAAATCCCAGATAGTCAATACATCTAAGCAGAATAAACACAAAGAAAACCACAATCAAATTGCAAAAAAAAAAAAAAAAGTTAAAGAATAATCTTTAAAGTAGTCAGAAGAAAGGGGCACCTGGGTGGCTCAGTCAGTTAAGCGTCTGCCTTTGGCTCAGGTCATGATCTCCAGGTCCTGAGATTGAGCCCCACAACAGGCTCCTGCCTACTGGGGAGTCTGCTTCTTCCACTCCCTCTGTCCCTCCCCACCACCTGTGCTCTCTCATTCTCTCAGACAAATGAATAAAACCTTTAAAAAAAAAAAAAAAGGAGTCAGAGGAAAGACTTTATTTAACAAAGAACAAATAAAAAATGATTGTAGGTTTCTTCTAAAAAACGATGCAAGGCAGAAGACAACTAAATGATATTTTATGGTATAAAAGGAAAACACTATCAACCTAGAATTCTACAACCAGTAAAAATATCTTTCAAAAACAAATTCTTTTTCAGACAAAAATTGAGAAAATTTATCACAAGTAACATTCTATTATAAGAAATGTTAAAGGAAGTTCTTTAGACAAAATATAAGTAACACAATAGAAATGTATATCTACACAAAGAAATGAAGGGCATTAAAAATGGCAAATATGTGGATATGCACATATACACATAAGATATTCTACCACTTAAAAACGTTAAGAAGCACTTCACTGGCTCAGTCCAGTGGAGCACGTGACTCTTGAAGCCCCACACTGGCTGCAGAGATTACTTAAAATATTTTTTTAAATGTTTTTAGAAGATAATTAACCGTTTTTTTTCTTTTTTAAAGATTTTATTTATTGGGCACCTGGGTGGCTCAGTTGGTTAAGTGCCTGCCTTCGGCTCAGGTCATGATCCCAGGGTCTTGGGATCGAGCCCCACATCCAGCTCCCTGCTCAGCGGGAAGCCTGCTTCTCCCTCTCCCTCTGCCTGCTTGTATTCCTTCTCTCTCTCAAATAAATAAATGAATAAATATTTTTTAAGTGTTTTATTTATTTATTTGACAGACAGAGACAGCGAGAAAGGGAGCATAAGCAAGGGGAAGAAGCAGGTTTCCCGCTGAGCAGGGAGCCCAATGCAGGGCTCAATCCTGGGATCCTGGGATCATGACCTGAGCCAAAGGCAGACACTTAATGACTGAGCCACTCAGGTGCCCCAATAATTAGCTGTTTAAAGCAAAATAATAACAATGTATTGTGGGATTTACAACATAAATAGAAGTAAAATGTCTAACAGCAATACACAAAGGCCAGAAGGGTAGGAATTAAAGGTTGTTAGATTCTTGTATTATATACAAAGTAGTATAGTATTTAAAGACAAACTGTGATAAGTTAAAACATATGGTAAACTTCCAAGCAATAAAGCAGTATAGCAAATATAAAGGAGATAGAGGATATAAAATAATAAATATTCACTATTAAATAATACTACTAAAATAATACTCTACCCAGGGGTGCCTGGGTGGCTCAGTGGGTTAAAGCCTCTGCTTTCGGCTCAGGTCAGATCCCAGGGTCCTGGGATCGGCCCGCATCGGGCTCTCTGCTCAGCAGGGATCCTGCTTTCCTTCCTCTCTCTCTGCCTGCCTCTCTGCCTACTTGTGATCTCTGTCAAATAAATTTTAAAAAAAAAATTATAAAAAAAATAATAATAGTAATAATACTCTACCCAAAGGAGGGGAGGAAATTAGGGGAAAAGGAAGAAAGAGTAGATAGAACAAATAAAAATAAATCGGAAGGTAGTAAGTTTAAATCCATTTTGTAAATAATTACACTAGCTAAACATTCTAATTAAAAGGCAGGGATTAGGGAGCACCTGACTGGCTCAGTCAGTAGAGTCTAGGACTCTTGATCTCTAGATTGTAAATTCAAGCCAAACATTGGGTGTAGAGATTACTTTGAAATGAAACCTTTAAAAAATAAAAACATAAATAAAATAAAAGGCAGGGATTAAAAACCAAGGCCCAACTGCTTGCTGTATACAAAAATTCACTTTAAATATAGAGACAAAGATAGGTTAAAATTAAAAGAATGGAAAAAGATATACCATGAGAAAGCTAAAGCATATATTTCAACATCAAACAAAGTGAACTTCAGAACAAGGAATAACACCAAAGAGTAAAAGGGACATATGATAATAATAAAGGAGTCAGTTCCTCAAAAGGATGTAACAATCCTACAGAATTTCAAACTCCTAACAGTTTCAAAAAACAAGAAGCAAAAACTGATGGAACCAAATGGAGAAATACCTTCTTTTATAGAGTCTTCTTAAATCTTTTGCCCATTTTTATTGGGTTATTGGTTTTCTTTTTCCTGAATTGTTAAGAGTTCTTTGTATTTTTCAAAACTCACTGAACTGTACATTTAAAATACGTGTATTTTATGTATGTAAATTATACTTCAATAAAGTTGATTTTTAAAAAAAGCAAAGCTTATGTTGGAGGGATGATTAAGTTGCCACCTGAGTCTTTGATTCTTGGATTCAGTAAAAGTGATTTAAAACTTAAAGCAGACTACAAAGTAAGATGTATAGTATGATCACATTTGTATAAAAATAAACATGTGTGCATGCACATATAAATATGTACAGACAGATGCGTTCCCCAAATATTTAAATGGGTTTTTCTCAGGTTTGAAACAGGAGTGAATTTTACTTTGCAAATTAGACTTCTGTTAGTGTCAGTCAATAACATCCCTATTAAGGTCTTTGTATGGGAACTGCTGTCCTACAAATATACTTACCCTAAAAATCTACTTATCTGCATACAGCTGACAGGCAAAGGACCAAAACTAGGTAAGACTGGAGAGTCAATACGATAACTCTCAGACACTGCAAACATTGTCTCTCTCTGCAGTTCATTGTCAACTCAACAAGATGCCTTGTGCTCTCCTGCTCACTCTTTTCTCTTAACCAGATGAGTCAAAATATGCGAGATAGCAGCCATATAACTTATTCCTTTGGTCACCACAAGCAAAAGTCCAGACTAAAGTCTTTTTCTGCCGATGACAGTATCTCTTCTCACCAGAATTGTCTTCCAGGACTAAGACCTCACCATGCCTCATCATGGGCTGCCTGAGGAAGTCACCTCCCTCAAAATCTTTACCTCAACCTAGTTCCCACTGCAGAACAGGTCAGCCTCTCCTGCCTTCACCTTCAAACTCAATTCCAGCCAAGCCCATTTCTCTGGAGTCTCTCCAGTATCGTGAGTTTTATGACGTATGTGATGGAGGCACACATGTCCAGGGTTCAGTAGAAAACCCACAAAACATAAGGCAGAACTGTGTCCCATCACTTCATTGCCTCTGATCAGCTGGTGAGTTCCGGCAATGTCACTTATTAGCATCACTGTACTTCAGTTTCTGATTCCAGGAAATGAAAAGCTAAATGGAGATCTTTTCCAGCTCTCATGCTAGAATACTGGAGATATTTTCTGCTCTTTAATGACATTCTGGAACACAGCCCAATTCCTCCAGTGGCATATCTGAAAGTCTAGCATATATATTTCTGTCTTTAAAAATGCAGATGAAGTGTATCATCTTCATTTTCAGGGACACTGTTGAATAATGGGGCCAATTCTCAAAACAGAAATTAACGTAATCCAGCAGAAGGTGAAGCCTTCAGATAAATTCTCTCTATCTCTCCTACTCCCATTCCCTTGCCCTCGTTCTGCCCACCCCCCAAGCTTTTCCTTCTTTCTACCTCTTCCTCCCTCTCTCTGTCTCTTTTTTCTCACTCACAGACCATATGAGCCATGAATAAAGCAGCACAGGCAACAATCAGAAATCTAGTAAACTTGCTGAGATAGATTTGTATACAAGATTCATAACAAAGTTGTTTACACATGAATACTAATTTATGTTTATTTAGCTCACTCAGAATTTAGTTAAGAGCAATCTTCATGTGGACACTTGCAGGTTGTAGCCCAGGGGTCCCAGGGGTGTCATACAGAGTCAGTGACTTCTTTGTAGAGGAGGAGGCTTTAGATCAGAATCCATTGAGAAGTTGCTTTCTTCCCAAATAGAGGCCAGGTGGATCATACAATTGCTGTCTCAACTGCTCAAAGGTCAGAGAGAAACTGGTTCCAAAGAACATGCTTTGGAAGAAAGTAAACCTCTTAATAAGCAAGACTTTTCATGTATTTGTGCAGAAACCTGAAGGAACAGAAATACCTAAAGTATGTATGTGTGTGTGTATATATGCATATATATATATATATATAACAGAAATACCTAAAGTATGTATGTGTGTGTGTATATATACATATATACACACACACATACATACATATACAAGCATACATATGGAAATAAATTCTCCAATGCAGAGAAAGAAAAGCTATAGACCCAAGAACAAGACATCAGAGAGAAAGCTCTGAGTAAGACAAGAGCAGAGATAACTTGCATCAAGGAGTTGTGCCAACTTCCTAATCAGGAGACAGTGGAAATCGAACGTGAGAACAACATCTCATGTTATTTATCATTTTCCTTTAAGTTAACACTTAGCAATCTGAAGTCCTTTGCACTTGACCCCTTAGCTGCTTTCACAAAGTTCTCAGTAAAGAGCCTTTCCTCATGAATCATTGAGGAAAGATGTCTGGGTAGAATTGGTCCCAGAGAACAACTGTAGATCCTAGACCCATAGCACAAAGAAGCAACCCTTTATACACTGATACTAAGCAAGGTTTACTCTCTGCTGGGTGTGGCATGTACCGTACTGCAGCAAATGCAACATTTAACAAGACAGAGGCCACTAGAAGCAGGTAAACGAATAATAATCATCTTAGTGAAACAGAAGTTCCATTCAAACTATGCCATCAAAAGATAAAGGTCAAGAAGAATTCCTTTCCTTCTATGATCATATGACCTGAACTCCTGGACTTTGAAGCTTGAATCAGAGTGAACATTTATTCATTTATTTATTTATTTATTTATTTTAAAGATTTCATTTATTTATTTGACAGAGATCACAAGTAGGCGGAGAGGCAGGCAGAGAGAGAGGAGGAAGCAGGCTCCCCGCTGAGCAGAGAGCCCGATGTGGGGCTCGATCCCAGGACCCTGGGATCATGACCTGAGCCGAAGGCAGAGGCTTTAACCCACTGAGCCACCCAGGCGCCCCCAGAGTGAACATTTAAATAAACGTCTTCGATCTGCATAATGGCTGCTTTTGCCTTGCAGCTTCTTAGGCCCCACCTTCTTTCCAGGGTATCAGGAGGATACAGGGGATTTCTTATCAAAGATGAAATCCTACGGAAACCCATGACAAGTGAAGTTCCAAGAAAGTAATCCAAAGCTATTTCTCATTTCAAACTTACTCCTTGCCTAATGCCAAATAAATCAAAGCATGAAATATTCATAAAACCCCCATTAATTCCATAACCATCCATTACTGTAAGTGGAATCCATTTTTGCAATCGTGACTTTCATTATTAGCATAAACCATACTCCTTCACCCATCCTAACCTACCCATTCTCATCCATCCCCAACCCCTGCATATAGAAGCAAAGTTTTCAGAGTTTTAGGCACATGTAGCACTTTGCCAGTGACAATCATGCACCCTAAAACCCAAACAAGTAAGAATAATGTGAACTTTGTTCTCCCCTTTTCAGGGAGCTCATTAAAGGGTGGGGCTATACAACCACAAAACAGGCTAAACCCGTTCCTATCAAGCCAGTTCATCAGAGATATTGTAACGGCATAAGGAACACCAGCCGGGGGCCAGGAAACAGAGGTTCTGCTCCTAGTTCTGCCACATATTTTGACCTCAAACAAATCATTTCACCCCTCTAAAATTCCAGCAGTGGAATTCCCTCCATTACGAAAATTCTATGATTCTTTGACTTCTTGTAGGTAGCCATAATCAGCTACCCCTTGGTTCTCTCCTCCCCATATCACTAAGCAACAATAACAAAACATGAGGTGACAACCTTAGAGCTTCTCAGTTTTCCTTCCCACCCCGCCATGAGCATTTGTCTGGTGGTCTTAAAAATATCCTAAATATTCTGCAGATGAGGGCAATGCAAGACACAGAATCTACACGGAGAGATTCTATCTATTGCTGTGCTACTGTGAGAATTAACATAGTCTAGAAAGAAAATCCTCCTCTCTTTATTCTAGCAAGAATGAACACAATAACTAGATTCCTCTTGAGCTAGAGTCTGGTGTCACAAATTAAGGGATTTTGCTCCTTGGTAGCATTTCCCCAAACCTAAGCCTTGAGTTTGCAGGGTTCCTGCTGTGCCTCAGATGCTCCTAATTCCAGCACTGAACACAGTACTGGTGGCTGCTTGCTGGTCAGGAACTAGCCCTTCTAGAACCTACTGCTGGTCACTTACACGCACAATGGTAAAGTAAGAAAACAAGAGGTGGGGGAGGAAGTGTGGAATGGCAAATGAGACAGGCAACTGGTCGGGGGCAAGGAGCTGCATTTCAGCAGGGCTCAAATTCTCAAGGTAGCACATAAGGCAAAAGATACTCATTTTGTACACCATTCTTGAAAATCCACTAGGAAGACACAACATAGGGACCAGTACTTGGCCACACAATAACACTGCTTTTCTCCACAGTTGGAAGAGTTAACTTTTTCTTGGGTTAAAAAGGGATGAAAAGTTGACTTGCATTCAGGAGTGGTGGTTAAACCCAGAACCGCCCTTAGCTCAGGGAGATACTCCACCCTGGGGGGAATGAGGGAGCTGAGATCAACTGAGGAAAAGAAAAGCATGTCTCCCATCTCAAGAGAGCTCTCCAAGCAGGCCGAGGCTTATTGAGTGAATCGGAATGTAGAATGAGTCACAATATTTAAATTTCTTTCCAAATGTTCCGGGTTGAATTTACATACGTTAAATTACACATGACGTAACTCCACTCTGCTGTCACCAGGCAGGCATACTGGATTTTCTGGGACTTGCCAAATTCAGATAGTCTGTCACTTCCTCAGAATATGTGATAAATGACAGGTTTCAGAAACTACGGTTATTCTAGAAAATGATACAAGCCCTTGGAAGATATTTCATTCATTTTTTCGGACTAGAATAAGAAATTATGTAGTACCGTGATGTACACTGACACACTCAGACACATAAACTCTGGTTTCCTATTAAAAAGCATTCCAATCCTGTGGCCAGAATCCTCAATAATGATATTTTTGATAAAGACTTTAAGAATAGCTATCCTTTTAAAGTTGGTTTAGGACGATTCTTTTTTCTGCACACCTAAATATTTTGCTGATGCTTGTAAGTAGTTTTCTCTTCAGCTTCTCTCTCTACTCTTCACTGAGAAAAAAAAAAAAAGTAAAACCCCGCTCTCCTGTGTAGAATCTCAAAATTCTATCTCAGAATGGCACATGATCTTTCTAAGGCAGTATTTCTTTAAGCAGGGGCTGCAGGGCTCTGGGCCATGAGGTGATTTCTGAGCTGGTGGCAAGAGAGTGAGGCCAGGGCAGATACCAAGAGCATTCAGGTGATGGCAGCAGCAGCCTATGAACTCCTCGTCTTGGTTGCCCCCACCACTCCCTTCCCAGGGAGCCACACCCAAGTCACTGCATCCTTCCCTGTTGGGGTCACCCCCCTCCCATGCAAAGCAAAGCCAGTGTACCCCTCCACCCTCCCCCTCCATCACAGGCAGTGAACTCCAGCAAGCGTCTCTCGAGGGCCTGCTCTGGACACTCCTCTGAAACCAGCACTTGAATCCTGCCATGCTTGCTTTCTGACATGAGATGATGAAATTGGACACTGAGCACATCATGCCATTGGTCGGCAAATTTTCTAAATTGGGGTATCTATAACACTTACTGAGCACTAACAATGTGCTAGATGTTACACTAACCACTTTTCATGAAGTAATTCATTGAATTCTTCCTACAATCCTGGAAGTCAAAATAATTATTATCCCCAAATTACCAATGAGGAAACTAGGCCACCAAGGGAAAATGCAACCTGTCCAAAGTTCTCACAGCAAGGACACGATGGAACTAGGACCTGAGTCTTGATGTCTGACTCTGCAGCTGGTACAAAGCTGTCCTCACCTCAAAGCCTCCCTGAGCCTCCCACTCTCAGACACAAGGGTAGATTCCAAGCAGAATTGCAGAGGCAAATTCCCAGCTAATGACTTAGTTGGCGAGAGGTTTCAAGAGTGTTGATATCAGCAGAGAGGAAAGTGAGGCAACTGGAACGGCAAAAAAAGCAGAGAGAAAGGAAATAAATGTTTGTTGAGGACCTACTAAGTGACTTCCAGCCTTGTGAGGTATATATTACTAATCCTGTTTTCACATACACAAAGACACTAAGGTCCAGAGGATTAAAACCAAAGGTTGGTTAGGACCCCAGTGAGCTGCAGATGAGCAGGTACAAGCTTCACCCATCTGGGAAAATGGAGGAGATGAGACTCCACAGCTCATGGGACTCTGGGCCCTGCAAAAGCGAGGCTCTGGGGGCAGAGTCTGGGGACAGAGACTGATTAAAAACTGAGAGAAGAAAAAAAAAAAAAAAAAAAACTGAGAGAAGAACTTGAAGTGCCTTGGGTAGACATGCCATGGGAGGATGGTTTGGGCCAGACGAGGTAAGCTAGAAAGGAGGGAGGGACAATGAAGCTCTATGTCCCCAGCCTTCCCTCTAAAACAAACTGTGCTCTGCGTCTTTCTTCCCCCATTGCTCTGCCTCCAGAACTGTCTTATTTTTGTTCTCCTCCTTTAATTGTCCAACCAGTGGAATTAAGGCATACTCTTATATATTTATTGAATACAGTCAGATGTTCTCACTCAATTTTTAAATTAATTAAATGGGTAATTTTCTATCTTTATCATTGCCCAGAAAAAGCACTAAAATTAAAACCAAGTTTCTCTTTGTAAGGAAGGGTACCCCATTGACATTTTCTACATTTCTTTAAAAGAAAAAAGGTTTCTCACTCCTATCATAGATTAGGAACTTTGGCTGCATGATTCTCCACTATTACCATTTTTTAAACTAAAACTTCAGGGATTTGTTGGTTTGATTTATAGGTCCTACCAAAAACACTAAGAAAAACTCTTTTTTAAGAGGCTCTTAACTGAGATCCTCCCAGTCTTGAGAAGTGGAAGATTTGACGCAGATGTCTGTTCTCTATACCACCCAAAAGCGGTTTTAATGATCAGGAGTCACTTTTCTCATGTAACAAGGACTCTAGCAGCAGTTGATTCTGGAGGTGATGCAAGGGTTTGAGGACATCGCTAAGGACCAGAACTTTGTCCTTCTGCTAGATCATTCTCAGTTTGCAGGCATTGTTTTCCCTTTAAAGTGATAAAAAAAATTTGTACCTTTTCTAACTATATGCCTCCTGAAGGGATATTCTGTTAAAATGTTTTATTATCTTAATGTCTGAACCAGTATTTTCAATAACATAAAACAACTTCAAGCCCAAATGTAAGTGAAAAAGAGCTCTCAAAATCATCCTTCCTTCACCAGATGTTTTATTGATCTGTACGTAAGGTCAGGTAGACATGGGGATGGGGAGAGAAATAAACTACAAACTACACTCTTCATTCTGGTGCAGGAGACACACATAAAGAGATAATTGCAGGTCACCCCTCCAAGCACTGTCAATGAGGAGAGAGGAGAGAGTGGGACCCAGACAAAAGGGGCAGGTGAGGTTGCCCGAAGACAGTAAGGAAGGCTTCACCGAAAAGACACTCCGTCTAATCTGGAGGGACACACAGGCATTTGCCAAGCAACTCAAGCAGCATTTTCAGTGGCAGGAAACAATGGATTTACTGCAGAGAAAAGTTGCTGGAGAGGCAGTTCAGATTATAAAAGGCTTTAGATGCTCAGCTGAGGCAAACTGAGGGGGAGGTTCTTAAGTCTGTCAAATTCTAGGAAGATAACTTGCAACAGTGTGAAGTTTGTACAAGGAAGCGACTAGAGAGAAGGCAGCTGTAGTCCTCAGCAAGATGTCATAAGGACTAGATCAGATGGTGGCAGAGAGGAGTGAAGAAGATAGGCAAATCATGGATTTCCAAGGTGGACAGGACAGGATTTGTTAAATGATTAAAGGTGGAGTGACAAGGAGGAGACACTGTCAAGGGCAATTCACAGATTTTCAGACTAGATACAGGCTGGTGATGCCACTCACAGAGATTAAAAATAAAAAGCTTGGTGGGAGCTACTGAGCTCAGCTTTTAAGTGTTGAGCCGGAGGCCCAGAGAGGCATCCAGGTCAAGATCCAATCAGAGATGCAGAGCCCAATCTGTACCCAAGTCAGCAATGCAGGCCCCCTCTGCTCCTAGGAGGCGATGGCGTTGTCAGGGTGGGGGTGGTGGGGGGTGGGGGGTGGACACAGGGGCAGAAAAAAGAAGCAGGCTGAGAAGAGCGGACACGGGATGTAAGGAACAAGACAAGATGAGGAGAGGGAACAGGACATGAGAAAGGGGGCAGTCTTTGTGTTTTACCCCATAGGAAAGGCATAGAGCTACCTCAGGCCTTCCCAACCTGCCACAAGTAACGTTGTGTAAAATAAGAGAGCAGAGTAGAAACAGAACACATGATCTGCATCACAGAGGACAATGAGCAGCAGACAGGAAGAGACAGGAAGAATGACTAATCTATTACTTCCCAAAGTCTTTAATGACAGGAGACAAAAAAAAAAAAAAAAAAAAGCTAAGCAGTCTGAAGTAATTTCATACAGGAGAAAATAATCCTTCACTCTTCAATTGTCCTTTAAGGAATTACTCTGTTAGATAATTATTAGTTTCGTTATCTGGAAAATTCACTTAGGTAAAACAGCATTTGTGAGAGTATCAAGATAAAAGAATTACTTCCATTTATAAATATTCAATTTTCTCCAATTGTGTTAAATGAAAACACCGTCTTTAAAAAAAGTAACTGGTCTGGGTCATCTTAATATCTTTATAATACCAGAAAATGAATCCAACCATTTTAAAAATCACATTGCTATGGAACCTAACAGACCATGTAGAGAAGGACAATCAATAAATACTCTTCTCTGCTGATGATTAGGCTGGTCCCTCTTCCCCAGCAGGCACCCAATCCTCGGCCACTTTCCTCTCTTCCAGGCACGAGCTCCCACTGACTTCAAAGGAATCTTTAAAAATGGATTAAAGCAAAGATCGTATATTGACTTCAAAAGGAGCAATGAAAACACAAGAAGATATTCCGTAGGGGAGGGGACAGAGATGGAAATTTTGCTCCTCTTATTATTACATGCTTAATGAATACCATCAGCATTCCCTGTACATTCTGCCAAAAGTGTTTTCTGCCCTTTGCAGGACTTTCCATTTCAATGACATCATAATAGTTGTTTATTCTAAAAAAAAAAAAAAAAAAAAAAAAAAATTCTAATGCTTGCTCTAAGTATTTCAGTATTTTTTTTTAAGATTTTATTAATTTAACAGAGAGATACAGACAGAGAGAGAACACAAGGAGACAAAGCAGCAAGCAGAGGGAGAGAAAGAGAAAGAAGCAGGCTCTCCGCAGAGCTGGTAGCCTGATGTGACTCGATCCCAGGACCCTGGGATCCTGACCTGAACCGAAGGCAACGGCTTAACCAACTGAGCCACCCAGGTGCCCCAGTATTTCAGTATTTTGTAAAAGATTTTATTTATTTATTCATTTCAGAGAAGGAGTAAGAGAGAGAGAGAAAGCACAAACAGGGGGAGAGGGAGAAAGGGAGAGAAGCAGGCTCCCTGTTGAGCAGGGAGGCCTATATGGGACTCCACCCCAGGACCCTGGGATCATGACCTGAGCCAAAGGCAGATGCTTAACGGACACAGCCACCCAGGTGCCCCAATATTTCATTATTATTACAAGGATACTAAGTGTTAGTTTTCTCCCTATATGGTGGTCATGAAAATACAATTTTGTCACACCATGGAAATATTGCCATTTTAATTGTATACTATAATGTTACTATGGAAAATGATGAGAACTATTCTTGATAGCATAATGCTCTTTTATTATGCACAGCCAGATCTGATTCTTAGGTCTCTCCTCCTCTCCCAAACTGCAAATCATTTAAAAGAATACATTTAGGACTTTATGTATAAGTGGCCACCAGGGCTGCTGTCTCTCTGAGTGATGATTATTAATGTACTACCATGACATTAACATATGAGAATTAAAATAATTCACTCTTCATGGTATTGAAGAGACTCTGAAAATCCAAGTAGGGTTTGCCTTCTCCATAAAAAAAAAAAGAGAGAGAGAGAGAGATTCATTCTAAAATAGTAATTATGATTAATCAAGTGCTCTTAAACAAGTATTATGAGTTCATAAAACTCCTACAGAGCCCTCTAAACTCGCAAGGATTCTGGTGTTCTGCTCAAGAGGTAGGACAGCCAGCTAAAATACAAACTAAAATTGAATGCAGGTAGGATTGATATGGAAGAGGAAAGTGGCCATTTTACCCAAACGCTCAGGCCTTTTCTAGGTATCTCCACGCTCCTGTGACTGCCCGTGCTCATGGCTGGCCTGTGTCCCTCAGTATGACTCACCCTGACTTGTAGACACATTCTTTCTCTCTCTCAACACACACACACACACACACACACACACACACACACACACACACACACACACACTCTTCTATATAACTTAACTATATGTGGGAGTTGTGAGCGACATGATGCAGAAAAGAATGTGGGAGGAAGTCAGAGATATCTCTAAACTCATAGGAAAAACAGAGGACCACATAGCTCAATGTGTTACATAATTCAAAGGAGAGAAGGATCAGACACAACATCACATTTGATTAAAGTCCATAAAAGGACTCACAAATGAAGTAACAAAACCAGTGGGACTATGCCAACAGTAAGTCAGAATAAGCAAAAGAAAAATTACATCAAACCAGTAAGGAAGTGCAAAGGACAAAGGTATGCACTGATCTAGCTAAGAAATCCAAGCCTGACTTTAAATTATGAGACCAGAAGCTGCTCAAGAAAAGTGGTATTTCCAAGATCTCGTGTTATATACCATAGGCAGTTAGAAGAGGAATCACCAAAATATTACCTTCCTCAGTTTACTCAATGAAATCCAAAAGCAAACGGCTCAAATAAAAACAAAAACTGAAAATACATTCTCCTTATTCTCAAATAGAAGATTGGTTTGAGTCTATTGGCATTCATGTTTTGTTTGAACAGATAAGTACTTTTAACAGAAAACTTTCTTTTAAAAACAGTACTAATTTCCTCTGTATTATGTACATTTAGCCACAAACAGACTCTGACAGAATAATTACTATATGAGAGGCACCACATAAGACCTCAAAATGAAATTTTTGTGGGCTCCATCCTCTCAAGCCATGGGAGGGGTGCAGGGCATGAATAATGACATGCATTCCCACCAACAGTGTAAGAGGGTTCCCCTTTCTCCACATCTCTGCCAACACCTATTGTTTCTTGTGTTGTTGATTTTGGCCATTCTGACAGGTGTGTGGTGATAGCTCATTGTAGCTTTGATTTGCATTTCCCTGAATTTCCCTGATGATAAGTGATGATGAGCATCTTTTCATGTGTCTGTTGGCCATCTGTAAGTCTTTGGAGAAATGTCTGTTCGTATCTTCTGCCCATTTTTAATTGGATTATTTTGGGGTGTTTCATTGTATAAATTATTTATATATTTTTGACACTAAACTTTTATTGGATATGTCATTTGCAAATGTCTTCTCCCATACTGTAGGATGTCTTTTAGTTTTGTTGATTGTTGCCTTCATGGTGCAGATTTTTATTTTGATGTAGTCTAAATAGTTTATTTTTACTTTTGTTTCCCTTGCCTCAGGGGACCTATTTAGAAAAAATTGTTGCAGGTGATATCAAAGAAGTTATTGCCTATGTTCCCTTCTAGGATTTTTATGGTTTCAGTTCTCAAGTTTAGAACCTTAATCCATTTTGAGTTTATTTTGGTGTATAATGCAAGAAAGTCATCCAGTTTCTCTCTTTTGCATGTAGCTATACAGTTTTCCCGATCCCATTTGTTGAAGAGACTGGATATTCTTTCCTGCTGTGTTGAAGGTTAATTACCCATATTATTGTGGGTTTATTTCTGGATTTTTCTATTCTGCTATTTTAAATTCTGTCTATTTTTCTGCCAGTACCATACTGTTTTGGTTACTATAGCTTTGTAATATAACTTGACGTCCAGAATTGTGATGCCCCTAGCTCTGCTTTTCTTTTTCAAGATTGCTTTGGCGATTGGGGGTCTTTTGTGGTCATTTTTCGCTTTTTACACTCCCCCAACCCTGCCTTTGCCCTCTACTCCTCCCCTCCCTACATTCATTTGGTCAACTGATCCACTGATTCCATTTCTGGATTATCTCCTGAATTAATCAATACCTCTCATCATTTAGGCTCTCATCACATTCTTACCATCTCTCATGGTACTACAGAGGTGATCAAACAAGTACAGTAAATGTTAATAGCATAATCTGGATGGTTAGTTATTCAAGCACTTATTATAGAATTATTTCAACTTTGCTGTATGTTTAAAAATTATTCATAATAAAATGTTGCTATCATCTAGAGGCTAGCATACAAAACATCTTAGGTAGGTCCTTCACAATCTGGCTCCAATAAACCACACCAGCCTCTCATTCTCCCTACAATTTGCACCCTATGTTCTAGCCAAATGAAATGAGTCAGCATCTCCTAATGTCTTATATACTCTCCTGTAACCAAGGCTTTGTCATCCTTTGTCATCCTTTTCTCTTTGTCAATGGAAGGCCCTTCCTTTATTTCTCTGACAAATGTGTAAGTATTCTTAACAGCAGCTTCTCCTGGGGGATGACTTCTTAGAAAAAATTATCTTAGCTTACCGATATATCAATCAGTTATTGTCAAGCTGTGGTTGGTGGTCATGTATGTATTTTTCCCAAATGCACTAAAAGCTTCTTGACAGACTATATCTCAATCTTTATATATACGATACCCAGCATAGTCCCAACACTTTCTAGGCCCTCAAAACCTGTTTCTGAATTAAACTGTATGCCAGGCCAAGAAGTGTGCTAGTTCCTTTTTTTTTTTTTTAATTTTATTTATTCACTTGACAGACAGAGATCACAAGCAGGCAGAGAGGCAGGCAGAGAGAGGGGCAGGCGGAAGCAGGCTCCACGCTGAGCAGAGAGCCGGATGCAGGGCTCGATCCCAGGACCCTGAAATCATGACCTGAGACAAAGGCAGAGGCCTTAACCCACTGAGCCACCCAGGTGCCCAAGAAGTGTGCTATTTCTTATACAAAGTTGTCAGTTACTGTCTCTGGCCTTTTCCTTCATTCAGTAGCAATCTGTTTGTCCTCTGTTCCATATAACAGTTGTCCTTGTTACCCCTCATCTCTAATCAGAGATAACTATGGTTATCAGGATGTACAGCTGCTATATTTTAATCCAAATGGGATGCACATATTTCAAGTCTATTTTCTATAATTATGTAGTAATTATTTCTTCTTTTAAAGACTTTTACAATAACATACAAGTTAGGAAGAACTCACTTACAACTAGATAACACTTGGTCTATTCCTAGAAGGCTAACCATGACCTTACATACACACACACACACACACACACAAAGGAAGTTTTGAAAAGAACCAGAATCATCAGACTCTGAAAGATTAAGAAGGTCCTCAGATTCTTTACTCAAGTTTGTATCTAACCTTCTCATCTTTTCCTAAAACTTGACAGGCAACAATTAGCAATACCTCTTCAATACCTCTTGCTTCACCTCCCTTAATCATTCCGTGTTCTCATAAGAAACAATCTCAAAAGAAAGGCAGAAAGAAAGAAAGGAAGGAAGGAAGGAAAGAAGGAAGGAAGAAAGGAAGGAAGGAACAATCTCCAAACTAAAAAAAAAAAAAAAAAAAAAAAAAAAAAAAAATCTCACTTTGGGAGTTCCTAATCCCTCCTTCCACTGTGTTGAGAAAAATTATTGTCAGTTAATGAGTCAATGCTTGATTCCAAAACATTAAGACTTGCCATTCCCTTTATTTTGTCTCTAGCATCTAAAAACCAAAAATGTAATTTTTTTTTTTTTTTAATTTTATTTTTCATAAACATATAATATCTTTTTATCCCCAGGGGTACAGGTCTGTGAATCGCCAGGTTTACACACTTCACAGCACTCACCATAGCACATACCCTCCCCAATGTCCATAATCCCACCCCCCCACACACCCCCCATTAACCCTCAGTTTGTTTTGTGAGATTAAGAGTCACTTATGGTTTGTCTCCCTCCCAATCCCATCTTGTTTCATTTACTCTTCTCCTACCCCCTTAACCCCCCATGTTGCATCTCCTCTCCCTCATATCAGGGAGATCATATGATAGTTGTCTTTCTCCGATTGACTTATTTCGCTAAGCATGATACCCTCTAGTTCCATCCACGTCGTCGCAAATGGCAAGATTTCATTTCTTTTGATGGCTGCATAGTATTCCATTGTGTATATATACCACATCTTCTTTATCCATTCGTCTGTTGATGGACATCTAGGTTCTTTCCATAGTTTGGCTATTGTAGACATTGCTGCTATAAACATTCGGGTGCACGTGCCCCTTTGGATCACTACGTTTGTATCTTTAGGGTAAATACCCAGCAGTGCAATTGCTGGGTCATAGGGTAGTTCTATTTTCAACATTTTGAGGAACCTCCATGCTGTTTTCCAGAGTGGTTGCACCAGCTTGCATTCCCACCAACAGTGTAGGAGGGTTCCCCTTTCTCCGCATCCTCGCCAGCATCTGTCATTTCCTGACTTGTTCATTTTAGCCATTCTGACTGGTGTGAGGTGGTATCTCATTGTGGTTTTGATTTGTATTTCCCTGATGCCGAGTGATATGGAGCACTTTTTCATGTGTCTGTTGGCCATCTGGATGTCTTCTTTGCAGAAATGTCTGTTCATGTCCTCTGCCCATTTCTTGATTGGATTATTTGTTCTTTGGGTGTTGAGTTTGCTAAGTTCTTTATAGATTTTGGACACTAGCCCTTTATCCGATATGTCGTTTGCAAATATCTTCTCCCATTCTGTCAGTTGTCTTTTGGTTTTGTTAACTGTTTCCTTTGCTGTGCAAAAGCTTTTGATCTTGATGAAATCCCAATAGTTCATTTTTGCCCTTGCTTCCCTTGCCTTTGGCGATGTTCCTAGGAAGATGTTGCTGCGGCTGAGGTCGAAGAGGTTGCTGCCTGTGTTCTCCTCAAGGATTTTGATGGATTCCTTTCTCACATTGAGATCCTTCATCCATTTTGAGTCTATTTTCGTGTGTGGTGTAAGGAAATGATCCAATTTCATTTTTCTGCATGTGGCTGTCCAATTTTCCCAACACCATTTGTTGAAGAGGCTGTCTTTTTTCCATTGGATATTCTTTCCTGCTTTGTCGAAGATTAGTTGACCATAGAGTTGAGGGTCTATTTCTGGGCTCTCTATTCTGTTCCATTGATCTATGTGTCTGTTTTTGTGCCAGTACCATGCTGTCTTGATGATGACAGCTTTGTAATAGAGCTTGAAGTCCGGAATTGTGATGCCACCAACTCAAAAATGTAATTTTTAACAACTGCATTTATTATAAAGTAGTTTTACTATCGTGAAAAATATATGACTATATCCGGGTTCACAGAGATGGCATCTCATTTGGATGACTAATATTTCTTATCTATTACAAACACTACATCTGATCCACTAAATTTGCCTTGGTCCAAGGTTCACTGAACTAAACATCCCCTCCTCCATCTGCCAATGGTGTATTTCTTTATAAAAATCTTCAACAGTGACTCAGAATTCCTCTACAGTCACAGAAATCCACAAAGGACCCATCAAAAGTAAAAGAAAAATGTTAACAAAAAGCATTCATGAAATGGTTACAATTTTCTTTTGCATAGCAAGTGTAGCCTGGCTCCTGGCCTGTTAGCTACTCTCTCAGCATGCTAGCCTCCTCAAAACACCATGGATCCTTCCGTAGGGCAATTTGTTTGTTCAATCCCTCTTCAACAGTGGGGATGGTAGCAATTCTATACCCCCAGGAACAATGCCGGAACAAAAGGAAAAGAAGGAAGGAAGGAAGGAAGGAAGGAAGGAAGGAAGGAAGGAAGGAAGGAAGGAAGGAAAAAGAGGTAGGTGTTATGGCTTTTGTATTGCTTATGATGTCTTTTAGGTCATTTATTTTTAGGAATTAGATAGTTGATTTCCAAGTTTCTAAAGTTCTCTTGCTATCGTTTAATATATAATCTTCGACTTCTCAATATTACTGTTTAGGGGCACCTGGGTGGCTCAGTGGGTTAAGCCGCTGCCTTCGGCTCAGGTCATGATCTCAGGGTCCTGGAATCGAGTCCCGCATCGGGCTCTCTGCTCAGCGGGGAGCCTGCTTCCCTCTCCCTCTCTCTCTCTGCCTGCCTCTCCGTCTACTTGTGATCTCTCTCTCTGTCAAATAAATAAATAAATAAATAAAAAATATTACTGTTTAAACCAGAAAATAGCTCCCCTTAAAAGAAATCAACCAGAGAGAGTTTAAGTAAGAAGATTTGTTGACTTAGTTTTGCATCTTCAGGAATTGACTGAGACTCAAACCAGGAGTCATCATAAGTCACTCCTCTTGCTCTTACACAAGGAAAGAGGATGCTATCATGGAGCAGAATACATGAAGGAGGCAAATCCCTCCAGTACTAAAACAAACCTGCCCAAGTCTCTGCATTCCAGTAAACCCAGAAAATACAAACTCCAAACACATCTCTAACCACTTACTTGTCTGTTTATATTTTGAGATCCTTTATAAGAATAATATATTTTAGCTTTAAGAGACTATCTTCCCTTCCCCTATTATTTAACAGTGAAGTACAAGATTTATTTTATGCGAGTTACTCAGTCCTTCTTCCATTTCACCAGCATTAATAGAGCCACTGGTTTCCTCCCTGATCAATCAGTAAGTTATTTATGGCTAAGCCTCTAGACTGTGCAATTAGAGACCCTGCAGAACTCTGCTAATGTCATGCATCGGGAACAATTCTACTCTGCAGGAAATCAAACTCAGTTGTTATTTGGGTTCACTTCTGGTAATTATGCAATTAAACAACACTTTGCATATCTAGCATGTTCAGCAGCAATTTTTATAAACATTCCTCATAAGAACCTGGAACAATACCATCAGACCAATAGCATCATCTTTAGTAGGGAGAAGCTGGTTGGGTTATGGACATTGGGGAGGGTATGTGCTATGGTGAGTGCTGTGAAGTGTGTAAGCCTGATGATTCACAGACCTATATCCCGGGGCTAGTAATACATTATATGTTAATAAAAAATTAAAAATTTTTTAAAAATAGCATCATCTTTAGGAGACAAAAAATGATGGTGGCCAGGGACCAAGAAAGTTCTTGCCTTCCATGTGGAGGTGGGGCTCTTCCTCTGAGGGTGAGCACCAAGCTGCTTCTCCAGCAGCAGTTTCTGGTTTGTGCTGATTTGTCCACAGTCTTTCAGTCTTTCACTAGGGCCCCTCTGGATGGATGGCAGATATTTCAGAATCTCTGACCCTGTCCTGAATATGCTATGTATCGTATGTCCTGTGGCCAAAGTAGAACAAAACACACTGGCTTAGAAATAATGGCCATGCCACAGCCTGATGGTAAGCCATGCTTCATATTCGGAGTAAGTCAGCCCCTGAAGGGATAAATTCAATGCTTACAAAGGATTGTTCTTTCCTTTACTTATGCAAGAAAAGATTCTTTAATTCAAAATTCAATATACATAATGTGCATGTGATGGTTAATTTTATGTGTTAACTTGACTGAGCTAAAAGATGCCCAGAGATAGCTGATAAAACATTATTCTGGGTCTGCTATTGGAATAGTAGTTTTGTTAAAGTAGTAGACCAAACAAAGATATTGCCCTTTCCAGAGCAGGTGGGTATCAGCCAATTTGTTGAGGGCCTGAACAGAACAAAAAAGTGGAGGTAAGGTAGATTCCCTCTCTCTACCTGAGCTGGAACATCCGTCTTCTCCTGTCCTCACACATCAGTGCTGCTGGTTCAAGGACATTTTAACTTAGACTGGCACTTATACCCTCTGCACCCTATTCTCAGGCCTGCAGACTTGCACTGAATTATAGCATCAGCTTTCCTGGTTCCACAGCTTGGAGACAGCAGATTGTGTGAGTTTTCAGCTTCCATAACTCTGTGAGCCAATTCTTATAATAAGTTTCTCTCTCTCTCTTTCTAAACATATACATTTTTATTTTTATTTACACATATCCAATACACATCCACATTTTTATTTACACATATGTAGTTCTTTCTCTCTGGAAAATCCTAATATAGTACAAAAACCATAAGACAACACTTGAAAGGAAAGAAAACAACAATCTCAGGATCAAGAGGACATTTATTACAAATAAGTCTTACCAAAACAAAGTCCCCTCACTTTTTTGTTTTTAAATGGGTTTACTGGATAAGCAGTTCAGAAAAATTTAAGAGATGTATATGCCTATGTAGATTCCATCAAGAATTTTGATGAAGTTGGTCATCATGTGGACAAGGTAGTAGAACAATAGGCAATCAGTAACAGATCTCATGACTTTGTCTAACAATTACTGGTTTCTGGGTCCTTATCAGTCTAAAAGAGGGTTCTTGGCACCATATCACATTCACTGTCCCTTGCCTGTTTTGGACAACAGGTCTGTCCATTAAGTGTTTCTCAAATCCATCCACTTCCTTCTACCTCCTTCCACACCTTGGCACCAGTCCTGGCTATCTTCCATCCAGGTCCCTGCAATGGCCAACATCTGCCTCCATCTTATTCCCCTCCCGTCTTTTCCCCGCATTTCAAGAGGGTGCCCATCTTTTCTATTCTGCTCCATTTATGCCTATTGTTCCAGCATGATTATTATTAATACTTTCATTCCCAAAGGTGCCCATCCTAGTGGGCGAAATCATATATCTAACCTTGTACAGTATAATTCTAACTGCAACACTCCTTTGCTTAACTCTCTCACAGTGGCTGCCCTCTGCCCTTAAAGCCCAAACTTCTTCAACAAGCCTTTCTGACTTATTACCCACTAAACTGTAAGTATCATGAAAGTGGGGGCTTTCGTTATTGACGTTGTCATCTATTCCATTAACTGCCATAACCCAGAACAGTGGCCGGCACAGAGTAGATGCTCAAATGTGTGTTGAATGTTTTGAATGTTGAAGGTTTTAAGGGGCCCACAGTCTGGGCACTGCCTCTGTCTCCTACTGCATGTGTCTCTGTCTTTTCTTCACAGGCTAATCTTCAGTTGGACTTTCCTATGTTCAGTCCCTTTCTTACCTCCAGGCTTTTGCAGATGTTCTTCCTTCTGCCCAGTACATGCTCCTCCTTCACCCACTTCTATGTCTCTCATTCCCATCATCTCCCACCCAATTCTTGTGAAGTCCAACTTTCAAGTCACTTTCTCTGGGAGGCCTTGCCCAGGCTGCTAGGAAATATCCTCCCTATTTGTGTACACCACCTACTTCCCCCAGGCTAATCCGCATCATACTCTCCAGTTAACTATTTCTGCACTCACTTGCTCACTCTCTCTCTTTCAATTTCCTAGTCTCTTTGTTCCATGATAGCACTGACACATAGTCCCAGCACCCCAGCACCTACTACAATTTCTACCTCCTGGGAAGCAATTAATAAATTACTGTTGAATTAGTTAAAATAAACTAATGGGATCTTAAAGGTACAGTATAAAGATGAAATGGTATGACAGTCCTGCAACAGATTATGTTCAGGCCTGTGTACCATAGGCTAATGGAAACAAAGTCCCTGCCTGCTCAGAGAAAAATCATCAGAAGGGTTAATAGACCGTAAAATGGAAACTGTGATAATTCACCCTAGAAAAGAGACATGGAGGGAGGCAGGGAAGGAGGAAACAAAGGACATGAGAACTGCCTTCAAATTTCTAGAAGATTAAACATGTTTTTGATGGCCCCGGTAAGATCAATGAGAAGAAGTTAGAGGGCAACAGGTTTGGGCTCTGCAGCAGTCAGAGCTGCCTGAAAATGAAAGTGCTGTCTGTGAGGCAGTGAGTTTCCTGTCTCCAGCAGCATTCCATGATAGGCAAATTGTGACTTGGTGGGGATATGAAGTTGGACTGCATTATTTTGAGTCAGAAGTAGCAAAGAAGAAAAATAGTAGAAATTGAAGCAGTTAAGCAGCTTGATCAGGTTAGAAGCCAACTCCAAAAAAGACCCCATGCGGACCTCACCGAGCTAACTGGGAATTCATCCCTGTCCCTACGCCTCGTGCCGGTAAAGAAAAATAGGCTTGATCAGGTGGGACAAGAAACAAGATTTAATGAGCAGGATACTAATGGTCATACAATCGCTGAGGAGAAAATTAAAATCATAAAAATATAGTTTATGACAATCCCTTCCTGTTTAAAATACAGTAAAAAGTACAAATAGATATTGAAATCACTAGTCAATTTTCAATAAAAACAAGCAAAAAGAAAAATCCGTTCACTTTATTTTTTAATTAACATATAATGTATTATTTGTTTTAGGGGTATAGGTTTGTGAGTCATCAGTCTTGTGCAATTCACAATGCTCACTGCAGCACACACCCTTCCCCATGTCCATCACCCAGCCACCGCACCCCTCCCACACCCCTCCACTCCAGCAGCCCTCAGTTTGTTTCCTGAGAACAAGAATCTCTTATGGTTTAAATCTGTTCACATTAATTCAAGGTAAAGAGAAAGAAAGATCTGATCTTTTTCATAATAAATATCTAATAACACTTTTTTTCATAATCTTAGCTCCTGAGCAATTGATAGTTTTGAAAACATCCAGCAAAGAGATGGAGTTTTTGTCTACTTAATTCCATCAGTGTAAACACTACTGACAATTTCATGTTCTTAACCCAAGCTTCTAGTTACTGGTGTAAAAGTACATGTCTTATCAGGCTCTGAGATAAGACTCTAGGTAACAAACTGATGACACTGACCTCTGTTTAGAAGGCCCTGTTGTCTTGTGGACTTAGTGGGGTGGGGAAGAAATTCCTGCTAGCAAGTCTGAAGAAGTAGCTGGGCCTCTCGTGCAAAGAGCCTGTCCCAGAGGAGAGGGGCCACTGTTCCCAGGAGGGCTTCCGAAAGATCTTCTGAATAATTCGTGGTTTGACTAGAGCAGTCCAGTGCAGGGAATTTTAGAATGCCCTTAAGTTTGGCCACCATGCAGGCTCCTTTCAAGAGCCTACTCTGGGAGCTCTGTCAAGAGGGAGGTCAGGCTTGTTTGTAAAGCAGCCCAGTGTACTGTGTCTTAGAACTTCTTTCCCCCAGTCTCCTCTGAGCTGCTCTATAACCTCACACAAACCCTTGTTTCTTCTAGAGGACAAATTTAAGAGCTGAACACCTCAATTTTCATAATTAACATTGTGATTAAACAGACCACACAGAGATGGAATGCTTATTACAGCTTTGATGACCAGCGCCAATTTTCCACCACTACTCCCCAACACACACATACACACATGCACACAGCATTTTCTTTTTTATTTTATTCTTTTAATTTAAATTCAATTACTCAATGTATAGTACATCTTTACTTTTTGATATAATGTTCAATGATTCATTAGTTCACACAGCATTTTCTAATCCAAATGCAGAGAGCAGAAGATGTCACTCTCTAGTTAGAAAAGAAACACAGCAAGAGATAAAATATGCAATGCCAGTTAAAGTCAACATTCTGAAAGTGAAAGGGCTTGGTTCTCAGGACACACTGTCTTGATCTCACAGTGATTTTCTAAAGACCTTGGACTAAAGCCAGAGAGTATGTGCCAAGGATCACAGCCATTCCCCCACCCCACCCACAGTCACAGTGGTGTGGGAGAGAAGCTATCAGGATTCAAAAGCAACTGTGACCCCAGGAGGCACTTCCCCAAGAAGAATTAAATCCTGGGGATCCCTGGCATCGAGTTAAGTTCAAATGTTACTTTCTAAGTGAAAGAAGACTTATTAGCAAATAAAAGAATGAAGGCTAAAGATCAAACATCAGGACACTGCAAATGGGCAAAAGAATTAGGAGTGATGACATGAGACGGAGAAGTGGTGGCTCTTCACAGAGAGGGGCAAAACAAGGAAGTTCAGGGTGACAGGGAAAGACCAGGACCAACAGATTGCTGTTTGATGTGTGTGGTTTTCTTTACATTTACCTATGTTCATGGGAGGGATTTTGAGAGCGTTTATATGTGAGGAGAAGAGTTTGTGAAAAAAGAGAGGTTTAAAGATACAGGGAATCGAGAGGGGCTGACCAGTGGGCAAAGCCCCAGGAAGGTGAAGTGGAATAGACTAACAGAAGACAGGACAGGGACACCTCTCCTTTAAGGAAGGAGGAAACTGTGAGTGTAAATGGTGGTATTGAAGCTGAAGAGTTTCTGAAACCCTTTGATCAACAGTTTCTTGGTGAAGTCAGGGGCATGATTCCTGACTTCCCTGAGGGTGAGGAGATGAGGTAGCAGAGAGGGGCTTGAGGCAAAAGTGTGGACTGGTTGCTGAGAAGACAGGGGAAAGGCTGCCCAGCAAGACTACCAGATGGGCCAGAGGGTCTCCTGACACTCAGCCTGGGTACAGATGCTCTAGGAGTAGCACCCACAGGAGATCTCAGGAGAGAATGAGTTTCTGAGAGAAGCTGGAGGAAGCTGTTCATAGGAGATGGGAAAGGCTTAGAATCAGTAGTCCAGAGGGCAAACTGACCATTAAAGGCATACATTATATGGTCAGTTCCAAAGGAAGGTCTGATGGCTCCTAGGATTGTCAGTAAGTCCTGGTAAGATATCAGACACTCTTAATGGCAGGTGCCCTTGTGAGTGCTCTGCGAAAGAGTGAGCTAGGTCCCAGCATGAAAAAGCTGTGCGGAAATAACAACTGAACGGCAGAAAACTTCCACCTAGAGAATCTCTCTCCCTACTGTCCCATTACTTTATCATTAGATAAGTAACTTTATTGTCCGGAGATGACTCACTTAACACAGGTATGGCCACCATACAACTTATGCAATCCAAAGCAATAAAAGCAGGCCGGAAGCAATGAGGGAATGGGAATGTGGTGCTGGGTCCTGTCGTCTGCAGCAGAGCCTAACGCCAGTCAGTCAGAGAGGCAGGCCTGGGCACTGGGAACAAGCTTAGCTTGGTTCCCTGGGTTAACCTAGGCACATGGCTTAGATTCTTTGAGGATCAACTTCTGCATTTGTAAAGTATGGAGTTTGCCCTAGAATCTAGATGATTTTCTAAGCTGTTCCCTGATTCTATCATTCTTTATAATTTCAATATTAATTTTTTAAAGATTTATCTATTTGAGAGTGAGAAAGTGTGTGTGCATGAGCGGGGGTTAGGGGGCAGAAGGAGAGAATCTCAAGCTGACTCCCCACTGAGCACAGAACCTGACAAGCGACTTGATCTCATGACCCTGAGATCATGACCTGAGCCGAAACCAAGAACGGGACACTTAACTAACTGCACCACCCAGGCGCCTGACCATTAATTCTATTTATAACTTAATGTCTGATTCCAGAGTCCAACCATCTCTGGCAAACTAAATCTACCAATTAGCAAGGAACAAAACAAAATCATTCTGACTGGGTCCCCAGTGTGACTATCTATCATGATTTGCTTGTTGTATTATCATCTCAAAAAGTACTTTTACCAATGGGATTTCCGATATATAAATTGTGGAAATGATTCAAAGAGCCCCCTCTTCACTTTTCTTTGGAATACAAATCTTATCTCTTTTCCCTTGAGATATCAGTACTTCAATGGGGGTTTGGGGAGAGATAGAAATGGGTAGTATTAGAGTGGATAGGGGGATAGGGTCCAAGTAAATAAAAGGTTTGAAATATTGCCGGTGTGAAAGATCAAAAGCAATTATGGCTATTCACCTTAGCCATGGGATAAGTAGTTAATTAAACATTTGCTTAAATAATCCCACTCTCTCCTACCATCACCGGCATCATCCATCAATAGATGGGGTGAGGGTTGTGAAGGGGCACTGATTTTATAAAGTTAGGTAAACCACTCTGCCCTGCCCACCAGGCAGGCTATAGTCTACAGTCCAGTCAGATTTTCCAAGGGCCCTACCTACTTGTGTTAAAATATAAAGGGAGGGGTGGGTTGGCTGGGTGGCTTAGTGGGTTAAGCCTCTGCCTTTCACTCAGGTCATCGTCTCAGAGTCCTGGGATCGAGCCCCGCATCGGGCTCTCTGCTCAGGAAGCCTGCTTTCCCCGATCTCTGCCTGCCTCTCTGCCTACTCGTGATCTCTCTCTCTGTCAAATAAATAAACAAAATCTCTTAAAATATATATATAAAGGGAGGGGTTGTAATGGAGACCTCTCTGCATCGGTTTCTAGAAGAATCTTCGAGACTACTGATCCACTTCATTTCTCTTTATTAGTTTACTTCCCTCAAAACCTGCCCTGTTCTCTCTCACACTTTCCTTTTCCTACTCCGCTTTTACAAAAAAGCAATTCAGATTTATTATCTCTATGTCTCACCACAGTGTAGAGCAGTTTCCCACTACCCCATTTCCTGCTTCTTCTGTTCTCTCTCCTACAACTCACACTGGAGATACAATGCTGAGTAAAAGAGACATGGACCCTGCCCTCACCCCACTTACAATCTACTAGGGTAACCAGTCATTTCACTTACAATTCCTCCTCTTTCATTCTTTTATTAACCCATCAAAGGTTACTTCCTCACCATGGACTCACTGCCCTCTTATCTCCCTAGTAACCATCCATTCATCTTTTCAGTAGAAGCTCAGATGGCACCTCCTCTGTGAAAGCTCCCCTCACTGTACTGGTTGGACTTAAATGCTTGTTTTCTGTGTGTCCACAGCACTTAGTATATAATCCATGTGTGATTGACAGGGGTTTGGTTGGTTCGCTGGTCAGTTTTGCGCTTCTGTCTGTTCATTAGGATGGTAAATTCTTTGAGAGAGGGGGTGATGTGTTTTACTCTCCATAGCTCCAGTGTCCAGAAGAGCATGGCAATTAACAGCAAACTAAAAAAAAAAAAAAAAAAAAAAAAAAGTTCTATCTGGTCCATATCTCAGATAATAAAATTCCATCCCTTCAGTCATTCACACTACAAACCTCAGAGGTGTATTCGATTTTTCCTTTTCCTTCCCTGACTCCATCAAAGTCTTGACATACATACCTCCAAAATACTGACTGTCTTTCCTGCTCTCCAATCCCACCATCACAGCTTCATGCCAGCCTTTCTCTTTTCTTACCTGGCCTATGAAAATAACCTGCTCACCACTTTCAGCCCTCCCACTACTGACTGATCTTTCAAGTTGTTACAAAAGTGATTTTCTAAAACACAATTTTAACTATGTGACTTCTCTATTCACTAGGTTAAAGTCTCAGCTCCTTAGCATGGCTCCATCTCACTTCTCCAGTCTCAGGGACTTACCTGCCCCAACCAGGCATCTACATACTCAACAGTCAAGTCACATAAAACTGATACATTCCATGTTTGATCCTGCTTCCAAGGTTTGCATGTGTGGGTCACCCTACCTGGAGCTCCACCACCGCCAGTATGTCCCCTGTCTTCCCCAAACACACACACACACACACACACACACACACACATACCCCTTTTCCTAGCAAATTCTGATTTGGGATAAAAGCCCAACTCAAATGTCCACTTCTCTCTGAAGTTTTCCTGAGTCTGGACAAATTCATTTATTACTTACACTACTTTGTTCATATCCAGTATAGCACTTAATATACTGTATTTTAATTCTGTCTACATAAATGTGTCCCCTACGATATTTCCTACTTGTTGATGCCCAAGACATATTTTATCTTTGTAATACACATAACCGTATAATACCAACATATAAAAGTCCTAATAAATGTTTTCACCATTGCTGAAGATGACTACAGAGTCCACATGTTTGGAAATATTAGAAAAGAAAACACAAGACATTTAGCCTGAATGTTGGGATCACTCTCTAGTCCACAGGCAGAGGAACAGACTAGATAATCTGTTAAGAACACTCCTCCTTCTAGTCAACAGTCCAAGAACAATAGGCCAAGCACTATGTTAGGTGATTTTTTAAATCAATCATCTTATTCATTTCTCACAATAGACCTGTGAGGCAGGCAAATTATCTCCTTTTCAGTGCTAGAGAAAAAGAAGCTCAGAGAGGAGAAAAGACTTGTCCAAGTTCCTGTAGCCGGCCAGCCAGCGCAGGGACCCCTTCTGATGTGCATTTCAAAGACAAGTCTGCACAACCAGAAGTGAGCCTTCTTTAAGCACTGAAGCATAGCAACACCCCACTGGCCTCAGCGAATGGGAAAGAGCAATGAGAGGGTACTACATGAACAAGCAGAAATCAAATGATTTTTCCAGTAGTCAAGCGAGCCCTGGTCTATGTTGAGACTGAGCCATCTCAAGTGCAAAGCTTAACAAAAACCAGTACGAATCCAATCCTTATTAAAACTGTAGCTGGAAATACCCGCTACAGGAAGGAGAAAAACTTCAGAGTCCATGAGGAAAACTCTAATTAGTCCCTCACATCACACTTCACTCAGCAGAATCCAAAACAAAACTCTAGATGGCGCCCCCGTAAATGGTACAGTGATTCATTAGTTACTGTACTTTGAAATTCTGCCAACTCAGCTGATTGCTGCCTTCTTTTCAGTGCTGGCCTCGCTGGCCTTCTGGCCAGCACTTATCACCCCAGTCCCTTCATCCACCGCCCTTTAAAGCAGGACCCAACCTGGATTCCCTGATCCCATCGGATTCCTCCCCTACCAGATCATTACTCATACTGGGTTTTCAGCCTAATGACCTTTCCCCAGCTTCTCAAAAATACATATTCAATGGCCAAAGCTGAAACAATTTGATTAATGTAATAAATAACTACAAGGCTGAGTTATAACCTAAAGCATAAAATAAACACCCACGAGTTATAATGACATAAATAAATGACTGAACAAATAATAAATGTAGGAGTGACATTCTTTACCCCAAAAAAATTCCAATTAATAAATATATAGGAATGAGGGAAATAGAAAATCACCATTACGACACCATAGTAATAATTGCTATAGGCAAGATTCATTGATAAACACTAAAATCAGTGGGGTAAATGTTTAGGAGAAGGAAGATATTTGCATGGCTTCAAAATACCATGTCCCAAATTTACTAATGACTGTGGTCCTTTTAACATATACCCACAGATTTTGTGATAGACCTTCCTCCAAGAGGTAATGCTCAAGTCCCCTCACCTTGAGCATGGCTGAACTTAGTGACTTGAGGTTACGGAACAGAGCGTGGAAAGAGAATAATAGTAAATTTTCTGGCAACCACCACCTTAAACATGTAAGCAAGGTTAAAATCATCAGGAATCGGTTGTGTGTATATTATGAGTCCTCTAATTTATGTGATGAGAAGGACATATCACTTCTGTGGTATTCTCCCCCAAAATCCATAACCTGTTTATGCAGGAATAAACACCAGACAGACTTAAACTGAGGGGCAAATTTTAGAAAACCCGACCCCTACTCCTCAAAAGTATCTAGGTCAAAAAAGACAAGGGAAGAGGGTGAAACTATGAACTGTCACAGACCAGAGCAGGTTAAAAATATTATGACTAAACGCAGTGTAGGGTCCTGGAACAGAAAAGGGGCACTAAGGAAACAAACAGAAAAACCTCAGGGAGAAAGTCTGTAGTTTAGTTATTACTAGTGTATCAATGCTAATGTCTTAGTTTTGATAAACATATCATCATTACATTAGATGTTAACATTAGAGGAAGGTGGGTAAAAGGACATTCTGTATTATCTTTGCAACTCTTCTATGAATCTATGATTATATCAACATAAAAATGTTTTGAAAGTATACTTTTTTCTGATTCTTACATGTATTCTATACTTCTATTTTTCTAAAATAGTCATGTTTTCCTTAAAAAATCAGGAACAAAGAGATTCATTTCTAAATACCACCTCCTTGGAGAAGGCTCCTTTCAAGAGGGTAAAACACTCCTTCTGTTGCACTTCTGCAGGATTTTGTCCACTAAGAAACCGTTGTAGCACTCGGCTCATCTTATTTTATTTTATACTTGTTAATGTGTCTCTTTTTGGCAGCTCTTAGGAGGCAAGGGGCCTTTTAATCCCACCAAACACTTAGAATCCAATGAGTGTCAGCTGAGTTATTGTCATGGCCAGAAGCCTCCATCCATCCAAGACCAGGTCTTGAGCCAACCCTAGCTTAGGGACCAGCCTGCCAGCTGCTGTTTCTCCAGACTGCCCCTGCACCTGGGGCCTCAGCAGGTGTCTGTTCTGATGCAATGTTACCAGAGCTCTCAGACCAATCAGTAGCAGGGTGATTTAAATCTCTACCATCCTGGTCCTACTGAAAACAAAGCCTATATGATCATCGATCCTCACCTGGTGCTCATTTCTTAATGGCCCGGGCATCTTCCCATCTAACTCATATCTCACAGCTTCTCTCCCTTTCCACTACCCCCAGGGGAACCCCACCCACCACACCAGCTGCAAAGTAAACAGGTTCACCTACAACCTATCCTCAGATGTTCTATTCACCTCCCAACTTTACTGGGATCATAGCTCTCCTGCTATTATGGTCCTCCCGAAAGGTTAAAAACTAGAATATGCCTAGAGGAAACTGCTCCGGCTCACTGCATTCCAGGCCCCCACCAGACACATAGGTCAGAGACCAAACCTAGAGGGAAAAAATAAGGGAAACAAACTAATTCTCTTAGATTTAAAATTCATTATTTATGAGAAAATACACAAGGGTTCATTTGTATTCAGGGAACAAAATAGTTTCCTGGCTACATATGTTAAGCATCAACCACAGGATTTGCACAGGAACAGGGATTCCAAATTCTAGACTAAGGAAGTGTAAGAAATGACAAAGGTCAAATACTGGCCAGAGCTTTTGGTACTTTACCAGAAACCTAAAATTTGTACTTAGAAATCTTGTCCCAGAAGGAAGTGGAGAACTGAAACTGGATCCTTGTAAAAGCATACCTAGTGTTTCAGAATCCTTGACGTTATACTTTTCAAGGCAGGTAGGCAACAGCCTAAACTCAGCGCTTTGAGTGCCCTATTTCAATTCTATAGAAGACAACAGTCTGGATGTCATCTGAGAATCACTTGGGTAATTGGTAATCGGTAGCAAATCCACATAACCAGAAGAGAATGCTAAATACAATCCTGTATTTAGCTCAGCCTGCCATATATGCCACAATGCAGGTTGTCCATGGAATAAGGGCACCACTTCTGGGCCGGGGGGTGGGGTGGGGGTGAGCATATCACAGATATCCTAGGGCTGCATATCTATTAGTATTGTTTTCCAGAAGATGGCAAGAAAGCACCCTGTTCTAATAAAATCAGTCTATGATGACAATTTCCTAAAGGCAGAAGCGAAGTATGTTAAGGAAGGGATGTCCTATTCTAAAGTGCATTATCAGTGCAGCAGCAGCCATGATCTTACTGCATAGTATAGGACTGCTTTTCAGTCAGTAATCCTGTCTCTAAATTCTTTTTTTTTTTTAAGATTTTTTTTTTATTTTTATGTATTTATTTGACAGACAGAGATCACAAGTATGCAGGGAGTCAGGCTGAGAGAGAGGAGGAAGCCCGCTCCATGCTAAGCAGAGAGCCCTATGCGGGGCTCAATCCCAGGACCCTGGGATCATGACCTGAGCCGAAGGCAGAGGCTTCAACCCACTGAGCCACCCAGGCGCCCCCTGTCTCTAAATTCTTAAATGTCAGTCCACAAATAAGGACCTCCAAATATTCCTGACTTTTCGGCTATTTCTCTAAGAATTTCCACTTGCAGTAAATCTAATCCGAACTCAGATAAACACTTATAGATAAGGGGGGGGAAAGAACAATTTCATACAAAATCATATTATATCTAGCTAAAACAGTACCTTAAAAGAGACATGTTGACTGAGCTTTTATATATAGGAACTCACACTAGCTTTTAAAATGTCTACAGTTTGCTTTCCCTGCACTACATCAGTTCCTTGACCTAGTTTCTCCACTAAAGAGGTCCAATTACATTACACAGTGAGGCTAAAATTTTGTCCTAAATTTATAATGGAAGAGACTCATTAAATATACCCTAAAACAAAGTTATTCTCTGTGTGAACCACATAATAGTGTTTTGGGGTTTTTTTTAGTAACACTAAATATGTCAACAAATATTTGTTGGGAACATTGACTATATGGTAAGAACTCCTACTCCTATGGGCTAGGAGATGGAAATGCATAAATGAATAAAACATGGTACTTTTCCTCAAAAAAATTCACAGTGTAGTGGAAAAAAGAAATATATGGATACATGATTGTAATGCATGTATTATGAGCTAGTACTGTAATACAGACTTTACTAGAGACATATGCTAGATTCAAAAATGAAAGGAGGGATGGGTCAACTATACATGAGGCATCAAAGAAGCTTCAAAAAACTTGTATCAGTTTGGGTCCTTTTGCTGTAAGCAACAGAACTAATTGTCCCACATAAGCAAAAAGAACTATATTAAAGTGATATGAGGCAGATCATGCACTCCAAGGAAAAACTGAAGAACTCACCCCCAGAAAAGGCAGGGAAAGAGAATGTCAAGAGGGATCATGGTAGCAAGAATATAATGCCACCATCCACCACTCCCCTGACTTGCTTGTCTGCTTGGCCTGACAGGGTCTGGTGTCCACTCCTGGGGCTGAACTCCAGAGCAGGGCACCAGAACTTACAGTTACATCAAGATCCACAGAGGGGGCACCTGGTAGCTCAGATGGTTAAGCGTCTGCTTTCGACTCAGGTCATGATCTCCAAGTCCTGGGATTGAGCCCCATGTCTGAATCCCAGCTCAGCAGGGAATCTCCTTCTCCCTCTCCCTCTGCCTCTTCCCCTGCTTGTGCTCTCTCTCTCTCTCTGTCTCTCTCTCTCTTAAATGAATAAATAAAAAGATCTTTAAAAAAAATCTGGGGTGCCTGGGTGGCTCAGTGGGTTAAGCCTCTGCCTTTGGCTCAGGTCATGATCTCAGGGTCCTGGGATCAAGCCCTGCATCAGCCTCTCTGCTCAGCGGGGAGCCTGCTTCCCAGCCCCCCCCCCCGCCTGCCTCTCTGCCTACTTGTGATCCCTCTCTCTGTGTCAAATAAATAAATAAAATATTAAAAAAAAATCCACAGAGGAAGGGCAGCTCCCAAGATGGTGCACTGGTCCCAGAAGGGGAAAGGATTGAGAGGTATGCAAACACCAGATGTCTGCTTTCTGGCAACCTGAACAAGAACAGTTTTGGTGTAAGAGGCATGGAATCCAGACTGCTTTAGGCTAAGAGCTAATGCGAAGTGAAGCATGGTATCCCACCCTGTTACAGAACTTGACTGTGAGAAAAGAGAAATGGAACATCATAGGAAATAAAGGTAGAATCAAGGGAGGGGTTGGGGTTGTTTTTTGTTTGTTTTTGTTTTTTGGGGTTTTTTTTGTTGTTGTTCTTATTTACTTTTAACCTAGGGAGATGTGAGCAGTTTACCGACAGAGGACGAAGCCAAAGCAATAAGAGAAGTTCACTATCTGAGTGAGACCTGAAGGGTGATTTAATCTGGAACAAAAAGAAGTTACTACAGCCACTCACCATGCCAGGCACTCACTGTGCCAGAGACCACGCTGATTGACCTTGCCTTATCTTCTAATATTACCTGGTAGGTACTATCATCATGCCTATTTAACAGACTAGGGAATTGAGAATTAGAAAGTTTTAAGCACATTGTTCAAGGTCAAGCAGCTACAGTGGCAGAGCAGGAAACATGTACATTTCTTCCTGATCCCCAAACCCCTGCTTTTAATAATATTATGCCTCTTCCTATAAAACCCAGAGAAATCAGGTTAAGGGGGGAATGTCCACTTGTATATTTGTATCAGGGAAGTAGGACATGGGAATAATTCCTAACATTTAGCTTCACTTTTCTCTGCAGGATATGCCAGCCACTGGTGGAGAAATGGGAGATAAGGAATGGCACAGTGAGTCTGACCAGTGAAGGACAGTTATAACATGAGTTGAGAACAGGAGAGAAATAGGACAGGAGAAAAGGCTTGAAGAGCACGCTGAAGACCCTTCTACACACTCAGACGTGGACACAGTCCCCAGGGTTGCACGAGAACCAGTGCCCAGGGCTGTTCAGCTCTCTTCAGCTTCCACAGCAGGGGCTTTCCAGCGTGGGGAGGGGACCCCACAGCATTATGCCTGCGACAGAACCATACTGAAGTCCCAGCTCTGAGTGTGTTCCAAGAGGGGTGAAAATAAAGAAAACCTTATTCAAATTAGTAATTTCTCGGGCTCTGAGCTAAATCAGGTTACTATTTCACCCTACCTGAGCCAGCAGTAAAGTAATGCTTTTAAATTTTACATATGTACACACACACACACACACAGAGAGAGAGAGAGAGAGAGTCATTTCTATCACTACCAGCTCCAGTTATGGATGCCAATCCAGCTACAAATTTATGACCTAAATGTGGTCAATGAGCAACATCTTTCTTAATTCTATTTTTTTAATGATGAACAACTTTATTAGTCTTTGTTTCTTAAAAATCCATGATTACCAAACACTATTTTTTTAGAGCAGCGCAGGTAATAATATTGCATAATATGACAAAAATTTAGAAATGCCTAAGACATAAGTCTTAAAAATAAAATAAGAAGGGCGCCTGAGTGGCTCAGTTGGTTAAGCGTCTGTCTTCAGCTCAGGTCATGATCTCAGGGTCCCGGGAGCCCTAGGGTCCTCAGAGCCCCACACTAGGCTCCCTGCTCAAGTGGGAGAGCCTGCTTCTCCCTCTGCCTGCCACTCCCCCAGCTTGTGCACTCTCCCTCTCTCAAATAAATAAAACTTAAAAATAAAATAAAATAAAATAAAATAAGATTGACTTGATAGTTAATGCCTCTATGGGAGCAATACTCTCACAAACATTTAAAAAAGCATCTGGGAAACCTTTACATTTTGTCTAGAAACCAAGTCCATGATTTAGTATTTAGTAGAGAAGAAATAATCACAGAATAAAATGAAAAACAAGATTGTAGTTATACATTTTTAAAGTATATATGTATAAATCATAGAAAATGTCAGGGGAAACTTACACCAAATTATTAAACTATATTTACTTCAAGGATTGGAATGGGGTGGGTTTGGAGTTCCTACTTAGAGAGGAGAGGAATTTTTGCTTTTCATTTTCTACAGTACAATACTCTGATTTAAAAAAAAAAAATAAGCCTGTACTACTTTTTTAAATTTCTTCAATTATTTTATTTATGTATTCATTCATTTATGTATTTTAATAAACTTTATTTTGAAATAGGAAATAATTTTAGATTCAAAGAAAAGCTGCAAAGATAGTACAGAGTATCCCATAATACCTTCATTTACTCCACTGTTAATGTCTCCCATTATAAAAGTACATGTGCAAAATTATAAAGATCATGGGACACCTGAATAGTTCAGTCAATTGAGCATCCCATTCTTGGTTTTGGCTCAGGTCATTGATATCACTGGTTGTGGGATCAAGTCCCACACTGAGCCCCACATTGGGCTCCATGCGCAGCAGGGAGTCTGCTTGAGATTCTCTTTCTCCCTCTCTCCCTCTGCCCCCCCCCCCCGCTTGCTCACTCTCCCTCAAATAAATAAATAAATCTTTATTTTTAAAAAAAAAACTATAAAGCTGATCTTGGCACACAAATATCAGTTAAAACCCACACTTTATTTGAATTTTGCCAGTTTTTCCCTTAATGTCCTCTTTTGTTCCAGGACCCAGTCTGGGGTGCCACATTTTATTTAGTTGACAAATCTCCTTGGTTGTCTTATTCTGTAACAGTTTCTTAGGCTTTTCCTTAAGACCTTGACAGTCCTGAGGAAGAGAGGCTAGCTACTCTACAGATCCCCAATCTGGTTTATCTGATGTTTCTCTCATGTTCCTATCAAAATTAGAACGGGCTTATGAGTTTTGAGAAAGCATACTATGGAGATGAAGAGCTCTTATCATCACTTCATATAAGGGATGGGTGACACTGGCACAATTATCACTAGTGATGTTAACCTTCATCACCTGCCTAAGGTGGTATTTGCCAGATTTCTCCCCTATAAATTGTTCTCTTTCCATACTTTGTTCCTTGGAAGTGAGTCACTAAGCCTAGCCCACTCTAACTGGGACAGAGGGGTGGGTTAAGTTCTTACTCTTAGACGCAGGAATACTTACACAATTATTTGGGATTCTTCTGTAAGGAAAATGTGTCTCAAACCTTAAGAGACTCTTAATCTCACAAAACAAACTGAGGGTTGCTGGGGGGAAGGGGGTCAGGAGAGGGTGGTGGGGTTACGGACATTGGGGAGGATATGTGCTATGGTGAGTGCTGTGAAGTGTGTGAACCTGGTGATTAACAGACCTGTACCCCTGGGACTAATAATACATTATATGTTTATAAAAAATAAAACATTTTAAAAATTTTTTAAAAAAAGAAAATATGTCTCTTCTTCCCTGCTTATTAATTCATTAAATTATTTATTTATATTAATTTGCACTCCTGTATATTTATTTTATACTTTGGATTATAACTCAATACTACATTATTTACTTTATTGCTCAGGATTCCAAATCTGGCCATTAGGAGTTCTTTAGGTTTGGCTCCTTTGACATGCCCCACCCTTTTGCTTTTGCAGCACTTCCTTACTATCTCATACTACACGATTTTCACATTTCATCTTAAATTTTTCTCTGCCCTACCCCTAGAATTAACCATTTCTCCAATGAGCTCTGTTTCCTTTTGCTGAAGAAGGGTATTTAGAAACCAAGATCTGGGCACTATGTCCTCCCACTCCCTTTTAATAAATTTACTGAAGATTTAATAAGTTAGTGTATGTGAAGCTTCTTAACATACAGGCTGACACACTCAAAAATGGAATAAAACCATTACTGTTGTTATAATAATGATGACAGTGATGATGATGATGCACGTTTTTAATAAATTTGGAACTTCTAACTTCTAAACCAAAATTGTATCCCATTAGTCATTATATAAAGCCCTAATAGGCCCACAGATCTTTCTATATTTCTGAGTCTCAGGACTATATAAGGCCAAGAAATAGATGCTCCTCTAGCCCTGGCCCAGGATTGTGCAATCTCTGGCCATAAAACGTTTTTCTTCTTTTTCTAGAATCTACACAGAATCACAAAATCAAAAGACTTCTGTGGAAAAAGATGTCCCTTGATTTTTAAGTTTTTAAGTTAAATGAAACATTTCAAGGGCATTTAAAAAACTATCAGTCCCATATACAAGTCAAACTCACTTTGGATCTATCTATAGAGTACAGTTTTGAAGTCCTGCCCAAAATAGCTCTTGTTTTGAAATACTGCAATGTCATCAGTATGGAAATGGCTATTGACCAATAGATCTGTAAAAGCCCCTTCAAACAATTCCTGTTCTGTCAAATACCAATGCCATTGTTCTTACTGAGTCATAGGTACTAGAAAGTCCCTTTTATGAATCAGATAACCAATAGCAAGGGTTCAAAGAGGGTGCCTAAAGGGGACCTGTACCTCAAGTACTCTGGCCAGTCAGAGTGGCCACCAGGAATCCTCTGGATGTGAGAATCAGAGAGGTGTCCTGGGAGGGTCTGTGAGGACGACTCTGGGACCAGTAAGCACGCTCAGGACACAGAGCACACAAGAACAATAAAAGATACAGGGCCACTCACACCTTTCCAGAATTACCTGGCCCTTGCAGAGTTGCTGGGTGGGGAGCTCTGTGGAAAACCCCCTCTGGTTTAGGATCTGTCAGATGCTTCATAGCATCCAGGGTAAAAGCACTGCAAAAGCAATGCTAGGAGATGAATGAAGCAGAAATTCCCCAATCTGACGAAACAGATGTTTTTCAGTATCCACATTCTTCTTACTAAACACTCTGGGTTTCTATTTGGTTTTGAGCAACTAATTTTTTTGTTTTGTTTTGTTCTGTTTCATTTTTCATTTTTTCACTCTTTCCCTGTCCCAGACCTACGTTCTTCTGGGTAAGGCAGATTGACCCCTACCATTGGCTACATCATCTAAAACCCCCTGGAACCTGTCTAGCTTATTTCAAGGTGGTCTGGACCACCTTGAACTCCTTGCTTTTGCTGTCAGCATGGTCACACACCCCCAGACATATCCTTTAGCCCTTAGTCTCCACTTCGCTGTCCAGACCAGCCCTTGCCTTTGGGTCATGGCCGTCAGAGGCCATGTTGCCTCACACAAATGTCCTCCAGGCCCTGGAAAACATACTTCAACTTCCTTGAGGAAAAGAGTTGTAAGAAACAAAGCAACCAAAGTCATTTTTTGGGAATGTAAGCAAAACCTCATAACTCTGTAGGGACTGTCTTTCCTCTCCTCAGATCTATAGGAGGAGGTCTGCAGAAGAGGTGGATTCCTTATTTTCTACTATTGGTATATTACTATTAACTAAATTGTAGACTTTATTAAAAAGTGGCCAAGGGGCAAAGGGCTTCAATCCCAGGAGGACAGCACCAGAAGTGCATATAGCCAGGTGCACTGGTATTACAAACGGAACATGGGATTGAAAGTCATTTACAACTGAGTTCAGTTTTTTTTTTTTTTATTTGACAGACAGATCACAAGTAGGCAGAGAGGCAGGCAGAGAGAGAGACAGGAGGAGGAAGCAGGCTCCCTGCTGAGCAGAGAGCCCGATGCGGGACTCGATCCCAGGACCCTGAGATCATAACCTGAGCTGAAGGCAGAGGCTTTAACCACTGAGCCACCCAGGCGCCCCTGAGTTCAGTTTTTGATCCACCCCTCACCAACTAAGAGATTTTGGGACAAACCACATATCATAAGCTTCAGTATAAAATGGTAACCCAACGTTACAAGACCTGCAATGTAATTTAACAGACTTCAGTATCATTGTATAACAACTTAAGCTTCAGTTCTAGGTGTAGTCCGCTAAACTGGTATCTGGAATATACAGTCCAGGAGTCGGGGGGTGTGCCAGCCATCATTATATCAGAAAGGGGGCAGGCTCAGTACTACCTCAATAACCAGTTTTATCATTTAGCAAGAAAGTTAGAAGTAGATTTTCCTTAGTGAAATTAAGGGTATTCGAGGCATACAAATTAGCTAAAATACTGCAGACACACATGCAAAGAGAAAGGATAAGAATCCTCAGGAATACCCCTTAGTAATGCTGTCCAAGGATCGATCCCTAATGTGTCCTTGCCTATAACCACTGGCTTAAAAGAATTTCTGATTGTATGATACTTACTAAATGATGCAGAATCCTACCTCGAGTAAAGCTTTACATAGTTGGAACCACCTAAAAGGAAAGAGAGCTAGGACTTCATCAAACCCACCAAACAGATCATCTAAAATATTTTGTGCCTACTTTCTAATGAATGGTAGTCCAATAAATATCTGATGTGTAGTAAATTCTGCCTGAGGCCTCCCTTCATTATAATCTGATAGCTAGGTTGTGGAAGAATAGCAAATTATCACCATCTCAGACTTCTGGGGTGACTACTATGATTTTCCAAAAGAATCTGAGAATTGGATGTGATCAAATTGGCTTACAGAAATTCTCAATTTCCATCATTTATGCTCTATACAAAGTTGTTGAGGAGTTACGTGTAAAAGGCTGACAGTAATCTCTAAAATCCAATACAGACATACTATCTCAGAAATATTTTTTAATTCTACAACCCAATTTTCCCCAGGGCTCACCAGCCTGGAGGTACAAATGGAATTACATTATTAGCAGTGTCTTAGATTTTCTGTTTCTTACTCTTGCCTGCCTCACCAGAGTCTAACTCCCTGAAAAAAAGGTGGGGGGGGGGCCCTACATAGAATTTCATGAAGTTTCAGCATGGGTCTCACATGCATGCATACTCATTACAGCCTGGGAACCTCTGCCAGGAACAGCAATACCCACAGGCCTTTCCCACTGATGCTCTGGAACAGGTTCCCTCCATGGAAGATACAAGGCAAACATTTAGGAGTGTGAAGAAAATAGTAGGTTTTCTGTTCAATTTTTGTTTCATCCTTTTTAATTTTCACTTTTGTGTATGTTTTATAAAATATACAATATATTAATATGAGAGGGCTTAGATATTTTTTAATAGATACAGAAGTCAATTAAAAGAATTTGGAAACCTCCAGTTAGAGCATCCATGGAAAGAGAGGAACATGCCTTTCTCCCTCTTGCACGATGTATTTTGCTAAAGGCTGCTGAAGCAGTGGTCTTGTGCTCAAATGAAGGATGCATTCTCTAGTGAAACAGCATTTATGTCCAGCCCACTTGCTCCTCCTTAGTGTTTACAAGACTCAGCCCTGTCCAGGGAGTGACCAGGAGAGGATACCTCATGACCTACATCCAACTGGGCTCAGAATCACTCCACCCTCTGATGATTAAAGCTTGTTGTGGCTGACTCCTCCTCTCCTAGGATGAATTCTCTTCAGAAATCTCTTCTGACTTTGGTGCCAATACACTCTGCTCACTGACAGGACAAACTATCAACTCATCACGGACATAGGGCAGACATCCCATGGACATACACAGACATATCTGGAATTCAGTGATGGAGGCATTTCAAGTAGAGGCTCCAGGCTATATCACAGCTGACAGGGTAAGGAATATTAACCCTTTGTTGCTAAATCACATTATCACTTCCAAGGTAGAACTTTACCTGTACCCAGAGAACCCCTCTAGGCAATTTCGTTCCCTGACAGAAGATGCAAAACCCTTGTGTCTGCTTGCATATTCAACATCTGTGGGGGAAATGTGAGTTAACTGTATAGAGCATTTTTAATGAGTGTGTAGCAGACTGTGAATTCAATCTATATTAGAGAAGTAAATGCACCTTTTAAAATGTGGAATTTCCCTTAATGAGATTAAGAGTACCACTCCTCAGAATTTCATGTATCCTAGGCCCTGTACTAGATGCTCTATACACATGTGTCTAAACTACACAATACTTGACAAGACAGGTACTATGAAGAAAAGCAGACCCCAGAAAGGCTAGGAAACTCTCCCTTGGCACAGAGCTAGTGTGTAGCTGGGATCTGAACTCAGAAGTTCTAATTGACCCCAAGCCCAGCTCAACAACATGCCACCTGACTTCCTCATGGGAACAAGTTGTCTGAATCCTTCAAGGGGGATAGGAGGGAAGGTCACTGCTTTGTTTTCATGTGCACGTTACTGTAAACAATGCCAGTGTTGTGGGTCACAGAGTTAAAACTGACTCATACCCATTGGAATTAATTCAAAAGACAAATGAGAATCATGCCTATAAAAAAGAAATACATTCTGGTGCTGAAGTCAGCAGTATGTAATCCTCTTGAGTCAGATGTAGTGACTTTATATATCAACTTTTGGAACTCTCTGATCAGATGAACTTTTATTTCAACGTGGAAAAAATACCAAACTCTTTCCATCTAGAATAACACCTCTGTTTGTTAGCATCCCCATCCTGTGCTCTCACTGTGCATTTTCTCCCCTTTTCACCACAGTACACTTGCCATACTGGATACTTGCGGTTGCCTGGACACAGGTCTTAACAGAGCTCAAAAAGTTCAGAGCACAGCTAGAAATATCATGGGGATGGAAGGCGCTTCCACGACACAATGTCTAATAATATCAGGTCTTTGGTTTAGAAAAGGGAAAGCCAGAGTGTCAGGGAGCATGACCTAAACCTATGACAGAATAAAAAATTACTTGGGGTTCCCCTAAGCTCATTTTCACTAAAGCCCAAAGAATTAGAAACCCTACAGGACTTGGTGGCTCCTCTGACTTGGGTCTGGGAGGGGAGAGAGAGAACAGGAAGCTGAGGATAATGCCCAGTCTCTGCCCGGAGGGACAGCATTGAAGGCAAGTCTTTACTCCAGGCAGGGTTCAGAAAGAGGAACAAGTTTGGAATGAGGAAGAGGATGAGATCATTTTATGTACGCAGAGTGAAAGTACTCATGGAAGATTCAGGAGAAGACATACAGAAGGCAGGCAAAACAGAAGTCTGAATCTCAGGAAAAAATTACCAGAGCCTAAAAATCTGAATTCATGAGTCATCAGCACATAGCTACAGGATCAACAAGCACGGGGTCATCCAGAGAAAAGGAGGAGAGCTAAAGACTGTCCCTTCCAGTCTAGGACTATACTCACGTCTCATGGGAGTCATTTTAAACTAAGTGAAACATTCAACTTGTTGACATTGTATGCATTAAACATATAGAATACTTGTGAACATTTAATCTCTGACTTTTTTTAGCTCAATTTTACAGAGTAAAATTTTAAATCTATTTGCTATATTTATGTATAAAGTAGTCCATAGTTTTCATAAAAGTAGTTTATTACAGTTCCTCTCAAAAAAATAAAATATAAAAAGGAAAACAGTTGAAGTAAATTTGCAGATGCCAGATAAATTATGGAGTTATTACTCCAGAGATAGTTATTTGAGGATGACATGAAAGACAGCCTTCCTGTTCTCCCTCAAAATGTCCCTCAGTTACCTTGTCAAAAGCCTACACTGTCCTACAGGATAAGATTCCAGAAATCTTCCCCTTCTCATAACCATTTCTCATTTAGTCTGTTTAGGTCTATTTGTTTGATTTAATAGCTGGACATTTAGGTATTTATGATTGAAGGAGTACTATGATGGTTACACTGTAACAATATCATGACCAATGACTGAGTGGGAAGCATGTAGCAGGCATCATTCTGAGAATCATGGACATTCTCAGCAAGCCTGTGAGGCAGGTGTCAGCACTTCCATTTTACAAACGAAGAAATTGAAACTCAGCAAAATTGCACAACTTGCCCAAGGAACATAGCAGAAAAGTAGAATCCCAGATCAGTCTTTCACCAAAACCCCTGTCTGCTCTTTGAACTCTTTCACTTACTCGTTTAAGGACTAACTTTGGCTACTGAATTATAAAAATAGTAAAGACTTACACTGCTATGATAGTTAACAAGTTAATGGGTTGAACCACATGAAATTGCTGGTGTTTGGCCATTTCTGACTTACAAAAATGGAAATTCCATATGATTTGACCTTATAAAAGCACAAACACTGGTATTTTTTATGAATGTCTGGCACAGCAGTGTGACTTTCTAAAAAGATTCCACATCCAGTAGGAGGAGTAGAGGAGAACCAAACATTTCACTCAACTCAGTAACAGAATATACATGTTACGGCTAATAAGAGAAAGAACAAATATAAAATACATGAATTTGCAAGATAAGGAAACTGTCAAAAAGTGGGTTGTAAAAGACAATAATTTGCTGGTGTAAGTGAAAACTTACTCATTGACCACAGGTTAACCACCAAGACTACTGTGAAACACAAGCTAATGAAACACACAAGTGTGAAATTTAAATAGTGTATAAATGTTTTCACCTACATAAGGGCACTAAGCAAATTTAAAATATTCTATGAAGGGATGCCTGGGTGGCTCAGTTGTTAAGCGTCTGCCTTCGGCTCAGGTCATGATCCCAGGGTCCTGGGATGGAGTCTGCTTCTTCCTCTGCCTGCTGTTCTCCCTGCTTGTGCTTGCTCTCTTGTTCTCTCTCTCTCTCTCTCCCTTTCTCTCTCTGACAAATAAATAAATAAAATCTATTAAAAAAATATTCTATGGAACACTGTTTTGGAAAAATCACATGACTGAACAATTGAAAGGTATGGAGAACCCTGTCACTGAGGCATAAAATATTAGAGCTAAAAGGGGAAAAATCATTTAAATTTAACCCTTTTGTTTTATTGTAGAGGAAACTAACGTTTAGGAAGATTATCTCGGCAGAAACTAAAACTCAGGTTCCTTATTTCCAGTCCAGGGCTCTTAAAAATAGGTTAGAATAAGATTCTATTTGAACACAATAATATCCTTGTGTATTTCAACTGTCCGCGGCATGTGTTGCAGATTAATGAAAATTTTCATGAGGCATAATTTTTATCCTGTAGCTTGATGAGGTTGCTAAAGTAAACATATTCAATATGTTTCATAACCATAAAATAAAAACACTATGAGTTTTAAATTTTAACTGCATTACATTTTCTTATTCAGCCTGTTATTATTATGGTACAACCAGAACACAGCCTTCTCCCAGGATGCTTTTCTAATTACTTTTGGATATTGTGTTGCCTTTTTACAGAGAAAGGCATTCTAAAAATAGGATGTTGTCAAAATGGTTTGAATTTCAAGAAAAAAAAAAAATCTCACACCTGCTCTCTGAGAAATACTTGGTTCAAAAGCATGACATTTAGACTATGTCTTCAGTACAAAATTCAGCTATAGATATCCACTCCTAAAAGACAGTTTGCTTTTACTTCAACATAAATGGCAGAAATCAGCTATCTTAATTATTCCCTTCGTTTATGAGGCTGTATGTTCTGGCCAAACAACTGTATTGTTATGTGCCTGTGCTTTGCTTTAGTTCTCATTAGAGCATTTTAAATAGCAAAAGGGAAGAATTGACTTCTATGGCTTATCATTCCCCCTATCCGGTCTTTTCCCTGGAGATTCTTTTCAATATCCATCAATCCATCAGTCTGAGATTTATAGCTAAGGATCGATGGTTTAAAAAAGAATAAATAACTGTTTCTGAAGGAGATTTGAGTTCACTAAAGAGAGACAGAAGGAAAGAAAAAAAACTCCAATAGAAGAATCAATGCATCTTTCAAATGACTTATAAAACCCCAGGTCCCTTGTAGAAACTCTGTAAATACAGAGGAGGAGCCCATCAGAGTTGCCTAGGCAGTATCTGTGCTTTCAACAGAGAATTTAGAATAATTGGATGGTGGCTGGGCGCCTGGGTGGCTCAGTGGGTTAAGCTTTTGCCTTCGGCTCAGGTTATAATCTCAGGGTCCTGGGATTGAGTCCTGCATCGGGGCTCTCTGCTCAGCAGGAAGGCTGCTTCCCCCCTCTCTCTCTGCCTGCCTCTCTGCCTACTTGTGATCTCTCTCTCTCTGTGTCAAATAAATAAATAAAATCTTTAAAAAAAAAAAAAGAATAATTGGATGGGGCATGATGGCCTAACCATCAGCCACAGGGCTTCTTGGCATGCTATCTAGAATAGTAAGAATTACTCAAGGATGTTTAGAACCTTGAAAAGCATGACTGCAAAAGAGAATTTATTTACTACTTATTGAAAACAATCATATTGCCTCCCTCATAGGGTTATGCAGACACATTTATTATTTTTTTTAAAGATTTTATTTATGAGAGTGAGAGAAAGAGCACAAATGGAGAAGGGGGCAGAGGCAGAAGACGACTCCCCACTGAGCAGGGAGCCCAACTTGGGGCTCTATCCTAGAACCCTGCGATCATGACCCAAGCCAAAAGCAGCCACTTAACTGACTGAGCCACCTAGGCACCCCAGATTTATTCATTCTTGCAACAAATATTTATTGATCCCTTGCCATATGTCAAGCAATATTCTAGGAACTAAGGAAACATCAATGAACAAAACAGACAAAAATCTCTGCCCTCGTGCAACTTGCTTTATACTAAGGGAAGATAAGGAGCAATATGTTTGCAGATGGTGATAAGTGCTACAGAGAAAAAAGCAGGGGAAGGAAATTAAGTGAAATAATATATGTGCATAGCACAGTATAAGCATTTAAAGTATATTAAAGAGTTTCCTTTCCATTTATGAAAGCTCTGAAAATTATTTCCTTGGTTTCAGGATTAGAGTTGAGAACTTACATTTCTTGGAAGAATATTAATCTTATCCCACTACTTCTGAGAAGTGAAATAATAATAACTTTCACTTATCGAATGCTTTTTGCCAATAATATTACATAAAAATACTTCATTTCACCCTATAAAATAGATATTCTCTCCATTTTATATAGGGGGAAAATGACACTCTAGGAAACTCTAGATCATAGATCTAACAATTTTATATTAGAGCTAGGATTCAAAGGTAAATACACCTACCTCCAAAATCCATCCTCCTGGGCTCTGTCCTCATCTAGTAATTAGATTTAGGATGTCAACAGATAGCATGATTCAAAAAGGGAGACCTGGCTATTGTTCCCGTGGGACCAACCACCCCTGTCCACCTCCCTATAACTAATCTGCACAGAGAATATCAGTCTATATACCCATGTTTTAAATTATCGGATTTTAGGATTCCAAAACCCAAAATGGAAACCCTCATTTGGTATAAATTATTATAAAGAATCACTTTAAGGGGCACCTGGGTGGCTCAGTGGGTTAAGCCTCTGCCTTCGGCTCAGGTCATGATCTCAGGGTCCTGGGATCGAGTCCCGCATCGGGCTCTCTGCTTGGCAGAGAACCTGCTTCCTCCTCTATCTCTCTCTCTGCCTGCCTCTCTGCCTACTTGTGATCTCTCTCTCTGTGAAATAAATAAATAAAATCTTTAAAAAAAAAAAAAGAATCACTTTAAGTTTGATAATATGACATTTCCATCACTATCTGAAGTTCTAGATTACCTTTGAAAAGGTACATTTTGTTTTCTCCTCAAGTTGGTTGACAGCACTCATTTTACTACTTGTTTTGCTTTTTAATCATATGTAATATTTACACAAGGATGGTGTTAAATCTAACATCTAAGAACCAGAGAAAAATAGCATACCAAAGATCATGATTTATGTCATTTTCTTAAGGAATAATAAAAAAAAGTGAAAATAAAAGGTGGGCTTATTCACAATAAGCCTAATAACATTAATCAGAGTGAAGAACAAAAGGAAAAATCTGCTAAGTAAAAACTAACATAGTGAAACATGTCTCTTCCTAAGCTGGTTATGTTACCTTTTTCTTGGTCCTCTGCCTCTTAGCCTAGTTTTCCTTTCCAGGTTAATTAGTCAAATTTCAAATGTTTGCAAATCATGTTATCAATCATTCATTACTAAGTTAGAGAAAACCATATATCTTAATTCACCAGTTAATTCTCCCTCAGTTCTCGAGGCGACCATTAGTTCTCTGAGCCAGTTTTAAGGGCTGTTTTTATTTTTTGTCTTTATTTTCAGATCTGTCCTTTATCTTCAAGCAGCTGCTCCTGAGACAGGTTTTCCCCTTGAGTGTCCTAGAAGCTGTGCTACTCCTGGTAGAGGCTGAGGAAAGATGCTTGCTGTGGGAACTTGCTGTGCTGTCTCCCTTCTCACCAGCAGCCCCCTTCCTTATTTTCAGTTATTTTTAATAGAAAATGCAATGTTAGACTGACACTAAAGAATGAATCTTTATGTGTTGCATAAACAATGAATCTTGGAACGCTGAAAAAATAAAACAAGATTAAAAAAATAAAATAAAACTACATTTGCACACCTGTTTTGATTTTTGCATATAGTCCTCTACAACATAAGGGCCTGCTATTTTGGCTATTGCTAGTTGATGCCACACAGGCTGCCTGCAAGGATAGCTAATACAAATTTTAAAGAGTCATCCCCTTTTACTTCACAGACAAAAAAAACAAAAAACAGGTTAAACTGAGTGCAATATTTGAATTAATTAGTAAAAGCTAAATGTGAGCAGATTACCTCACAGGGAGAACTGCTTTGTCACTTGGTTGTAGAAGGACTATTTTTATGCTAATGTGATGGGAATACACTGTGGCAGGGGAGCTAGGTACCTGGGGGGGCAGCTGGTAGAGAGGATTATGGGGATCCAGAGCTATCCCTGAAGGTGACAGTGGTCACAGAGAGACTCTATGAGCACTAAGAATTGAAAGAGCTGAGAGGGGTACAAAACAATGATTTTGAGTGGCTAAAGTAAGGACTTATTTAAGAAAAAAACATTTAGGGAGGCCTGGGTGGCTCAGTCGGTTAAGCATCTGTCTTCAGCTCAGGTCATGATGTCAGGGTCTTGGGATAGAGTCCCTCATGGGCTCTCTGCTCAGGGGGAGCCTGCTTCTCTCTCCCTCTGCCCCCCCCCTTGTGTGCATACACCACGCACCTGCTCTCTTTCTCTCTCTCTTCCAAATAAATAAAATCTTAAAAAGAAAAAACATTTAAATCAAGGAAATGAATGAAAAGAAAAGGTGAGGGCAGCCTCAGACATGCCTGGAGCTCCATCTCAGTGTACCACCCACACAAGGGAAGAACTAGCCAGGACTGTGTGCAAGCAGAGCCCTGACACCTGGATGTTAAATCTACGACAAGCTGTCCAAGTAATAGACATGTGCGTGCCTTTGGTTGTCCTAATTTGTAAAGTGTTTGTTCCTTCAGCACATGATCTGATACAGGGTGGATAACTGACACATTTGTTGATAGCTGAATAGCGAAATTGTCTAACACAGCTGGTTTTACAGTGTGTATGATGGTGGCCACGGAAGCCATTAGGATTGTTACAGAGTACATGATAAGGCTGTGAGTTTGGGGCTTGATCCTTAGAGAAGACTCTAATGGCCCCTAATCCTCTAAGCAATGGCAAGACCCCTTGAATATCTGTCAGGCCCCGTTTACTCTCAACCAGCAAAAAAAAAAAAAAAGTTTTTTCCTGTGCAGCAAGTGCCATCCTTCATTCGTATTAATTCTCTAACAATTCTCTGCACATCCGTAGATTAATACAGCCACTTCTCACTGCAACATGAAGGGTCAGAAGGCTTCACATACTATAAGGTTCAAGAGTCTATTACCAGCATCTCATTATTACAAATAGTGATGGTGGATCTAGACTTATAAACATTAGCACGGTGAGAGCTGCCTTGCTAGGGAAGGGTTCATTATAAATACTGATTGTAATTCCCTTTTTAATTAAAAAAAAAATGTGAACTCTTCCTGCAGTAGTATAACCTCAAATTATGGGCCCCCAGTCTCCTGGAGAGAGAATATTAAAAAAGGATAGTGCTAAAAAATAAAAACCACTCAGGCAGCATAAAAATGTTGTGTAATTCAAATGAGAGTTAAACAAAGAAGTGATAAAAGTAATCAAGGAGTAAACAAAGGGCGGGAGAATAAATATAAACAATGAACCACAGGATAGTTAATTAGCTTGCTTTGCAAAGATTTGATTTCTCCCCTGAAAGCAATGGTAATGACAAATAAGCCCGACCTACCAAAAATCTTTAGGTATAATGTACTACGTCCCCCATTGCCTATAAAAGAAACGCCACTGAATTACCATGCATGGCACTGAATTTACCATGGATGCCTCTAAGTTACGACATATGGGGTCTTTGCTCTGGGTTGTTTTGACAATGGTACTTTAGTTAGTTTAAGCTCTCCAATTTCTGTTTGAATTCTTCCAGAGCAGAGGTCTCTAACTCAAGTACCCACAGGGCTCAAGCAGTAGTAGCAGTTGAGGGTAAATGGATGGGACTGGTACACAGACCTTGATGAATTGGAGAATACTGCTATGTCAACTCTTGCCAAGTGAGCCACATCACATAATTCCTACAAAGAGAAGCTTGGAACTCAGATTGGTGTGTCAATTTTTTTATATCAAAATGGCCATACAGGACTGGCTACAAAGTTTGCAGTGTCCAGTGTAAACTGAAAACACAGAACCCCCTGCTCAAAAATTATTGAGGGGGCACCTGGGTGGCTCCATTGGTTAAGCCTCTTGATTTTTGCTCAGGTCATGATCTCAGGATTCTGGGATCAAGCCCCTCTTCAGGCTTCACGCTCATAAGTGAGTCTGCTTGAAGATTCTCTCTCTAACAAATAAATAAATCTTTAAAAAATTATTAAGAATTTAAAGATGGGGGGTGCCTGGGTGGCTCAGTCAGTTGAGCCTCCAACTCTTTAGATTTTGGCTCAGGTCATGATCTTGGGGTTGTGGGACTGAGCCCACAGGCTCTGCACTCAACAGGGAGTCTGCCTGAGATTCTCTCTCTCCCTCTGCCCCTCCCCACCTATGTGCATGTAAGCTCTATCTCACTCTCTCTTGCTCTCTCTAAAATAATAAATAAATATTTTCTTAAAAGATTAAAAAAAAAAAAAAAAGGATTTCAAGATGTGCCCTCCCCAAGAAAACAAACAAACAAACAAAAAAGGAAAGAAAGAAAGAAAGAAAGAAAAGAATTTCAAGATGGTGACAATAGAACTTTAAATCAACTGTGGACCCTTCTTAGAACAGGCCCTATGTAAGCACAGGTTGCAAGCCCAGGAAGCCTGACCCAGCAGTATACAAAAGAAGCTGCAATGTTCTGCCCATGAATTATCCAGCTTAAGACCCTGTTCTAAAGATTCCACATTCTCTCCCCATTTCTTTTCGTGACTCAAAGTATCCAGTTTCAAGATGGCTAGAAGAGTTTGAAGCATAACCTCTTGCTGAAAAGCAGACAAAAAACATTCCTGATGGCTTACAAGGGACACGAAGTGTCTCCTTTGTTCTTACCAAGTCTGAAAACCATCTGGGGGATCTAACTATTGATACATATGTGCTTATGGAGAAAAAATCATTTGCCTTACATATTCAAAATACCTAAAACTCTACTGCTATGACCAAAGTCCTGTAAAAAGTTCTCTGCACGTCCGTAGGAAAGGAAAAGCCTTTCCACTAGGGCCCACATACAGGGTTGGTATATGCAACTGCCATCAAAGAATAGTAGTCAATCTTCATGTGATTGTCACAAGTCAGACACACCTTACATATGTATGATCATGCACCTGAAAAATTTCAGGAAAGTTTATGAAATTACAAGCATAGTTTTAAATACATGAGATAATACAATTGTTTAAAGAAATGGTTCCCATTTAAAGTGATGTTTGAGGGGCTCCTGGGTGGCTCAGTGGGTTAAAGTCTCTGTCTTCAGCTCAGGTCATGGTCTCAGGGTCCTGGGATCGAGCCCCACATCGGGCTCTCTGCTCATCAGGGAGCCTGCTTCCCTTTCTCTCTCTGCCTGCCTTTCTGCCTACTTGTGATCTCTCTGTCAAATAAATAAATAAGATCCTTTTTAAGATAGATAGATAGATAGATAGATAGATAGATAGATAGATAGATAAAGTGATGTTCAGAAGGCATACTAGGAGGCATGGACAGGCTGCTCATGGCTGGAGGTGGCTGGTGCTCATGCCACATGCACATACCTCCCTGGCCTGAAACACGCTGCCTGAAACATTCAATTTAGAGGGCTCTGGACAGCATTTAAAAGCGAGAAATAACTTTTAGGGGCACCTGGGTGACTCAGTTGGTTAAGCGTCCCATTCATGATTTTAGCTCAGGTCATGATCTCGGGGTCGTGAGACTGAGTCCCAGGTTGGGCTCCACACTCAGGAGAAGTCTGCTTGAGATTCTCTCTCTTGCTCTCCCTCTGCCCCTCCCCCTGCTTGTACTCTTTCTCAAAACAAATAAACAAAACCTTCTTTCAATAAGTGAGAAATACGTTTCATAAAAATGAAAAAAATCTCTCCTTAACTGATTTGTCATATACATTTCATATTTTCATATGTCAGGTTTATATCAATTGAGATGGACATGTACTTTTTGGTTGATTACAATTGCACTTTTCAAAAGCTTATACCAACAAAATGCTAATTGCCATACACGTTTTGTCTACACCCAGCTAAATTCTAAACCCAAACCAAGCAGAAAAAAAAAAGCTATTATTTGATGCAGTGATTTTTACCTCTACATGTAGACCATACATGCATATGCACCTACCTATACAGATGTGTAGAAATAATGGGTTAATCTGTTAATAAGTGGAACGGAACTAAACAGAAATAATAGTATTACAGTATAAGAGTGAATAAATGATCCCACCATAAATTTACCCATTCATCTGTCTTGTTTACTGCTATGCTCCCTGACATTGCCTGGCACATAGTAGATACTCAACAGTACTTGTTGGATTGAACTGAATCCATAGGATCAAAACAAATGATAATTCACTGATTCTAGGATTTGAAATAGGAGGAAATCAGACACATGTAGCAGGTCTACCAACTTCCCTAACTTCCACTGGCTTTTTTATTCCCTAATTAATAATCTAACTCATGTAGTCACTGTACCCAGCAACTCTACTGCCTTTCTATCAGTCTCTCATTTCTTTGGCTCACACAGACACAAGCTTGGGCCTCCTTGGAGGAATCTGGGACAAAGGTTAACTTCTTCCCAGAACCTAGAAAAGGCTAATGAGCTCCGTGGAATGATATTTCTAAGTATTCACCATACCAGAATCAATATCAATGTGCTGTCAGTGTATACATTAGCCCCACAGTCAAACAAAGAACAGCCCTCAGAGCCCATAATGACACTGGGCGTGGAGAGCTGGGGATGGGCAAGATGATGCAGAGATGACTGTATCAGCTCTCCTCAAACACAAGGCTTCCAGGATGTTGCACAAGCCCATTATTCTGATACTTTGTCAGAGATAGGCAACGTTTGGATTCAGCCACTGAGATACTCAGCAAAATAACTCTCTTTTGGTCTTTCTGAAGCAAGAGATGGATTTGGAGTACACCTTCTGCCTGTGAGAGAAGTCTCCTCTTCTATTCCTTGCCTAGTATTACCAGGGAATGCAAACATCTTCAAGTTAGCAGAGTACTATATATGCAGCTAATAAGACAGGTACAACAAACTTGATTCATTACTGACCTAGATAAGACCAGATTTTACTACAATTCCATAATGCTCACCCTCATTCATGTAGCATTTCCCATATGCAGACCCTGCTAGAAAGATGTGTCAAGCAGGGTAGTGACAATAGTTCCTGAGCATCAACACCACATTACTTAAATCTCTAGGATCAGTAAAGGACCTCTCCAAAATTCAAGCTCTTTCCTGTAGTATAATTGAACTTGGTGTCATAAATGGGATTTCATTCCACATGTGAAATGTGAACTCTGATTTTCCAGTTAGAATGAGAAGGGTGGGATGAGTGTGAGAGAGTAAAGGTGACTCATTTGTGTGGAATACACAGTTAAGATGTCATAAAACTAAGACATCCGTGAGTAAGCATGTGGGCATCACAGTCAAATCACATCTGTTTGGAATTCTGACCCAATCACTTATTAACTACATGGCCTTAGCCAAATTTCTTAATTTGGCTAAACTTGGTTTCTGCGAAACATGAATATCACCTAATCTTATAAAGTAAAATTATTATTCTGTATCTCACAGTGTCATTATAAGGGCTAACTGAAATATAAACACTGTTAGGTCCAGTGCCCAATACATAGTAAGAACTGAATAAATAACAGATGTGACTGTTATTTTGATTTCTATTTTCGTCACTCCCACAAATAACTAACTTCTTTGCAACTTTGTGATTCAGGGGGGAAAAAAAAGCCATAACCAAAAGCATGGAGGAGGTTAACTTCTTGTGAGGCATCCATGGTGGAAACTTGGCCACACTGTAAACATGGTCTTGATATCTTTCACTCATCACTGTGAAACAATATTCTCTAAATTCTAGAAAGTTTCAGTGAAACACCACTAAATGCAGCTATCTCTGGGAGAGCAATCTCTCCCTTCCTCCCATACACACACGCCCCATCCAACCCCTTGGGGATATATTAAAACTAAGGCAAGAGAAATAGCCCTAGCCAGTAATTAAGACACACAGCTCATCAGAGAGCAGCACGGGCTGTGGCCCTCTGCAAAGAAACTGAGCATCAGGATGACAGCTCTCATTACTAGGGCTTTGTTCTCCTGGAGCAAAAAGAGCACAAAAGCATAAAGTCAGAGAACTGTAACTGCATTTTGAATACTTGCAGGGGTGGGGGGTGTCACAGGTTCCTCTGAACAGAGAGGATATTCCACCAGACAACTGCATCAGCCCACACCTACCAGCGCCTTCCCCACCCTCAAAGCATGACTCCACTTTTTCTAACACTGCCCTTAAGGAATCTGGCTTCCGCAACTTCCAGTAATTGTACAAATCACCCATGATGAAGCAGCTGAACACAGTGTTAGACAAAAGAAACAAAAATTAAGCAAATAGAAAACTCATTAAAATGCTGCCTTTGGTTATTTTTACTCCTAACAATTCATGTTACCAAACAAGTCTTTCTTCGTTGCTTTTCCTTGGAAGTAATACTTTAAAAGAATTCTAATGGGCACTGACTGATTTTCTCCAGATTCATAATCCAACAACCAGATGCACTTTCCCTTCCCCCATCTCCATCTAGGACTCCTCCCTGTCACCTTAGAGCTTCTGACTTGGCTGCGTTCACACCCAGCAGTCCCGGCAAAGCTTTCTGTTCACATTATACAACAAAAAAGCAGCAATGAACAATTCATGCTCCTAAGTGCTTGCAACAAAACGGGCTGAGCTGACCTCTCCCATCCCAAATAGCTGCCTGTCAGCCACAGAAGCTTAAAGGACCGACAGTAGTACGTATGTGATGTGTATAAACAAACTAATTAAAATCTAAGGTCTCTCATTGCAGCTAGTGCCTAATGGGACCAATATAATTGGAAAAAAAAAAAAAAAAAAGAATCACTCCAAGCTAGCTAGAGGTATTGCTCTTCCTGCCTCTAGGATACATCTCTTTTAGGCTCAATAAACAGCCTAAAGGAAGAGAAATTCGGGGGTTGCCATTCTTTCCTATAAGACTTCTCAAATAAAAACTATCAACTCAGCAGCACTGAGCCAAAAGACCACTCCCTGATTCCAAGTGGACATATTGATCAACTGAACTGACATGTGCCTCCTCCTTTCTCTCTCTTAGTAGCAATCAGCTGCACCAGGAAAATCCATTTCATTTCCCAAAACAAAAGGCAACACACTGCTCCTTATCTGACATCGTCAGGCCACAGTTTTTGGGGGGGGGGGGGATAAAAAAATACACACACACACACACACACACACACACACACACAAAACAAAGATGCCTGAGAAAAAGCTAAGAGTTGAAATGAACATGATACATGTTTATCTGGACTTTCAGGATTGAGTTGAGGTTATGACTAAGCCCAGAGATCTGTATTCGCCACAGTCACTGAGAACCCTGCTATTTATTTGTCTTACCAGATTCCGGCTAAAGTTAAGAGCAGCACCTCGGGCACTTCCAGAGGCTCTCGTCGGCGTTACCCTTCACTGCAACTGCCGCAGAGAGCAGACTTGTTACAAGTCCACCTGCAAACAACTCCAGCTGTTTTAGAGACTAGCTAGAGATGGGAAAATATTAGGGTTTCAACTAACTATGAAGGACAGGGGTTGAAGGACTACCACATAAATCAAAAGGCTCAAGTAATTTCATTTGGTTTGGGTCTTCGTGCTCTTAATAAATTCTGTGTTAAACGTGCAAGTGATCCCCTTTCACATCAGGGTTATGTCAAATGCTTATTCAGCATTCATTCCTTGCCATGAAGAAAATGAAACCCAACCGAGGTAAATACTAAATCTCATACTGTAAATCACTAAATATTTCAAAAATCACAAGAGCAAATAGGGGACCAATTAGCTCTGTCCCATAAAAAAAGAAATCTGCATCTTTACAATGCTGAAATACTGTGAACTACTCATTTTAGAGCCTATTTGGGATTTTGCAATAGAAAATTATCTTATGTTTATGAAAAATTCTATGAGAACACCAAAAATAACAGGCAGAGATGGTACAAGAATAATTCTACATATTATGATTCCTCTATGACTCTTAAAGGCCTTTGTCTTAATCCAGCAGCCTGAAAAACAGATTTAGGTAAAACAGCCTTCTTTCCCCAGTCCATTTTAAGCAGACAACATCCCCCCATCTCCGCCTTAGCAGACACCGACTAACCAACAAAACAGCCTTGCAATTAAGGCCCGGACGTTCAACACTCACCATCTCCTGCTCCCACCATCTCCTTTTGATGTTTACAGCACATCTGTAGGATGCAATACTAGGAGATGCCTTGTTTGACCTGCTGCATGATGCTGTGACATCAGTTCAGATGATGCAGCTCATTATGGGAAAGACTGCTGTTGCTATGGCAACTGGGATGTGCTAGGAATCCTTGCTGCATTTCGAGTGGAGCCTGAGACAATACGGAAGCCCTGTAAGAAACAGACGATATGCAAAATGCAGACCAAAGGAAGAGGATCCCTCATTGGACTAAAATCCATACATTTAAAAGGGATTTCCCTGAAGGCACACTGGGAAAAATAAAAATTACCTCCTACTTCGTTGTTACACATTTAGGAGAGAATAAGGTTGTGGGGAGATAGAGATTTAGTACTGAGCAAATAAAAACAAATGCTCAGTGTTTCTCTGTTCGTCAGTTGATCACTTCTTCCTCTCTGGACAGCATTATGATACCTTTTTAAAAGTTATTAAAAAGAATTTTTGTTTACTTGTCAAAAACCGGAAGTACAAAGCAGGGGGCAGAAAAGGAATTAAAAATGGAATATAAACAGCAAAGAAAGTGACTCTAACTCTAAAGTAAATAAGCATTAATTCTTAAAACATGGGCAAACTCCCACCAATAAAGTCTGCCCTGATCATTTCCCCTGATGGACACCAACCCACAGGACCTTTCTAATGCAGCAGAGCCCCAGCTCTCACCTGAGCATGGTTGGGCATGTGTAAGGAGGATCTAGGGGGCACACCACACCACTTTCCATTTCCAGGGGCCCATCCCTTGGCCTGCAGAGAACCTCTCCTACTCACAGCCAAAATTCAAGTCTTTAAGGGAACCAAACCTTGTGGTTGGAGCAAGTAACCAACCTGCTAGAACTTCTCAAGTCACTGACATTCCAAACATCGGGGCTCTGTTTTCCTCTCCTCCGGGCAGTAAGACACAGAAGGAAATTACTCATGCCCCTCCCCCGACGAAAGCTGCAACTGTGTGAAAAGCCACATTTAAACAAGACACAGTGAGGTATTTTGTCAATGAATAAAAGAAAATTTGAATTTAAAGCAATCACTCTTTCCTAGTCCTGTGCAGAAGTAAATATTATGTGGTGAGAACAGAGGGCACGGGAGGAGAGATGGACAGAGCAGCCATTTCTTGCATATTTAATACTCTTTAGACCATGGATTGAGACAGAATCAAGCTGAGCTCCATCCACTCTATCTTCAGATTCTGGGAAAAACAGCATTCTAAAAGCCCAAAATTGAACAGGACAATACTGTTGTCCTCTCCAACTTGAGATTTTAAATGGCACTGTTCGCTAACTGCCTGCAGGATGAGGAGACAAAATGGCAAAAGGAATTCAGACAGTCCTTGGTAAATAGGGGCTAATGAAATTGCCCGAGAGGTGCCAAGATCCTAGCAGGGTGTACCACCAGCCATTCACAGGGCAGCCCTGCCCTGGAAAGCCCAGCCACGTTCCTATTTCAACTAATGAGAACTTGGGAGACCAAGAGCAAGAGGTTGAAGCTGCCTGCCAAAGTTACCCATGCTCTCAGTCACTGACTCCCACCCTTTATCTTAGACCACATGCTACACCAAGAGAAGTAAGAGGCAACCACTCCAGAGCAGAACGGCTTCTCTGGGATTCAAAAAACACAGTGTTAATCCCAGTTCCTCCAGGGAACATCTGTGTGCATTCAGGCTAGTCAATTAACCTCTCTGGACCTCAAGTTTCCCATCCGGAAATATAATGTATTTAATTAATGACCATGGTTTACAATTTTTGTTAGTAGTTGAACACTTTATTCTAATGATACAGTCCAAAGCTAGGTTGCCCTGATTGAGGAGTGATAAAAAGCCCAGAGCCAAAACTGATGAACCTTTCCCAAACCTCCTCCCACCCCCCCGCCTCATTGGCTCTGAAATGACCCATGAAGGTACCTCTGAAGAACTGTCTCAGCCTCTGAGAAAGATGGAAGGAGTCATGGATCTAGAACAGTATTGCTGGCCTTCCAGAGCTGAAATCCCGTGATTCTGTAAAGAGGAGGGAGCAGGGTGGAATCAGGTATTTCAGACTTGAATACAGTTTCTCAGAATGAGAAGGATCTTGTCAGTCTCCTTTACCAAAAGCAAGTCATTTGTTTGCTGGGAAGAGATGGATGGCTCATCAAATCTGAGGCTAGACTTTTAACAACATAAACAGGCTGAATCATTAGCCCACAAAACAGCCCAGATCAGGAAAAAAAAAAAAAAAAAAAGTGGGGGAGATCCATAAAGCAGAAACAAATCATAAAGTAAGTTTTCTTTCTTGCCTTGTGAATGGACCTCTAATAGTTCACTTTAGACTTCCCCGTGGTTTTTTTTTTTTTCTTTTTCACTGTTACACAGCCCCATGTCATGGGGTTGTTTTAAGGACTGCATGCAATCATGTATATAAAAGTATCTGGAAACCAGAAGCACCGGAGAAATGTCAAACCTTGTTACTATTGCCATTAATAGCCCAGTCACCCCAAACAGTGGAGGCTCTGAGCTCTCAACTGCACATCCAGCCAGATTCTGGACTCTGGACTAAGATGGCTGGGCCATGGTTTGCAAGGTCTACACAGCTACCAAGGCGGGCGGGCTCCTCACCACTGACTTCAGATGAGGTCTGAAAAAGTAATGGACAAGGGATACACTCAGAGGACAGAGCCAGGGCTATGGGCAACAAAGAACAAATGAGTTTCTCCTGGAGAGCAGAATCAAGGCCAGATCAGTGAAATGAGGTAGCAGCTTCAGACCTGAATGACCCAAAGTATTTCAGAACTGCTGTGGGTTAGGGACCACCATGTGTCTCCCATTTTGCCTTTGACAGAGACAACTCTGCATCAGTGAAAAATCCTGGATTTTCAGCTGACATAGTGACTACATGGGACTTTAGGTAGCTTCCTTGGGATGTGAATATACATTTATTGTAGGGCAAAAGGGAGAAAATAAATATTTGGGTTTCAGCAGAACAAGTTCAGCAGAACTTGTGACAGCTAATGGGATTGCTCACCAATATCCCAGTACCCTTACCCATAGGTAGACCTTGGGATTGGCTCTTATCAATGGAATGTGAGTAGAAGTGAAAAGAAACACCTCCAAAGGTAGTTAAGAGCATGTGTGCCTTCCCCATACTTCCCTCCCTGCTACCTGGATGCAAAGTAACTAGTGAAAATTCTGAAGCCCCACACTGTGCATGGAGCCTGGGTCCCTGAATGACAGTGGGGTAGAGCCATGCTCTCCCAACCATCCACTGACCCACATGGAACTACAGTGAGTGAAAAATAAACCTTTACTATATTAAAGAGATTTGGGGGTAGTTTACGACACATGAGCTATTTATAAATAAAAATATGACAATTTAGGGGTGCCTGGCTGGCTTAGTCAGTAAAGCATGTGACTCTTGATCTCGGGGTCAGAGTTCAAGCCCCATGTTGGGCATGGAGCCTACTTAAAATAATTTTTTTTAAACTGTAACAATTTAATAAAATAGAAATTAAATAATTTAATAAACTATATTAAAATTATAACATTATATCTTGTTATTGATTATAAACTTACAATGTTAAAAACACATTTCCTTATTACAGAGCTTCTCAGAACCTTTAATATGCGGATATGCATTGAGAGCCTCTCATGGGAGAATATTCTATGTATTATTTCCCTAACTTATTTGGCCATAGTATCCTTTTTCCATGGACTAAAGTTCCACTGGCTTTCCATCCATAGTGTAGGAAACAGGACTATAAACAACAATGGGCTAGAAGCTCCCTGAAGCCCTGATTTAGTCTGGAGGCTATAGAAGAGGAAAAAGTTAAACTTCTTTCTTCTGCAGTATAATAGTCAATTTGCAGTCTTTCTCTGCCATTATGAACTGGCAAGGCAGAAATTGATGGTGTTATTATAGACAGAGCAATATTCATACAAATGTTTCCTCCTGGCCATTTTCCCCTACTTACAACAAGGAGTTCTGTCCCAAAGTCTTAACATTTCAGAAGTCAATGAATCTTATTTCCAAATCATCAGCTCATGATGTAAACATACATCTTATGCTTGTATTTTAGGGGTTTAAAAAACCCTAAAGCTAAAAAAAATTTAAAACAAAACAAAAAATCCCTAAAGCTATTCCTGGAAATGTGGCAAGCCTGCATTCCTTAATGTATCATGTTAAAATTTCTGGATCTGAAGACTGTTAGTTGTTAGTTAGCAACTGTTAGTTGGGGAAGTACTAGCTGATTTCACAGGTAAGCTTCTGAATCACCCTGGCTAAATATAATAATGGTGTGTTTCTTATTCATTTGAAGTCTAAATGGATGCTCCCAATTGCAGATGACATTCTACATGGCAATTCAGGGACTCTATCTTAAAGTTTTTCACCTTCCTCTAGAGGCTTAGAGTCCTGGGCATTCATTGGGCAGATAGAGATGGCACAGGGAAGATTTTTATGGGCCATATCTGGAAGTACTCTTCTTCACTTCCATCCACATTCCATTGGTCAAAACTCAAATGACCACACATGCTACAAGAGAGGCTGGTAAATGGAATCTAGCTTTGTGCGCAGAAGGAAAAGGAAACAGGTGTAATACACAGTTATCCAGTCTCTGCCATAACATGGCATCAGGAATCTGAGACTTGTTTCAGGTGCATTTCACATATGTGTCTGCAATACCACCAATGGTTCTTCTTAAGCCCCAGTGAACATTCAGACACACAAGACTATCATAGCCAACTGGTCAGCTCAGAGAGTTTGCCAGCAGGGCAGCATCAGGATTATCTAAAGATTATTAATCATTGGCGATCAGAATAGAGCTTGCAGACATAATAATGATTATAGAAGTTCAGTTATTATTATTGTTGTTAACTGAAGTCTAGATTTATTATTTCCAGACATTGCCTCTTCCACATACTAGCTTATACACTTTAGGTGGGACTCCAATTAAAGGAATGAAGCATGTGATTCAGTCTTAAGCCAACCAGGTTGTTACATTCGCCTGACCTACAGACATTAGCTAGAGATGAGTATGGGACCCCACTGAAGCCAATGAGATGCACTGAGACATTTTAATGAAAATCACTGTTGGTTTCTTGTCTGAAAATGGAAGGATGTCAAATTTGAAGCTTCTTGCCCATTTTTCATTCGTGAATGAAGAACCTGTCTAAGAATAAAGCCAAGAGAAAGAGCAGAGCTGAGTTGAACTGCACTGGTGAGACTGCTTGAGCCAGAAATCAGCCTTACTCTGGCTCTGTAGATCGTAAGAGCCAAAAGGTCCATTTTTCTTCTTCAGCCAGTAAGTTTTGGGATTTCAGTCACCATAACAGACCTAACTAATCTGCAAAGCCATTAGACACACTGTGGAAGGTGCAAGTTGGCACTATTAGCATGCAGCATCCTTGGAAGGGGAAGAAAAAGTTGGATTCTTAAGTATTGACCCTTAGCAATGAGACCCCTAAAAGTGTTAGGATCAGGGCCTGAACTGGCAAGATCTCAACATAAGGAAGATGCAAAGCATTATCTTTTCTTCTGTACATTCTTGGATTTATGACAGTGATCTCACACCTCAATCGGCCTGAGCCCCATTCCTCTGTCCTTTGCCAGGGAAAACTGCCATCGGTGAAGACCAAAAAGTCCAGGGAAAGGCGGTGCTGGGGTGGCTCAGTTGGTTGGGTGGCCAACTCTTCATTTTGGCCCAGGTCATGATCTCGCAGTCATGGGATCCAGCCCTGTGTCGAGCTCCATGCTCAGCTCGGAGTCTGCTTTAGAGTCTCTCTCCCTCTACCCCTCCCCTCTCAATATAAATAAATAACAAGTCTTAAAAAAAATTAAAAAATAAAAATAAATAAATAGATAAAAAACCCAGGGAAGATATATCCCAAATGAACACCTAGATCTGGAGCCTGAAGCCGACTTAGCGGTGATTTTGTCCAAAGAAAGTGGCCCCAACCAGTTCAGAGATTTCCCTGCCATCCTTCTGAATTTAAGATTTTTATCTTGCCTGACATTATAGAGTTAGTATGGTGTGCTGTTTCACTTAGATTTAACTCCAAACACAAACCTTTGACCTGAAACAAACAGTTTTAATGTACCGGTGGAAGCGCAATTGTGCAGCTTTATGTAAGGAAAGGAAAACATTCAGGACTAACATATGAAGCAGGGATCTACAAACTATTTAAACTCTGCATTGTATTTCTGGGGATTTCTGGTTTTAGAATTTAATTTTTTCATAGGTTTTAATCTTGTCCACTCAAGCAGTCTTTGGGGTACTAAATATTATACCACTTTTGATTTCCCCAGAACCTGCAGCACACAGGTAGGCATAAGTAATTATTTATTAAGTCCTTCTTGATTCTTAATTTTTTTTTCTTAAAAAAGTAATATTGTTTACATTCCAGGCAAAGCCTAGCAGCTTTCTCTTCATCACTCCAGAGTTTGAAATATTATAAATAATTTTACTAAGGCTTATATGTGTCAATCTTTTTCCCTTCCTTGAGGCCTAAAATAACAAAAAGTTGTTTGCTACTGAGAAGACCTGACCAAAAATGATAAAGCCAGTCAGCAAGCAAACACTTACTGTGTGTCATCAGACATAAAGAGGACAGTGGTCATGATATCTGTTTCAAGTTATGTACAACTGACTCATAATTAACATAACATTTTCGGCCTGCACAACCTTTTAAACTAGACTCCTCCCCCTCCCCAAGAAAATGATTAATAAAATAACTAACCCTCATTTATAAATATTTTCCCAGCATAAACATAATATATTCTACGAAGATGTGGTTTTCCAAGATAATTTTATTTAGAAATAGTTATTCCTTTTCCTATAAATATATGTGCATATAAACACACACACACATATACACATATAGACTCGGGAATATAGGTGAGAATGAGTTTTTGCACATAATACCAATCTTTCCCTTTACTCTAGGCAACAACAACCTATTTCTAAATTTACCAACTTACTGCTGGAGTCAACATTCTATCAATATACTTACTACAAAAACTTTCACCATAATACAAAATATTGCTTCATGGAATTCTTTCAAAAAGGATTACACAGACACAAACATAAAAGTAAATCTAAAATATTCTAAAGTATACATGTCACATAAAGAACATATACTATATATAATACACCTACTGAGATACAAAAAAAAAAACAACAACAAAATTAAGTAATAAAGCATTGCTTTACCTAGCTCTATGTTTACACAGTGCTTACTCAGTGCTCTGGACTGAATCTGTGTCCCCCCAAAATTTATATGTTGAAATCCAAACCCCTAAGGTGATAGTATTAGAAGGGAGAGCCTTTTCAAAGTGATTAGGTCTTAAAGGTGGATCTCTTCTGAATGGGACTGGTGCCCTTATAACAGAGGCCCAAGAAAGCTCCCTTGCCCCTTTTTCACCATGTGATGGCAAAACAAATAGGTACTATTTATGAACAGGAAATGGATTCTCACCACACACTGAATCTACCAGTCCCTTGACTGTGGACTTCCCAGACTCCACAACAGTGAGAAATCACTGTCTGTTGTTAATAAGTAACCCAGTCTACAGTATTTCTGTTTGGTAGCCCAAACAGATTAAGACACCCAGCTCTTCAAAAATCAGTTATGATTCTAAATACTAACAACAAAGTACCCAAAAAAAGAAAGTAGAAAACAATCCCATTTACAATAGTATCCAAAAGAATAAAATACTTAGGAATAAATTTATCCAGTGCGGAGAGACTTATCCATTGAAGACTAGAAAACACTGATGAAAGAAATTAGAGAAGACACTAATAAACAGAAAGACAGCCTGTGTTCATAGATTACAATAATTCGTATTGTTAGAATGTCCATACTACCCAAAGTAGTCTTCAGATGCAATTCAACCCTTATCAAAACTTCAATGTATTTACAGAAATAGAAAAAACAATACTAAAATTTGCATGGAACCACAAAATACTACAAATAGCTAAAGCAATCTTGAGCAAGATGAGCAAAGCAAAAAGAGGCATAACACTTCCTGATTTCAAACTACCTTAATATAGTAATCAGAACAGTACGGTATTGTCATAAAAATAGACACACAGATCAATGGAACAGAATAGAGAAATAAACCCAACTAATCAGTTAACTAATTTTCAACAAGGTCACCAAGAACACAAAATGGGGGAAAATAGCCTTTTAAATAAATGGTGTTGGGGCGCCTGGGTGGCTCGGTGGGTTAAGCCGCTGCCTTCGGCTCAGGTCATGATCTCAGGGTCCTGGGATCGAGTCCCGCATCGGGCTCTCTGCTCAGAAGGAAGGAAGGAAGGAAGGAAGGAAGGAAGGAAGGAAGGAAGGAAGGAAGGAAGGAAAAAGAGGTAGGTGTTATGGCTTTTGTATTGCTTATGATGTCTTTTAGGTCATTTATTTTTAGGAATTAGATAGTTGATTTCCAAGTTTCTAAAGTTCTCTTGCTATCGTTTAATATATAATCTTCGACTTCTCAATATTACTGTTTAGGGGCACCTGGGTGGCTCAGTGGGTTAAGCCGCTGCCTTCGGCTCAGGTCATGATCTCAGGGTCCTGGAATCGAGTCCCGCATCGGGCTCTCTGCTCAGCGGGGAGCCTGCTTCCCTCTCCCTCTCTCTCTCTGCCTGCCTCTCCGTCTACTTGTGATCTCTCTCTCTGTCAAATAAATAAATAAATAAATAAAAAATATTACTGTTTAAACCAGAAAATAGCTCCCCTTAAAAGAAATCAACCAGAGAGAGTTTAAGTAAGAAGATTTGTTGACTTAGTTTTGCATCTTCAGGAATTGACTGAGACTCAAACCAGGAGTCATCATAAGTCACTCCTCTTGCTCTTACACAAGGAAAGAGGATGCTATCATGGAGCAGAATACATGAAGGAGGCAAATCCCTCCAGTACTAAAACAAACCTGCCCAAGTCTCTGCATTCCAGTAAACCCAGAAAATACAAACTCCAAACACATCTCTAACCACTTACTTGTCTGTTTATATTTTGAGATCCTTTATAAGAATAATATATTTTAGCTTTAAGAGACTATCTTCCCTTCCCCTATTATTTAACAGTGAAGTACAAGATTTATTTTATGCGAGTTACTCAGTCCTTCTTCCATTTCACCAGCATTAATAGAGCCACTGGTTTCCTCCCTGATCAATCAGTAAGTTATTTATGGCTAAGCCTCTAGACTGTGCAATTAGAGACCCTGCAGAACTCTGCTAATGTCATGCATCGGGAACAATTCTACTCTGCAGGAAATCAAACTCAGTTGTTATTTGGGTTCACTTCTGGTAATTATGCAATTAAACAACACTTTGCATATCTAGCATGTTCAGCAGCAATTTTTATAAACATTCCTCATAAGAACCTGGAACAATACCATCAGACCAATAGCATCATCTTTAGTAGGGAGAAGCTGGTTGGGTTATGGACATTGGGGAGGGTATGTGCTATGGTGAGTGCTGTGAAGTGTGTAAGCCTGATGATTCACAGACCTATATCCCGGGGCTAGTAATACATTATATGTTAATAAAAAATTAAAAATTTTTTAAAAATAGCATCATCTTTAGGAGACAAAAAATGATGGTGGCCAGGGACCAAGAAAGTTCTTGCCTTCCATGTGGAGGTGGGGCTCTTCCTCTGAGGGTGAGCACCAAGCTGCTTCTCCAGCAGCAGTTTCTGGTTTGTGCTGATTTGTCCACAGTCTTTCAGTCTTTCACTAGGGCCCCTCTGGATGGATGGCAGATATTTCAGAATCTCTGACCCTGTCCTGAATATGCTATGTATCGTATGTCCTGTGGCCAAAGTAGAACAAAACACACTGGCTTAGAAATAATGGCCATGCCACAGCCTGATGGTAAGCCATGCTTCATATTCGGAGTAAGTCAGCCCCTGAAGGGATAAATTCAATGCTTACAAAGGATTGTTCTTTCCTTTACTTATGCAAGAAAAGATTCTTTAATTCAAAATTCAATATACATAATGTGCATGTGATGGTTAATTTTATGTGTTAACTTGACTGAGCTAAAAGATGCCCAGAGATAGCTGATAAAACATTATTCTGGGTCTGCTATTGGAATAGTAGTTTTGTTAAAGTAGTAGACCAAACAAAGATATTGCCCTTTCCAGAGCAGGTGGGTATCAGCCAATTTGTTGAGGGCCTGAACAGAACAAAAAAGTGGAGGTAAGGTAGATTCCCTCTCTCTACCTGAGCTGGAACATCCGTCTTCTCCTGTCCTCACACATCAGTGCTGCTGGTTCAAGGACATTTTAACTTAGACTGGCACTTATACCCTCTGCACCCTATTCTCAGGCCTGCAGACTTGCACTGAATTATAGCATCAGCTTTCCTGGTTCCACAGCTTGGAGACAGCAGATTGTGTGAGTTTTCAGCTTCCATAACTCTGTGAGCCAATTCTTATAATAAGTTTCTCTCTCTCTCTTTCTAAACATATACATTTTTATTTTTATTTACACATATCCAATACACATCCACATTTTTATTTACACATATGTAGTTCTTTCTCTCTGGAAAATCCTAATATAGTACAAAAACCATAAGACAACACTTGAAAGGAAAGAAAACAACAATCTCAGGATCAAGAGGACATTTATTACAAATAAGTCTTACCAAAACAAAGTCCCCTCACTTTTTTGTTTTTAAATGGGTTTACTGGATAAGCAGTTCAGAAAAATTTAAGAGATGTATATGCCTATGTAGATTCCATCAAGAATTTTGATGAAGTTGGTCATCATGTGGACAAGGTAGTAGAACAATAGGCAATCAGTAACAGATCTCATGACTTTGTCTAACAATTACTGGTTTCTGGGTCCTTATCAGTCTAAAAGAGGGTTCTTGGCACCATATCACATTCACTGTCCCTTGCCTGTTTTGGACAACAGGTCTGTCCATTAAGTGTTTCTCAAATCCATCCACTTCCTTCTACCTCCTTCCACACCTTGGCACCAGTCCTGGCTATCTTCCATCCAGGTCCCTGCAATGGCCAACATCTGCCTCCATCTTATTCCCCTCCCGTCTTTTCCCCGCATTTCAAGAGGGTGCCCATCTTTTCTATTCTGCTCCATTTATGCCTATTGTTCCAGCATGATTATTATTAATACTTTCATTCCCAAAGGTGCCCATCCTAGTGGGCGAAATCATATATCTAACCTTGTACAGTATAATTCTAACTGCAACACTCCTTTGCTTAACTCTCTCACAGTGGCTGCCCTCTGCCCTTAAAGCCCAAACTTCTTCAACAAGCCTTTCTGACTTATTACCCACTAAACTGTAAGTATCATGAAAGTGGGGGCTTTCGTTATTGACGTTGTCATCTATTCCATTAACTGCCATAACCCAGAACAGTGGCCGGCACAGAGTAGATGCTCAAATGTGTGTTGAATGTTTTGAATGTTGAAGGTTTTAAGGGGCCCACAGTCTGGGCACTGCCTCTGTCTCCTACTGCATGTGTCTCTGTCTTTTCTTCACAGGCTAATCTTCAGTTGGACTTTCCTATGTTCAGTCCCTTTCTTACCTCCAGGCTTTTGCAGATGTTCTTCCTTCTGCCCAGTACATGCTCCTCCTTCACCCACTTCTATGTCTCTCATTCCCATCATCTCCCACCCAATTCTTGTGAAGTCCAACTTTCAAGTCACTTTCTCTGGGAGGCCTTGCCCAGGCTGCTAGGAAATATCCTCCCTATTTGTGTACACCACCTACTTCCCCCAGGCTAATCCGCATCATACTCTCCAGTTAACTATTTCTGCACTCACTTGCTCACTCTCTCTCTTTCAATTTCCTAGTCTCTTTGTTCCATGATAGCACTGACACATAGTCCCAGCACCCCAGCACCTACTACAATTTCTACCTCCTGGGAAGCAATTAATAAATTACTGTTGAATTAGTTAAAATAAACTAATGGGATCTTAAAGGTACAGTATAAAGATGAAATGGTATGACAGTCCTGCAACAGATTATGTTCAGGCCTGTGTACCATAGGCTAATGGAAACAAAGTCCCTGCCTGCTCAGAGAAAAATCATCAGAAGGGTTAATAGACCGTAAAATGGAAACTGTGATAATTCACCCTAGAAAAGAGACATGGAGGGAGGCAGGGAAGGAGGAAACAAAGGACATGAGAACTGCCTTCAAATTTCTAGAAGATTAAACATGTTTTTGATGGCCCCGGTAAGATCAATGAGAAGAAGTTAGAGGGCAACAGGTTTGGGCTCTGCAGCAGTCAGAGCTGCCTGAAAATGAAAGTGCTGTCTGTGAGGCAGTGAGTTTCCTGTCTCCAGCAGCATTCCATGATAGGCAAATTGTGACTTGGTGGGGATATGAAGTTGGACTGCATTATTTTGAGTCAGAAGTAGCAAAGAAGAAAAATAGTAGAAATTGAAGCAGTTAAGCAGCTTGATCAGGTTAGAAGCCAACTCCAAAAAAGACCCCATGCGGACCTCACCGAGCTAACTGGGAATTCATCCCTGTCCCTACGCCTCGTGCCGGTAAAGAAAAATAGGCTTGATCAGGTGGGACAAGAAACAAGATTTAATGAGCAGGATACTAATGGTCATACAATCGCTGAGGAGAAAATTAAAATCATAAAAATATAGTTTATGACAATCCCTTCCTGTTTAAAATACAGTAAAAAGTACAAATAGATATTGAAATCACTAGTCAATTTTCAATAAAAACAAGCAAAAAGAAAAATCCGTTCACTTTATTTTTTAATTAACATATAATGTATTATTTGTTTTAGGGGTATAGGTTTGTGAGTCATCAGTCTTGTGCAATTCACAATGCTCACTGCAGCACACACCCTTCCCCATGTCCATCACCCAGCCACCGCACCCCTCCCACACCCCTCCACTCCAGCAGCCCTCAGTTTGTTTCCTGAGAACAAGAATCTCTTATGGTTTAAATCTGTTCACATTAATTCAAGGTAAAGAGAAAGAAAGATCTGATCTTTTTCATAATAAATATCTAATAACACTTTTTTTCATAATCTTAGCTCCTGAGCAATTGATAGTTTTGAAAACATCCAGCAAAGAGATGGAGTTTTTGTCTACTTAATTCCATCAGTGTAAACACTACTGACAATTTCATGTTCTTAACCCAAGCTTCTAGTTACTGGTGTAAAAGTACATGTCTTATCAGGCTCTGAGATAAGACTCTAGGTAACAAACTGATGACACTGACCTCTGTTTAGAAGGCCCTGTTGTCTTGTGGACTTAGTGGGGTGGGGAAGAAATTCCTGCTAGCAAGTCTGAAGAAGTAGCTGGGCCTCTCGTGCAAAGAGCCTGTCCCAGAGGAGAGGGGCCACTGTTCCCAGGAGGGCTTCCGAAAGATCTTCTGAATAATTCGTGGTTTGACTAGAGCAGTCCAGTGCAGGGAATTTTAGAATGCCCTTAAGTTTGGCCACCATGCAGGCTCCTTTCAAGAGCCTACTCTGGGAGCTCTGTCAAGAGGGAGGTCAGGCTTGTTTGTAAAGCAGCCCAGTGTACTGTGTCTTAGAACTTCTTTCCCCCAGTCTCCTCTGAGCTGCTCTATAACCTCACACAAACCCTTGTTTCTTCTAGAGGACAAATTTAAGAGCTGAACACCTCAATTTTCATAATTAACATTGTGATTAAACAGACCACACAGAGATGGAATGCTTATTACAGCTTTGATGACCAGCGCCAATTTTCCACCACTACTCCCCAACACACACATACACACATGCACACAGCATTTTCTTTTTTATTTTATTCTTTTAATTTAAATTCAATTACTCAATGTATAGTACATCTTTACTTTTTGATATAATGTTCAATGATTCATTAGTTCACACAGCATTTTCTAATCCAAATGCAGAGAGCAGAAGATGTCACTCTCTAGTTAGAAAAGAAACACAGCAAGAGATAAAATATGCAATGCCAGTTAAAGTCAACATTCTGAAAGTGAAAGGGCTTGGTTCTCAGGACACACTGTCTTGATCTCACAGTGATTTTCTAAAGACCTTGGACTAAAGCCAGAGAGTATGTGCCAAGGATCACAGCCATTCCCCCACCCCACCCACAGTCACAGTGGTGTGGGAGAGAAGCTATCAGGATTCAAAAGCAACTGTGACCCCAGGAGGCACTTCCCCAAGAAGAATTAAATCCTGGGGATCCCTGGCATCGAGTTAAGTTCAAATGTTACTTTCTAAGTGAAAGAAGACTTATTAGCAAATAAAAGAATGAAGGCTAAAGATCAAACATCAGGACACTGCAAATGGGCAAAAGAATTAGGAGTGATGACATGAGACGGAGAAGTGGTGGCTCTTCACAGAGAGGGGCAAAACAAGGAAGTTCAGGGTGACAGGGAAAGACCAGGACCAACAGATTGCTGTTTGATGTGTGTGGTTTTCTTTACATTTACCTATGTTCATGGGAGGGATTTTGAGAGCGTTTATATGTGAGGAGAAGAGTTTGTGAAAAAAGAGAGGTTTAAAGATACAGGGAATCGAGAGGGGCTGACCAGTGGGCAAAGCCCCAGGAAGGTGAAGTGGAATAGACTAACAGAAGACAGGACAGGGACACCTCTCCTTTAAGGAAGGAGGAAACTGTGAGTGTAAATGGTGGTATTGAAGCTGAAGAGTTTCTGAAACCCTTTGATCAACAGTTTCTTGGTGAAGTCAGGGGCATGATTCCTGACTTCCCTGAGGGTGAGGAGATGAGGTAGCAGAGAGGGGCTTGAGGCAAAAGTGTGGACTGGTTGCTGAGAAGACAGGGGAAAGGCTGCCCAGCAAGACTACCAGATGGGCCAGAGGGTCTCCTGACACTCAGCCTGGGTACAGATGCTCTAGGAGTAGCACCCACAGGAGATCTCAGGAGAGAATGAGTTTCTGAGAGAAGCTGGAGGAAGCTGTTCATAGGAGATGGGAAAGGCTTAGAATCAGTAGTCCAGAGGGCAAACTGACCATTAAAGGCATACATTATATGGTCAGTTCCAAAGGAAGGTCTGATGGCTCCTAGGATTGTCAGTAAGTCCTGGTAAGATATCAGACACTCTTAATGGCAGGTGCCCTTGTGAGTGCTCTGCGAAAGAGTGAGCTAGGTCCCAGCATGAAAAAGCTGTGCGGAAATAACAACTGAACGGCAGAAAACTTCCACCTAGAGAATCTCTCTCCCTACTGTCCCATTACTTTATCATTAGATAAGTAACTTTATTGTCCGGAGATGACTCACTTAACACAGGTATGGCCACCATACAACTTATGCAATCCAAAGCAATAAAAGCAGGCCGGAAGCAATGAGGGAATGGGAATGTGGTGCTGGGTCCTGTCGTCTGCAGCAGAGCCTAACGCCAGTCAGTCAGAGAGGCAGGCCTGGGCACTGGGAACAAGCTTAGCTTGGTTCCCTGGGTTAACCTAGGCACATGGCTTAGATTCTTTGAGGATCAACTTCTGCATTTGTAAAGTATGGAGTTTGCCCTAGAATCTAGATGATTTTCTAAGCTGTTCCCTGATTCTATCATTCTTTATAATTTCAATATTAATTTTTTAAAGATTTATCTATTTGAGAGTGAGAAAGTGTGTGTGCATGAGCGGGGGTTAGGGGGCAGAAGGAGAGAATCTCAAGCTGACTCCCCACTGAGCACAGAACCTGACAAGCGACTTGATCTCATGACCCTGAGATCATGACCTGAGCCGAAACCAAGAACGGGACACTTAACTAACTGCACCACCCAGGCGCCTGACCATTAATTCTATTTATAACTTAATGTCTGATTCCAGAGTCCAACCATCTCTGGCAAACTAAATCTACCAATTAGCAAGGAACAAAACAAAATCATTCTGACTGGGTCCCCAGTGTGACTATCTATCATGATTTGCTTGTTGTATTATCATCTCAAAAAGTACTTTTACCAATGGGATTTCCGATATATAAATTGTGGAAATGATTCAAAGAGCCCCCTCTTCACTTTTCTTTGGAATACAAATCTTATCTCTTTTCCCTTGAGATATCAGTACTTCAATGGGGGTTTGGGGAGAGATAGAAATGGGTAGTATTAGAGTGGATAGGGGGATAGGGTCCAAGTAAATAAAAGGTTTGAAATATTGCCGGTGTGAAAGATCAAAAGCAATTATGGCTATTCACCTTAGCCATGGGATAAGTAGTTAATTAAACATTTGCTTAAATAATCCCACTCTCTCCTACCATCACCGGCATCATCCATCAATAGATGGGGTGAGGGTTGTGAAGGGGCACTGATTTTATAAAGTTAGGTAAACCACTCTGCCCTGCCCACCAGGCAGGCTATAGTCTACAGTCCAGTCAGATTTTCCAAGGGCCCTACCTACTTGTGTTAAAATATAAAGGGAGGGGTGGGTTGGCTGGGTGGCTTAGTGGGTTAAGCCTCTGCCTTTCACTCAGGTCATCGTCTCAGAGTCCTGGGATCGAGCCCCGCATCGGGCTCTCTGCTCAGGAAGCCTGCTTTCCCCGATCTCTGCCTGCCTCTCTGCCTACTCGTGATCTCTCTCTCTGTCAAATAAATAAACAAAATCTCTTAAAATATATATATAAAGGGAGGGGTTGTAATGGAGACCTCTCTGCATCGGTTTCTAGAAGAATCTTCGAGACTACTGATCCACTTCATTTCTCTTTATTAGTTTACTTCCCTCAAAACCTGCCCTGTTCTCTCTCACACTTTCCTTTTCCTACTCCGCTTTTACAAAAAAGCAATTCAGATTTATTATCTCTATGTCTCACCACAGTGTAGAGCAGTTTCCCACTACCCCATTTCCTGCTTCTTCTGTTCTCTCTCCTACAACTCACACTGGAGATACAATGCTGAGTAAAAGAGACATGGACCCTGCCCTCACCCCACTTACAATCTACTAGGGTAACCAGTCATTTCACTTACAATTCCTCCTCTTTCATTCTTTTATTAACCCATCAAAGGTTACTTCCTCACCATGGACTCACTGCCCTCTTATCTCCCTAGTAACCATCCATTCATCTTTTCAGTAGAAGCTCAGATGGCACCTCCTCTGTGAAAGCTCCCCTCACTGTACTGGTTGGACTTAAATGCTTGTTTTCTGTGTGTCCACAGCACTTAGTATATAATCCATGTGTGATTGACAGGGGTTTGGTTGGTTCGCTGGTCAGTTTTGCGCTTCTGTCTGTTCATTAGGATGGTAAATTCTTTGAGAGAGGGGGTGATGTGTTTTACTCTCCATAGCTCCAGTGTCCAGAAGAGCATGGCAATTAACAGCAAACTAAAAAAAAAAAAAAAAAAAAAAAAAGTTCTATCTGGTCCATATCTCAGATAATAAAATTCCATCCCTTCAGTCATTCACACTACAAACCTCAGAGGTGTATTCGATTTTTCCTTTTCCTTCCCTGACTCCATCAAAGTCTTGACATACATACCTCCAAAATACTGACTGTCTTTCCTGCTCTCCAATCCCACCATCACAGCTTCATGCCAGCCTTTCTCTTTTCTTACCTGGCCTATGAAAATAACCTGCTCACCACTTTCAGCCCTCCCACTACTGACTGATCTTTCAAGTTGTTACAAAAGTGATTTTCTAAAACACAATTTTAACTATGTGACTTCTCTATTCACTAGGTTAAAGTCTCAGCTCCTTAGCATGGCTCCATCTCACTTCTCCAGTCTCAGGGACTTACCTGCCCCAACCAGGCATCTACATACTCAACAGTCAAGTCACATAAAACTGATACATTCCATGTTTGATCCTGCTTCCAAGGTTTGCATGTGTGGGTCACCCTACCTGGAGCTCCACCACCGCCAGTATGTCCCCTGTCTTCCCCAAACACACACACACACACACACACACACACACACATACCCCTTTTCCTAGCAAATTCTGATTTGGGATAAAAGCCCAACTCAAATGTCCACTTCTCTCTGAAGTTTTCCTGAGTCTGGACAAATTCATTTATTACTTACACTACTTTGTTCATATCCAGTATAGCACTTAATATACTGTATTTTAATTCTGTCTACATAAATGTGTCCCCTACGATATTTCCTACTTGTTGATGCCCAAGACATATTTTATCTTTGTAATACACATAACCGTATAATACCAACATATAAAAGTCCTAATAAATGTTTTCACCATTGCTGAAGATGACTACAGAGTCCACATGTTTGGAAATATTAGAAAAGAAAACACAAGACATTTAGCCTGAATGTTGGGATCACTCTCTAGTCCACAGGCAGAGGAACAGACTAGATAATCTGTTAAGAACACTCCTCCTTCTAGTCAACAGTCCAAGAACAATAGGCCAAGCACTATGTTAGGTGATTTTTTAAATCAATCATCTTATTCATTTCTCACAATAGACCTGTGAGGCAGGCAAATTATCTCCTTTTCAGTGCTAGAGAAAAAGAAGCTCAGAGAGGAGAAAAGACTTGTCCAAGTTCCTGTAGCCGGCCAGCCAGCGCAGGGACCCCTTCTGATGTGCATTTCAAAGACAAGTCTGCACAACCAGAAGTGAGCCTTCTTTAAGCACTGAAGCATAGCAACACCCCACTGGCCTCAGCGAATGGGAAAGAGCAATGAGAGGGTACTACATGAACAAGCAGAAATCAAATGATTTTTCCAGTAGTCAAGCGAGCCCTGGTCTATGTTGAGACTGAGCCATCTCAAGTGCAAAGCTTAACAAAAACCAGTACGAATCCAATCCTTATTAAAACTGTAGCTGGAAATACCCGCTACAGGAAGGAGAAAAACTTCAGAGTCCATGAGGAAAACTCTAATTAGTCCCTCACATCACACTTCACTCAGCAGAATCCAAAACAAAACTCTAGATGGCGCCCCCGTAAATGGTACAGTGATTCATTAGTTACTGTACTTTGAAATTCTGCCAACTCAGCTGATTGCTGCCTTCTTTTCAGTGCTGGCCTCGCTGGCCTTCTGGCCAGCACTTATCACCCCAGTCCCTTCATCCACCGCCCTTTAAAGCAGGACCCAACCTGGATTCCCTGATCCCATCGGATTCCTCCCCTACCAGATCATTACTCATACTGGGTTTTCAGCCTAATGACCTTTCCCCAGCTTCTCAAAAATACATATTCAATGGCCAAAGCTGAAACAATTTGATTAATGTAATAAATAACTACAAGGCTGAGTTATAACCTAAAGCATAAAATAAACACCCACGAGTTATAATGACATAAATAAATGACTGAACAAATAATAAATGTAGGAGTGACATTCTTTACCCCAAAAAAATTCCAATTAATAAATATATAGGAATGAGGGAAATAGAAAATCACCATTACGACACCATAGTAATAATTGCTATAGGCAAGATTCATTGATAAACACTAAAATCAGTGGGGTAAATGTTTAGGAGAAGGAAGATATTTGCATGGCTTCAAAATACCATGTCCCAAATTTACTAATGACTGTGGTCCTTTTAACATATACCCACAGATTTTGTGATAGACCTTCCTCCAAGAGGTAATGCTCAAGTCCCCTCACCTTGAGCATGGCTGAACTTAGTGACTTGAGGTTACGGAACAGAGCGTGGAAAGAGAATAATAGTAAATTTTCTGGCAACCACCACCTTAAACATGTAAGCAAGGTTAAAATCATCAGGAATCGGTTGTGTGTATATTATGAGTCCTCTAATTTATGTGATGAGAAGGACATATCACTTCTGTGGTATTCTCCCCCAAAATCCATAACCTGTTTATGCAGGAATAAACACCAGACAGACTTAAACTGAGGGGCAAATTTTAGAAAACCCGACCCCTACTCCTCAAAAGTATCTAGGTCAAAAAAGACAAGGGAAGAGGGTGAAACTATGAACTGTCACAGACCAGAGCAGGTTAAAAATATTATGACTAAACGCAGTGTAGGGTCCTGGAACAGAAAAGGGGCACTAAGGAAACAAACAGAAAAACCTCAGGGAGAAAGTCTGTAGTTTAGTTATTACTAGTGTATCAATGCTAATGTCTTAGTTTTGATAAACATATCATCATTACATTAGATGTTAACATTAGAGGAAGGTGGGTAAAAGGACATTCTGTATTATCTTTGCAACTCTTCTATGAATCTATGATTATATCAACATAAAAATGTTTTGAAAGTATACTTTTTTCTGATTCTTACATGTATTCTATACTTCTATTTTTCTAAAATAGTCATGTTTTCCTTAAAAAATCAGGAACAAAGAGATTCATTTCTAAATACCACCTCCTTGGAGAAGGCTCCTTTCAAGAGGGTAAAACACTCCTTCTGTTGCACTTCTGCAGGATTTTGTCCTAAGAAACCGTTGTAGCACTCGGCTCATCTTATTTTATTTTATACTTGTTAATGTGTCTCTTTTTGGCAGCTCTTAGGAGGCAAGGGGCCTTTTAATCCCACCAAACACTTAGAATCCAATGAGTGTCAGCTGAGTTATTGTCATGGCCAGAAGCCTCCATCCATCCAAGACCAGGTCTTGAGCCAACCCTAGCTTAGGGACCAGCCTGCCAGCTGCTGTTTCTCCAGACTGCCCCTGCACCTGGGGCCTCAGCAGGTGTCTGTTCTGATGCAATGTTACCAGAGCTCTCAGACCAATCAGTAGCAGGGTGATTTAAATCTCTACCATCCTGGTCCTACTGAAAACAAAGCCTATATGATCATCGATCCTCACCTGGTGCTCATTTCTTAATGGCCCGGGCATCTTCCCATCTAACTCATATCTCACAGCTTCTCTCCCTTTCCACTACCCCCAGGGGAACCCCACCCACCACACCAGCTGCAAAGTAAACAGGTTCACCTACAACCTATCCTCAGATGTTCTATTCACCTCCCAACTTTACTGGGATCATAGCTCTCCTGCTATTATGGTCCTCCCGAAAGGTTAAAAACTAGAATATGCCTAGAGGAAACTGCTCCGGCTCACTGCATTCCAGGCCCCCACCAGACACATAGGTCAGAGACCAAACCTAGAGGGAAAAAATAAGGGAAACAAACTAATTCTCTTAGATTTAAAATTCATTATTTATGAGAAAATACACAAGGGTTCATTTGTATTCAGGGAACAAAATAGTTTCCTGGCTACATATGTTAAGCATCAACCACAGGATTTGCACAGGAACAGGGATTCCAAATTCTAGACTAAGGAAGTGTAAGAAATGACAAAGGTCAAATACTGGCCAGAGCTTTTGGTACTTTACCAGAAACCTAAAATTTGTACTTAGAAATCTTGTCCCAGAAGGAAGTGGAGAACTGAAACTGGATCCTTGTAAAAGCATACCTAGTGTTTCAGAATCCTTGACGTTATACTTTTCAAGGCAGGTAGGCAACAGCCTAAACTCAGCGCTTTGAGTGCCCTATTTCAATTCTATAGAAGACAACAGTCTGGATGTCATCTGAGAATCACTTGGGTAATTGGTAATCGGTAGCAAATCCACATAACCAGAAGAGAATGCTAAATACAATCCTGTATTTAGCTCAGCCTGCCATATATGCCACAATGCAGGTTGTCCATGGAATAAGGGCACCACTTCTGGGCCGGGGGGTGGGGTGGGGGTGAGCATATCACAGATATCCTAGGGCTGCATATCTATTAGTATTGTTTTCCAGAAGATGGCAAGAAAGCACCCTGTTCTAATAAAATCAGTCTATGATGACAATTTCCTAAAGGCAGAAGCGAAGTATGTTAAGGAAGGGATGTCCTATTCTAAAGTGCATTATCAGTGCAGCAGCAGCCATGATCTTACTGCATAGTATAGGACTGCTTTTCAGTCAGTAATCCTGTCTCTAAATTCTTTTTTTTTTTTAAGATTTTTTTTTTATTTTTATGTATTTATTTGACAGACAGAGATCACAAGTATGCAGGGAGTCAGGCTGAGAGAGAGGAGGAAGCCCGCTCCATGCTAAGCAGAGAGCCCTATGCGGGGCTCAATCCCAGGACCCTGGGATCATGACCTGAGCCGAAGGCAGAGGCTTCAACCCACTGAGCCACCCAGGCGCCCCCTGTCTCTAAATTCTTAAATGTCAGTCCACAAATAAGGACCTCCAAATATTCCTGACTTTTCGGCTATTTCTCTAAGAATTTCCACTTGCAGTAAATCTAATCCGAACTCAGATAAACACTTATAGATAAGGGGGGGGAAAGAACAATTTCATACAAAATCATATTATATCTAGCTAAAACAGTACCTTAAAAGAGACATGTTGACTGAGCTTTTATATATAGGAACTCACACTAGCTTTTAAAATGTCTACAGTTTGCTTTCCCTGCACTACATCAGTTCCTTGACCTAGTTTCTCCACTAAAGAGGTCCAATTACATTACACAGTGAGGCTAAAATTTTGTCCTAAATTTATAATGGAAGAGACTCATTAAATATACCCTAAAACAAAGTTATTCTCTGTGTGAACCACATAATAGTGTTTTGGGGTTTTTTTTAGTAACACTAAATATGTCAACAAATATTTGTTGGGAACATTGACTATATGGTAAGAACTCCTACTCCTATGGGCTAGGAGATGGAAATGCATAAATGAATAAAACATGGTACTTTTCCTCAAAAAAATTCACAGTGTAGTGGAAAAAAGAAATATATGGATACATGATTGTAATGCATGTATTATGAGCTAGTACTGTAATACAGACTTTACTAGAGACATATGCTAGATTCAAAAATGAAAGGAGGGATGGGTCAACTATACATGAGGCATCAAAGAAGCTTCAAAAAACTTGTATCAGTTTGGGTCCTTTTGCTGTAAGCAACAGAACTAATTGTCCCACATAAGCAAAAAGAACTATATTAAAGTGATATGAGGCAGATCATGCACTCCAAGGAAAAACTGAAGAACTCACCCCCAGAAAAGGCAGGGAAAGAGAATGTCAAGAGGGATCATGGTAGCAAGAATATAATGCCACCATCCACCACTCCCCTGACTTGCTTGTCTGCTTGGCCTGACAGGGTCTGGTGTCCACTCCTGGGGCTGAACTCCAGAGCAGGGCACCAGAACTTACAGTTACATCAAGATCCACAGAGGGGGCACCTGGTAGCTCAGATGGTTAAGCGTCTGCTTTCGACTCAGGTCATGATCTCCAAGTCCTGGGATTGAGCCCCATGTCTGAATCCCAGCTCAGCAGGGAATCTCCTTCTCCCTCTCCCTCTGCCTCTTCCCCTGCTTGTGCTCTCTCTCTCTCTCTGTCTCTCTCTCTCTTAAATGAATAAATAAAAAGATCTTTAAAAAAAATCTGGGGTGCCTGGGTGGCTCAGTGGGTTAAGCCTCTGCCTTTGGCTCAGGTCATGATCTCAGGGTCCTGGGATCAAGCCCTGCATCAGCCTCTCTGCTCAGCGGGGAGCCTGCTTCCCAGCCCCCCCCCCGCCTGCCTCTCTGCCTACTTGTGATCCCTCTCTCTGTGTCAAATAAATAAATAAAATATTAAAAAAAAATCCACAGAGGAAGGGCAGCTCCCAAGATGGTGCACTGGTCCCAGAAGGGGAAAGGATTGAGAGGTATGCAAACACCAGATGTCTGCTTTCTGGCAACCTGAACAAGAACAGTTTTGGTGTAAGAGGCATGGAATCCAGACTGCTTTAGGCTAAGAGCTAATGCGAAGTGAAGCATGGTATCCCACCCTGTTACAGAACTTGACTGTGAGAAAAGAGAAATGGAACATCATAGGAAATAAAGGTAGAATCAAGGGAGGGGTTGGGGTTGTTTTTTGTTTGTTTTTGTTTTTTGGGGTTTTTTTTGTTGTTGTTCTTATTTACTTTTAACCTAGGGAGATGTGAGCAGTTTACCGACAGAGGACGAAGCCAAAGCAATAAGAGAAGTTCACTATCTGAGTGAGACCTGAAGGGTGATTTAATCTGGAACAAAAAGAAGTTACTACAGCCACTCACCATGCCAGGCACTCACTGTGCCAGAGACCACGCTGATTGACCTTGCCTTATCTTCTAATATTACCTGGTAGGTACTATCATCATGCCTATTTAACAGACTAGGGAATTGAGAATTAGAAAGTTTTAAGCACATTGTTCAAGGTCAAGCAGCTACAGTGGCAGAGCAGGAAACATGTACATTTCTTCCTGATCCCCAAACCCCTGCTTTTAATAATATTATGCCTCTTCCTATAAAACCCAGAGAAATCAGGTTAAGGGGGGAATGTCCACTTGTATATTTGTATCAGGGAAGTAGGACATGGGAATAATTCCTAACATTTAGCTTCACTTTTCTCTGCAGGATATGCCAGCCACTGGTGGAGAAATGGGAGATAAGGAATGGCACAGTGAGTCTGACCAGTGAAGGACAGTTATAACATGAGTTGAGAACAGGAGAGAAATAGGACAGGAGAAAAGGCTTGAAGAGCACGCTGAAGACCCTTCTACACACTCAGACGTGGACACAGTCCCCAGGGTTGCACGAGAACCAGTGCCCAGGGCTGTTCAGCTCTCTTCAGCTTCCACAGCAGGGGCTTTCCAGCGTGGGGAGGGGACCCCACAGCATTATGCCTGCGACAGAACCATACTGAAGTCCCAGCTCTGAGTGTGTTCCAAGAGGGGTGAAAATAAAGAAAACCTTATTCAAATTAGTAATTTCTCGGGCTCTGAGCTAAATCAGGTTACTATTTCACCCTACCTGAGCCAGCAGTAAAGTAATGCTTTTAAATTTTACATATGTACACACACACACACACACAGAGAGAGAGAGAGAGAGAGTCATTTCTATCACTACCAGCTCCAGTTATGGATGCCAATCCAGCTACAAATTTATGACCTAAATGTGGTCAATGAGCAACATCTTTCTTAATTCTATTTTTTTAATGATGAACAACTTTATTAGTCTTTGTTTCTTAAAAATCCATGATTACCAAACACTATTTTTTTAGAGCAGCGCAGGTAATAATATTGCATAATATGACAAAAATTTAGAAATGCCTAAGACATAAGTCTTAAAAATAAAATAAGAAGGGCGCCTGAGTGGCTCAGTTGGTTAAGCGTCTGTCTTCAGCTCAGGTCATGATCTCAGGGTCCCGGGAGCCCTAGGGTCCTCAGAGCCCCACACTAGGCTCCCTGCTCAAGTGGGAGAGCCTGCTTCTCCCTCTGCCTGCCACTCCCCCAGCTTGTGCACTCTCCCTCTCTCAAATAAATAAAACTTAAAAATAAAATAAAATAAAATAAAATAAGATTGACTTGATAGTTAATGCCTCTATGGGAGCAATACTCTCACAAACATTTAAAAAAGCATCTGGGAAACCTTTACATTTTGTCTAGAAACCAAGTCCATGATTTAGTATTTAGTAGAGAAGAAATAATCACAGAATAAAATGAAAAACAAGATTGTAGTTATACATTTTTAAAGTATATATGTATAAATCATAGAAAATGTCAGGGGAAACTTACACCAAATTATTAAACTATATTTACTTCAAGGATTGGAATGGGGTGGGTTTGGAGTTCCTACTTAGAGAGGAGAGGAATTTTTGCTTTTCATTTTCTACAGTACAATACTCTGATTTAAAAAAAAAAAATAAGCCTGTACTACTTTTTTAAATTTCTTCAATTATTTTATTTATGTATTCATTCATTTATGTATTTTAATAAACTTTATTTTGAAATAGGAAATAATTTTAGATTCAAAGAAAAGCTGCAAAGATAGTACAGAGTATCCCATAATACCTTCATTTACTCCACTGTTAATGTCTCCCATTATAAAAGTACATGTGCAAAATTATAAAGATCATGGGACACCTGAATAGTTCAGTCAATTGAGCATCCCATTCTTGGTTTTGGCTCAGGTCATTGATATCACTGGTTGTGGGATCAAGTCCCACACTGAGCCCCACATTGGGCTCCATGCGCAGCAGGGAGTCTGCTTGAGATTCTCTTTCTCCCTCTCTCCCTCTGCCCCCCCCCCCCCCGCTTGCTCACTCTCCCTCAAATAAATAAATAAATCTTTATTTTTAAAAAAAAAACTATAAAGCTGATCTTGGCACACAAATATCAGTTAAAACCCACACTTTATTTGAATTTTGCCAGTTTTTCCCTTAATGTCCTCTTTTGTTCCAGGACCCAGTCTGGGGTGCCACATTTTATTTAGTTGACAAATCTCCTTGGTTGTCTTATTCTGTAACAGTTTCTTAGGCTTTTCCTTAAGACCTTGACAGTCCTGAGGAAGAGAGGCTAGCTACTCTACAGATCCCCAATCTGGTTTATCTGATGTTTCTCTCATGTTCCTATCAAAATTAGAACGGGCTTATGAGTTTTGAGAAAGCATACTATGGAGATGAAGAGCTCTTATCATCACTTCATATAAGGGATGGGTGACACTGGCACAATTATCACTAGTGATGTTAACCTTCATCACCTGCCTAAGGTGGTATTTGCCAGATTTCTCCCCTATAAATTGTTCTCTTTCCATACTTTGTTCCTTGGAAGTGAGTCACTAAGCCTAGCCCACTCTAACTGGGACAGAGGGGTGGGTTAAGTTCTTACTCTTAGACGCAGGAATACTTACACAATTATTTGGGATTCTTCTGTAAGGAAAATGTGTCTCAAACCTTAAGAGACTCTTAATCTCACAAAACAAACTGAGGGTTGCTGGGGGGAAGGGGGTCAGGAGAGGGTGGTGGGGTTACGGACATTGGGGAGGATATGTGCTATGGTGAGTGCTGTGAAGTGTGTGAACCTGGTGATTAACAGACCTGTACCCCTGGGACTAATAATACATTATATGTTTATAAAAAATAAAACATTTTAAAAATTTTTTAAAAAAAGAAAATATGTCTCTTCTTCCCTGCTTATTAATTCATTAAATTATTTATTTATATTAATTTGCACTCCTGTATATTTATTTTATACTTTGGATTATAACTCAATACTACATTATTTACTTTATTGCTCAGGATTCCAAATCTGGCCATTAGGAGTTCTTTAGGTTTGGCTCCTTTGACATGCCCCACCCTTTTGCTTTTGCAGCACTTCCTTACTATCTCATACTACACGATTTTCACATTTCATCTTAAATTTTTCTCTGCCCTACCCCTAGAATTAACCATTTCTCCAATGAGCTCTGTTTCCTTTTGCTGAAGAAGGGTATTTAGAAACCAAGATCTGGGCACTATGTCCTCCCACTCCCTTTTAATAAATTTACTGAAGATTTAATAAGTTAGTGTATGTGAAGCTTCTTAACATACAGGCTGACACACTCAAAAATGGAATAAAACCATTACTGTTGTTATAATAATGATGACAGTGATGATGATGATGCACGTTTTTAATAAATTTGGAACTTCTAACTTCTAAACCAAAATTGTATCCCATTAGTCATTATATAAAGCCCTAATAGGCCCACAGATCTTTCTATATTTCTGAGTCTCAGGACTATATAAGGCCAAGAAATAGATGCTCCTCTAGCCCTGGCCCAGGATTGTGCAATCTCTGGCCATAAAACGTTTTTCTTCTTTTTCTAGAATCTACACAGAATCACAAAATCAAAAGACTTCTGTGGAAAAAGATGTCCCTTGATTTTTAAGTTTTTAAGTTAAATGAAACATTTCAAGGGCATTTAAAAAACTATCAGTCCCATATACAAGTCAAACTCACTTTGGATCTATCTATAGAGTACAGTTTTGAAGTCCTGCCCAAAATAGCTCTTGTTTTGAAATACTGCAATGTCATCAGTATGGAAATGGCTATTGACCAATAGATCTGTAAAAGCCCCTTCAAACAATTCCTGTTCTGTCAAATACCAATGCCATTGTTCTTACTGAGTCATAGGTACTAGAAAGTCCCTTTTATGAATCAGATAACCAATAGCAAGGGTTCAAAGAGGGTGCCTAAAGGGGACCTGTACCTCAAGTACTCTGGCCAGTCAGAGTGGCCACCAGGAATCCTCTGGATGTGAGAATCAGAGAGGTGTCCTGGGAGGGTCTGTGAGGACGACTCTGGGACCAGTAAGCACGCTCAGGACACAGAGCACACAAGAACAATAAAAGATACAGGGCCACTCACACCTTTCCAGAATTACCTGGCCCTTGCAGAGTTGCTGGGTGGGGAGCTCTGTGGAAAACCCCCTCTGGTTTAGGATCTGTCAGATGCTTCATAGCATCCAGGGTAAAAGCACTGCAAAAGCAATGCTAGGAGATGAATGAAGCAGAAATTCCCCAATCTGACGAAACAGATGTTTTTCAGTATCCACATTCTTCTTACTAAACACTCTGGGTTTCTATTTGGTTTTGAGCAACTAATTTTTTTGTTTTGTTTTGTTCTGTTTCATTTTTCATTTTTTCACTCTTTCCCTGTCCCAGACCTACGTTCTTCTGGGTAAGGCAGATTGACCCCTACCATTGGCTACATCATCTAAAACCCCCTGGAACCTGTCTAGCTTATTTCAAGGTGGTCTGGACCACCTTGAACTCCTTGCTTTTGCTGTCAGCATGGTCACACACCCCCAGACATATCCTTTAGCCCTTAGTCTCCACTTCGCTGTCCAGACCAGCCCTTGCCTTTGGGTCATGGCCGTCAGAGGCCATGTTGCCTCACACAAATGTCCTCCAGGCCCTGGAAAACATACTTCAACTTCCTTGAGGAAAAGAGTTGTAAGAAACAAAGCAACCAAAGTCATTTTTTGGGAATGTAAGCAAAACCTCATAACTCTGTAGGGACTGTCTTTCCTCTCCTCAGATCTATAGGAGGAGGTCTGCAGAAGAGGTGGATTCCTTATTTTCTACTATTGGTATATTACTATTAACTAAATTGTAGACTTTATTAAAAAGTGGCCAAGGGGCAAAGGGCTTCAATCCCAGGAGGACAGCACCAGAAGTGCATATAGCCAGGTGCACTGGTATTACAAACGGAACATGGGATTGAAAGTCATTTACAACTGAGTTCAGTTTTTTTTTTTTTTATTTGACAGACAGATCACAAGTAGGCAGAGAGGCAGGCAGAGAGAGAGACAGGAGGAGGAAGCAGGCTCCCTGCTGAGCAGAGAGCCCGATGCGGGACTCGATCCCAGGACCCTGAGATCATAACCTGAGCTGAAGGCAGAGGCTTTAACCACTGAGCCACCCAGGCGCCCCTGAGTTCAGTTTTTGATCCACCCCTCACCAACTAAGAGATTTTGGGACAAACCACATATCATAAGCTTCAGTATAAAATGGTAACCCAACGTTACAAGACCTGCAATGTAATTTAACAGACTTCAGTATCATTGTATAACAACTTAAGCTTCAGTTCTAGGTGTAGTCCGCTAAACTGGTATCTGGAATATACAGTCCAGGAGTCGGGGGGTGTGCCAGCCATCATTATATCAGAAAGGGGGCAGGCTCAGTACTACCTCAATAACCAGTTTTATCATTTAGCAAGAAAGTTAGAAGTAGATTTTCCTTAGTGAAATTAAGGGTATTCGAGGCATACAAATTAGCTAAAATACTGCAGACACACATGCAAAGAGAAAGGATAAGAATCCTCAGGAATACCCCTTAGTAATGCTGTCCAAGGATCGATCCCTAATGTGTCCTTGCCTATAACCACTGGCTTAAAAGAATTTCTGATTGTATGATACTTACTAAATGATGCAGAATCCTACCTCGAGTAAAGCTTTACATAGTTGGAACCACCTAAAAGGAAAGAGAGCTAGGACTTCATCAAACCCACCAAACAGATCATCTAAAATATTTTGTGCCTACTTTCTAATGAATGGTAGTCCAATAAATATCTGATGTGTAGTAAATTCTGCCTGAGGCCTCCCTTCATTATAATCTGATAGCTAGGTTGTGGAAGAATAGCAAATTATCACCATCTCAGACTTCTGGGGTGACTACTATGATTTTCCAAAAGAATCTGAGAATTGGATGTGATCAAATTGGCTTACAGAAATTCTCAATTTCCATCATTTATGCTCTATACAAAGTTGTTGAGGAGTTACGTGTAAAAGGCTGACAGTAATCTCTAAAATCCAATACAGACATACTATCTCAGAAATATTTTTTAATTCTACAACCCAATTTTCCCCAGGGCTCACCAGCCTGGAGGTACAAATGGAATTACATTATTAGCAGTGTCTTAGATTTTCTGTTTCTTACTCTTGCCTGCCTCACCAGAGTCTAACTCCCTGAAAAAAAGGTGGGGGGGGGCCCTACATAGAATTTCATGAAGTTTCAGCATGGGTCTCACATGCATGCATACTCATTACAGCCTGGGAACCTCTGCCAGGAACAGCAATACCCACAGGCCTTTCCCACTGATGCTCTGGAACAGGTTCCCTCCATGGAAGATACAAGGCAAACATTTAGGAGTGTGAAGAAAATAGTAGGTTTTCTGTTCAATTTTTGTTTCATCCTTTTTAATTTTCACTTTTGTGTATGTTTTATAAAATATACAATATATTAATATGAGAGGGCTTAGATATTTTTTAATAGATACAGAAGTCAATTAAAAGAATTTGGAAACCTCCAGTTAGAGCATCCATGGAAAGAGAGGAACATGCCTTTCTCCCTCTTGCACGATGTATTTTGCTAAAGGCTGCTGAAGCAGTGGTCTTGTGCTCAAATGAAGGATGCATTCTCTAGTGAAACAGCATTTATGTCCAGCCCACTTGCTCCTCCTTAGTGTTTACAAGACTCAGCCCTGTCCAGGGAGTGACCAGGAGAGGATACCTCATGACCTACATCCAACTGGGCTCAGAATCACTCCACCCTCTGATGATTAAAGCTTGTTGTGGCTGACTCCTCCTCTCCTAGGATGAATTCTCTTCAGAAATCTCTTCTGACTTTGGTGCCAATACACTCTGCTCACTGACAGGACAAACTATCAACTCATCACGGACATAGGGCAGACATCCCATGGACATACACAGACATATCTGGAATTCAGTGATGGAGGCATTTCAAGTAGAGGCTCCAGGCTATATCACAGCTGACAGGGTAAGGAATATTAACCCTTTGTTGCTAAATCACATTATCACTTCCAAGGTAGAACTTTACCTGTACCCAGAGAACCCCTCTAGGCAATTTCGTTCCCTGACAGAAGATGCAAAACCCTTGTGTCTGCTTGCATATTCAACATCTGTGGGGGAAATGTGAGTTAACTGTATAGAGCATTTTTAATGAGTGTGTAGCAGACTGTGAATTCAATCTATATTAGAGAAGTAAATGCACCTTTTAAAATGTGGAATTTCCCTTAATGAGATTAAGAGTACCACTCCTCAGAATTTCATGTATCCTAGGCCCTGTACTAGATGCTCTATACACATGTGTCTAAACTACACAATACTTGACAAGACAGGTACTATGAAGAAAAGCAGACCCCAGAAAGGCTAGGAAACTCTCCCTTGGCACAGAGCTAGTGTGTAGCTGGGATCTGAACTCAGAAGTTCTAATTGACCCCAAGCCCAGCTCAACAACATGCCACCTGACTTCCTCATGGGAACAAGTTGTCTGAATCCTTCAAGGGGGATAGGAGGGAAGGTCACTGCTTTGTTTTCATGTGCACGTTACTGTAAACAATGCCAGTGTTGTGGGTCACAGAGTTAAAACTGACTCATACCCATTGGAATTAATTCAAAAGACAAATGAGAATCATGCCTATAAAAAAGAAATACATTCTGGTGCTGAAGTCAGCAGTATGTAATCCTCTTGAGTCAGATGTAGTGACTTTATATATCAACTTTTGGAACTCTCTGATCAGATGAACTTTTATTTCAACGTGGAAAAAATACCAAACTCTTTCCATCTAGAATAACACCTCTGTTTGTTAGCATCCCCATCCTGTGCTCTCACTGTGCATTTTCTCCCCTTTTCACCACAGTACACTTGCCATACTGGATACTTGCGGTTGCCTGGACACAGGTCTTAACAGAGCTCAAAAAGTTCAGAGCACAGCTAGAAATATCATGGGGATGGAAGGCGCTTCCACGACACAATGTCTAATAATATCAGGTCTTTGGTTTAGAAAAGGGAAAGCCAGAGTGTCAGGGAGCATGACCTAAACCTATGACAGAATAAAAAATTACTTGGGGTTCCCCTAAGCTCATTTTCACTAAAGCCCAAAGAATTAGAAACCCTACAGGACTTGGTGGCTCCTCTGACTTGGGTCTGGGAGGGGAGAGAGAGAACAGGAAGCTGAGGATAATGCCCAGTCTCTGCCCGGAGGGACAGCATTGAAGGCAAGTCTTTACTCCAGGCAGGGTTCAGAAAGAGGAACAAGTTTGGAATGAGGAAGAGGATGAGATCATTTTATGTACGCAGAGTGAAAGTACTCATGGAAGATTCAGGAGAAGACATACAGAAGGCAGGCAAAACAGAAGTCTGAATCTCAGGAAAAAATTACCAGAGCCTAAAAATCTGAATTCATGAGTCATCAGCACATAGCTACAGGATCAACAAGCACGGGGTCATCCAGAGAAAAGGAGGAGAGCTAAAGACTGTCCCTTCCAGTCTAGGACTATACTCACGTCTCATGGGAGTCATTTTAAACTAAGTGAAACATTCAACTTGTTGACATTGTATGCATTAAACATATAGAATACTTGTGAACATTTAATCTCTGACTTTTTTTAGCTCAATTTTACAGAGTAAAATTTTAAATCTATTTGCTATATTTATGTATAAAGTAGTCCATAGTTTTCATAAAAGTAGTTTATTACAGTTCCTCTCAAAAAAATAAAATATAAAAAGGAAAACAGTTGAAGTAAATTTGCAGATGCCAGATAAATTATGGAGTTATTACTCCAGAGATAGTTATTTGAGGATGACATGAAAGACAGCCTTCCTGTTCTCCCTCAAAATGTCCCTCAGTTACCTTGTCAAAAGCCTACACTGTCCTACAGGATAAGATTCCAGAAATCTTCCCCTTCTCATAACCATTTCTCATTTAGTCTGTTTAGGTCTATTTGTTTGATTTAATAGCTGGACATTTAGGTATTTATGATTGAAGGAGTACTATGATGGTTACACTGTAACAATATCATGACCAATGACTGAGTGGGAAGCATGTAGCAGGCATCATTCTGAGAATCATGGACATTCTCAGCAAGCCTGTGAGGCAGGTGTCAGCACTTCCATTTTACAAACGAAGAAATTGAAACTCAGCAAAATTGCACAACTTGCCCAAGGAACATAGCAGAAAAGTAGAATCCCAGATCAGTCTTTCACCAAAACCCCTGTCTGCTCTTTGAACTCTTTCACTTACTCGTTTAAGGACTAACTTTGGCTACTGAATTATAAAAATAGTAAAGACTTACACTGCTATGATAGTTAACAAGTTAATGGGTTGAACCACATGAAATTGCTGGTGTTTGGCCATTTCTGACTTACAAAAATGGAAATTCCATATGATTTGACCTTATAAAAGCACAAACACTGGTATTTTTTATGAATGTCTGGCACAGCAGTGTGACTTTCTAAAAAGATTCCACATCCAGTAGGAGGAGTAGAGGAGAACCAAACATTTCACTCAACTCAGTAACAGAATATACATGTTACGGCTAATAAGAGAAAGAACAAATATAAAATACATGAATTTGCAAGATAAGGAAACTGTCAAAAAGTGGGTTGTAAAAGACAATAATTTGCTGGTGTAAGTGAAAACTTACTCATTGACCACAGGTTAACCACCAAGACTACTGTGAAACACAAGCTAATGAAACACACAAGTGTGAAATTTAAATAGTGTATAAATGTTTTCACCTACATAAGGGCACTAAGCAAATTTAAAATATTCTATGAAGGGATGCCTGGGTGGCTCAGTTGTTAAGCGTCTGCCTTCGGCTCAGGTCATGATCCCAGGGTCCTGGGATGGAGTCTGCTTCTTCCTCTGCCTGCTGTTCTCCCTGCTTGTGCTTGCTCTCTTGTTCTCTCTCTCTCTCTCTCCCTTTCTCTCTCTGACAAATAAATAAATAAAATCTATTAAAAAAATATTCTATGGAACACTGTTTTGGAAAAATCACATGACTGAACAATTGAAAGGTATGGAGAACCCTGTCACTGAGGCATAAAATATTAGAGCTAAAAGGGGAAAAATCATTTAAATTTAACCCTTTTGTTTTATTGTAGAGGAAACTAACGTTTAGGAAGATTATCTCGGCAGAAACTAAAACTCAGGTTCCTTATTTCCAGTCCAGGGCTCTTAAAAATAGGTTAGAATAAGATTCTATTTGAACACAATAATATCCTTGTGTATTTCAACTGTCCGCGGCATGTGTTGCAGATTAATGAAAATTTTCATGAGGCATAATTTTTATCCTGTAGCTTGATGAGGTTGCTAAAGTAAACATATTCAATATGTTTCATAACCATAAAATAAAAACACTATGAGTTTTAAATTTTAACTGCATTACATTTTCTTATTCAGCCTGTTATTATTATGGTACAACCAGAACACAGCCTTCTCCCAGGATGCTTTTCTAATTACTTTTGGATATTGTGTTGCCTTTTTACAGAGAAAGGCATTCTAAAAATAGGATGTTGTCAAAATGGTTTGAATTTCAAGAAAAAAAAAAAATCTCACACCTGCTCTCTGAGAAATACTTGGTTCAAAAGCATGACATTTAGACTATGTCTTCAGTACAAAATTCAGCTATAGATATCCACTCCTAAAAGACAGTTTGCTTTTACTTCAACATAAATGGCAGAAATCAGCTATCTTAATTATTCCCTTCGTTTATGAGGCTGTATGTTCTGGCCAAACAACTGTATTGTTATGTGCCTGTGCTTTGCTTTAGTTCTCATTAGAGCATTTTAAATAGCAAAAGGGAAGAATTGACTTCTATGGCTTATCATTCCCCCTATCCGGTCTTTTCCCTGGAGATTCTTTTCAATATCCATCAATCCATCAGTCTGAGATTTATAGCTAAGGATCGATGGTTTAAAAAAGAATAAATAACTGTTTCTGAAGGAGATTTGAGTTCACTAAAGAGAGACAGAAGGAAAGAAAAAAAACTCCAATAGAAGAATCAATGCATCTTTCAAATGACTTATAAAACCCCAGGTCCCTTGTAGAAACTCTGTAAATACAGAGGAGGAGCCCATCAGAGTTGCCTAGGCAGTATCTGTGCTTTCAACAGAGAATTTAGAATAATTGGATGGTGGCTGGGCGCCTGGGTGGCTCAGTGGGTTAAGCTTTTGCCTTCGGCTCAGGTTATAATCTCAGGGTCCTGGGATTGAGTCCTGCATCGGGGCTCTCTGCTCAGCAGGAAGGCTGCTTCCCCCCTCTCTCTCTGCCTGCCTCTCTGCCTACTTGTGATCTCTCTCTCTCTGTGTCAAATAAATAAATAAAATCTTTAAAAAAAAAAAAAGAATAATTGGATGGGGCATGATGGCCTAACCATCAGCCACAGGGCTTCTTGGCATGCTATCTAGAATAGTAAGAATTACTCAAGGATGTTTAGAACCTTGAAAAGCATGACTGCAAAAGAGAATTTATTTACTACTTATTGAAAACAATCATATTGCCTCCCTCATAGGGTTATGCAGACACATTTATTATTTTTTTTAAAGATTTTATTTATGAGAGTGAGAGAAAGAGCACAAATGGAGAAGGGGGCAGAGGCAGAAGACGACTCCCCACTGAGCAGGGAGCCCAACTTGGGGCTCTATCCTAGAACCCTGCGATCATGACCCAAGCCAAAAGCAGCCACTTAACTGACTGAGCCACCTAGGCACCCCAGATTTATTCATTCTTGCAACAAATATTTATTGATCCCTTGCCATATGTCAAGCAATATTCTAGGAACTAAGGAAACATCAATGAACAAAACAGACAAAAATCTCTGCCCTCGTGCAACTTGCTTTATACTAAGGGAAGATAAGGAGCAATATGTTTGCAGATGGTGATAAGTGCTACAGAGAAAAAAGCAGGGGAAGGAAATTAAGTGAAATAATATATGTGCATAGCACAGTATAAGCATTTAAAGTATATTAAAGAGTTTCCTTTCCATTTATGAAAGCTCTGAAAATTATTTCCTTGGTTTCAGGATTAGAGTTGAGAACTTACATTTCTTGGAAGAATATTAATCTTATCCCACTACTTCTGAGAAGTGAAATAATAATAACTTTCACTTATCGAATGCTTTTTGCCAATAATATTACATAAAAATACTTCATTTCACCCTATAAAATAGATATTCTCTCCATTTTATATAGGGGGAAAATGACACTCTAGGAAACTCTAGATCATAGATCTAACAATTTTATATTAGAGCTAGGATTCAAAGGTAAATACACCTACCTCCAAAATCCATCCTCCTGGGCTCTGTCCTCATCTAGTAATTAGATTTAGGATGTCAACAGATAGCATGATTCAAAAAGGGAGACCTGGCTATTGTTCCCGTGGGACCAACCACCCCTGTCCACCTCCCTATAACTAATCTGCACAGAGAATATCAGTCTATATACCCATGTTTTAAATTATCGGATTTTAGGATTCCAAAACCCAAAATGGAAACCCTCATTTGGTATAAATTATTATAAAGAATCACTTTAAGGGGCACCTGGGTGGCTCAGTGGGTTAAGCCTCTGCCTTCGGCTCAGGTCATGATCTCAGGGTCCTGGGATCGAGTCCCGCATCGGGCTCTCTGCTTGGCAGAGAACCTGCTTCCTCCTCTATCTCTCTCTCTGCCTGCCTCTCTGCCTACTTGTGATCTCTCTCTCTGTGAAATAAATAAATAAAATCTTTAAAAAAAAAAAAAGAATCACTTTAAGTTTGATAATATGACATTTCCATCACTATCTGAAGTTCTAGATTACCTTTGAAAAGGTACATTTTGTTTTCTCCTCAAGTTGGTTGACAGCACTCATTTTACTACTTGTTTTGCTTTTTAATCATATGTAATATTTACACAAGGATGGTGTTAAATCTAACATCTAAGAACCAGAGAAAAATAGCATACCAAAGATCATGATTTATGTCATTTTCTTAAGGAATAATAAAAAAAAGTGAAAATAAAAGGTGGGCTTATTCACAATAAGCCTAATAACATTAATCAGAGTGAAGAACAAAAGGAAAAATCTGCTAAGTAAAAACTAACATAGTGAAACATGTCTCTTCCTAAGCTGGTTATGTTACCTTTTTCTTGGTCCTCTGCCTCTTAGCCTAGTTTTCCTTTCCAGGTTAATTAGTCAAATTTCAAATGTTTGCAAATCATGTTATCAATCATTCATTACTAAGTTAGAGAAAACCATATATCTTAATTCACCAGTTAATTCTCCCTCAGTTCTCGAGGCGACCATTAGTTCTCTGAGCCAGTTTTAAGGGCTGTTTTTATTTTTTGTCTTTATTTTCAGATCTGTCCTTTATCTTCAAGCAGCTGCTCCTGAGACAGGTTTTCCCCTTGAGTGTCCTAGAAGCTGTGCTACTCCTGGTAGAGGCTGAGGAAAGATGCTTGCTGTGGGAACTTGCTGTGCTGTCTCCCTTCTCACCAGCAGCCCCCTTCCTTATTTTCAGTTATTTTTAATAGAAAATGCAATGTTAGACTGACACTAAAGAATGAATCTTTATGTGTTGCATAAACAATGAATCTTGGAACGCTGAAAAAATAAAACAAGATTAAAAAAATAAAATAAAACTACATTTGCACACCTGTTTTGATTTTTGCATATAGTCCTCTACAACATAAGGGCCTGCTATTTTGGCTATTGCTAGTTGATGCCACACAGGCTGCCTGCAAGGATAGCTAATACAAATTTTAAAGAGTCATCCCCTTTTACTTCACAGACAAAAAAAACAAAAAACAGGTTAAACTGAGTGCAATATTTGAATTAATTAGTAAAAGCTAAATGTGAGCAGATTACCTCACAGGGAGAACTGCTTTGTCACTTGGTTGTAGAAGGACTATTTTTATGCTAATGTGATGGGAATACACTGTGGCAGGGGAGCTAGGTACCTGGGGGGGCAGCTGGTAGAGAGGATTATGGGGATCCAGAGCTATCCCTGAAGGTGACAGTGGTCACAGAGAGACTCTATGAGCACTAAGAATTGAAAGAGCTGAGAGGGGTACAAAACAATGATTTTGAGTGGCTAAAGTAAGGACTTATTTAAGAAAAAAACATTTAGGGAGGCCTGGGTGGCTCAGTCGGTTAAGCATCTGTCTTCAGCTCAGGTCATGATGTCAGGGTCTTGGGATAGAGTCCCTCATGGGCTCTCTGCTCAGGGGGAGCCTGCTTCTCTCTCCCTCTGCCCCCCCCCTTGTGTGCATACACCACGCACCTGCTCTCTTTCTCTCTCTCTTCCAAATAAATAAAATCTTAAAAAGAAAAAACATTTAAATCAAGGAAATGAATGAAAAGAAAAGGTGAGGGCAGCCTCAGACATGCCTGGAGCTCCATCTCAGTGTACCACCCACACAAGGGAAGAACTAGCCAGGACTGTGTGCAAGCAGAGCCCTGACACCTGGATGTTAAATCTACGACAAGCTGTCCAAGTAATAGACATGTGCGTGCCTTTGGTTGTCCTAATTTGTAAAGTGTTTGTTCCTTCAGCACATGATCTGATACAGGGTGGATAACTGACACATTTGTTGATAGCTGAATAGCGAAATTGTCTAACACAGCTGGTTTTACAGTGTGTATGATGGTGGCCACGGAAGCCATTAGGATTGTTACAGAGTACATGATAAGGCTGTGAGTTTGGGGCTTGATCCTTAGAGAAGACTCTAATGGCCCCTAATCCTCTAAGCAATGGCAAGACCCCTTGAATATCTGTCAGGCCCCGTTTACTCTCAACCAGCAAAAAAAAAAAAAAAGTTTTTTCCTGTGCAGCAAGTGCCATCCTTCATTCGTATTAATTCTCTAACAATTCTCTGCACATCCGTAGATTAATACAGCCACTTCTCACTGCAACATGAAGGGTCAGAAGGCTTCACATACTATAAGGTTCAAGAGTCTATTACCAGCATCTCATTATTACAAATAGTGATGGTGGATCTAGACTTATAAACATTAGCACGGTGAGAGCTGCCTTGCTAGGGAAGGGTTCATTATAAATACTGATTGTAATTCCCTTTTTAATTAAAAAAAAAATGTGAACTCTTCCTGCAGTAGTATAACCTCAAATTATGGGCCCCCAGTCTCCTGGAGAGAGAATATTAAAAAAGGATAGTGCTAAAAAATAAAAACCACTCAGGCAGCATAAAAATGTTGTGTAATTCAAATGAGAGTTAAACAAAGAAGTGATAAAAGTAATCAAGGAGTAAACAAAGGGCGGGAGAATAAATATAAACAATGAACCACAGGATAGTTAATTAGCTTGCTTTGCAAAGATTTGATTTCTCCCCTGAAAGCAATGGTAATGACAAATAAGCCCGACCTACCAAAAATCTTTAGGTATAATGTACTACGTCCCCCATTGCCTATAAAAGAAACGCCACTGAATTACCATGCATGGCACTGAATTTACCATGGATGCCTCTAAGTTACGACATATGGGGTCTTTGCTCTGGGTTGTTTTGACAATGGTACTTTAGTTAGTTTAAGCTCTCCAATTTCTGTTTGAATTCTTCCAGAGCAGAGGTCTCTAACTCAAGTACCCACAGGGCTCAAGCAGTAGTAGCAGTTGAGGGTAAATGGATGGGACTGGTACACAGACCTTGATGAATTGGAGAATACTGCTATGTCAACTCTTGCCAAGTGAGCCACATCACATAATTCCTACAAAGAGAAGCTTGGAACTCAGATTGGTGTGTCAATTTTTTTATATCAAAATGGCCATACAGGACTGGCTACAAAGTTTGCAGTGTCCAGTGTAAACTGAAAACACAGAACCCCCTGCTCAAAAATTATTGAGGGGGCACCTGGGTGGCTCCATTGGTTAAGCCTCTTGATTTTTGCTCAGGTCATGATCTCAGGATTCTGGGATCAAGCCCCTCTTCAGGCTTCACGCTCATAAGTGAGTCTGCTTGAAGATTCTCTCTCTAACAAATAAATAAATCTTTAAAAAATTATTAAGAATTTAAAGATGGGGGGTGCCTGGGTGGCTCAGTCAGTTGAGCCTCCAACTCTTTAGATTTTGGCTCAGGTCATGATCTTGGGGTTGTGGGACTGAGCCCACAGGCTCTGCACTCAACAGGGAGTCTGCCTGAGATTCTCTCTCTCCCTCTGCCCCTCCCCACCTATGTGCATGTAAGCTCTATCTCACTCTCTCTTGCTCTCTCTAAAATAATAAATAAATATTTTCTTAAAAGATTAAAAAAAAAAAAAAAAGGATTTCAAGATGTGCCCTCCCCAAGAAAACAAACAAACAAACAAAAAAGGAAAGAAAGAAAGAAAGAAAGAAAAGAATTTCAAGATGGTGACAATAGAACTTTAAATCAACTGTGGACCCTTCTTAGAACAGGCCCTATGTAAGCACAGGTTGCAAGCCCAGGAAGCCTGACCCAGCAGTATACAAAAGAAGCTGCAATGTTCTGCCCATGAATTATCCAGCTTAAGACCCTGTTCTAAAGATTCCACATTCTCTCCCCATTTCTTTTCGTGACTCAAAGTATCCAGTTTCAAGATGGCTAGAAGAGTTTGAAGCATAACCTCTTGCTGAAAAGCAGACAAAAAACATTCCTGATGGCTTACAAGGGACACGAAGTGTCTCCTTTGTTCTTACCAAGTCTGAAAACCATCTGGGGGATCTAACTATTGATACATATGTGCTTATGGAGAAAAAATCATTTGCCTTACATATTCAAAATACCTAAAACTCTACTGCTATGACCAAAGTCCTGTAAAAAGTTCTCTGCACGTCCGTAGGAAAGGAAAAGCCTTTCCACTAGGGCCCACATACAGGGTTGGTATATGCAACTGCCATCAAAGAATAGTAGTCAATCTTCATGTGATTGTCACAAGTCAGACACACCTTACATATGTATGATCATGCACCTGAAAAATTTCAGGAAAGTTTATGAAATTACAAGCATAGTTTTAAATACATGAGATAATACAATTGTTTAAAGAAATGGTTCCCATTTAAAGTGATGTTTGAGGGGCTCCTGGGTGGCTCAGTGGGTTAAAGTCTCTGTCTTCAGCTCAGGTCATGGTCTCAGGGTCCTGGGATCGAGCCCCACATCGGGCTCTCTGCTCATCAGGGAGCCTGCTTCCCTTTCTCTCTCTGCCTGCCTTTCTGCCTACTTGTGATCTCTCTGTCAAATAAATAAATAAGATCCTTTTTAAGATAGATAGATAGATAGATAGATAGATAGATAGATAGATAGATAGATAAAGTGATGTTCAGAAGGCATACTAGGAGGCATGGACAGGCTGCTCATGGCTGGAGGTGGCTGGTGCTCATGCCACATGCACATACCTCCCTGGCCTGAAACACGCTGCCTGAAACATTCAATTTAGAGGGCTCTGGACAGCATTTAAAAGCGAGAAATAACTTTTAGGGGCACCTGGGTGACTCAGTTGGTTAAGCGTCCCATTCATGATTTTAGCTCAGGTCATGATCTCGGGGTCGTGAGACTGAGTCCCAGGTTGGGCTCCACACTCAGGAGAAGTCTGCTTGAGATTCTCTCTCTTGCTCTCCCTCTGCCCCTCCCCCTGCTTGTACTCTTTCTCAAAACAAATAAACAAAACCTTCTTTCAATAAGTGAGAAATACGTTTCATAAAAATGAAAAAAATCTCTCCTTAACTGATTTGTCATATACATTTCATATTTTCATATGTCAGGTTTATATCAATTGAGATGGACATGTACTTTTTGGTTGATTACAATTGCACTTTTCAAAAGCTTATACCAACAAAATGCTAATTGCCATACACGTTTTGTCTACACCCAGCTAAATTCTAAACCCAAACCAAGCAGAAAAAAAAAAGCTATTATTTGATGCAGTGATTTTTACCTCTACATGTAGACCATACATGCATATGCACCTACCTATACAGATGTGTAGAAATAATGGGTTAATCTGTTAATAAGTGGAACGGAACTAAACAGAAATAATAGTATTACAGTATAAGAGTGAATAAATGATCCCACCATAAATTTACCCATTCATCTGTCTTGTTTACTGCTATGCTCCCTGACATTGCCTGGCACATAGTAGATACTCAACAGTACTTGTTGGATTGAACTGAATCCATAGGATCAAAACAAATGATAATTCACTGATTCTAGGATTTGAAATAGGAGGAAATCAGACACATGTAGCAGGTCTACCAACTTCCCTAACTTCCACTGGCTTTTTTATTCCCTAATTAATAATCTAACTCATGTAGTCACTGTACCCAGCAACTCTACTGCCTTTCTATCAGTCTCTCATTTCTTTGGCTCACACAGACACAAGCTTGGGCCTCCTTGGAGGAATCTGGGACAAAGGTTAACTTCTTCCCAGAACCTAGAAAAGGCTAATGAGCTCCGTGGAATGATATTTCTAAGTATTCACCATACCAGAATCAATATCAATGTGCTGTCAGTGTATACATTAGCCCCACAGTCAAACAAAGAACAGCCCTCAGAGCCCATAATGACACTGGGCGTGGAGAGCTGGGGATGGGCAAGATGATGCAGAGATGACTGTATCAGCTCTCCTCAAACACAAGGCTTCCAGGATGTTGCACAAGCCCATTATTCTGATACTTTGTCAGAGATAGGCAACGTTTGGATTCAGCCACTGAGATACTCAGCAAAATAACTCTCTTTTGGTCTTTCTGAAGCAAGAGATGGATTTGGAGTACACCTTCTGCCTGTGAGAGAAGTCTCCTCTTCTATTCCTTGCCTAGTATTACCAGGGAATGCAAACATCTTCAAGTTAGCAGAGTACTATATATGCAGCTAATAAGACAGGTACAACAAACTTGATTCATTACTGACCTAGATAAGACCAGATTTTACTACAATTCCATAATGCTCACCCTCATTCATGTAGCATTTCCCATATGCAGACCCTGCTAGAAAGATGTGTCAAGCAGGGTAGTGACAATAGTTCCTGAGCATCAACACCACATTACTTAAATCTCTAGGATCAGTAAAGGACCTCTCCAAAATTCAAGCTCTTTCCTGTAGTATAATTGAACTTGGTGTCATAAATGGGATTTCATTCCACATGTGAAATGTGAACTCTGATTTTCCAGTTAGAATGAGAAGGGTGGGATGAGTGTGAGAGAGTAAAGGTGACTCATTTGTGTGGAATACACAGTTAAGATGTCATAAAACTAAGACATCCGTGAGTAAGCATGTGGGCATCACAGTCAAATCACATCTGTTTGGAATTCTGACCCAATCACTTATTAACTACATGGCCTTAGCCAAATTTCTTAATTTGGCTAAACTTGGTTTCTGCGAAACATGAATATCACCTAATCTTATAAAGTAAAATTATTATTCTGTATCTCACAGTGTCATTATAAGGGCTAACTGAAATATAAACACTGTTAGGTCCAGTGCCCAATACATAGTAAGAACTGAATAAATAACAGATGTGACTGTTATTTTGATTTCTATTTTCGTCACTCCCACAAATAACTAACTTCTTTGCAACTTTGTGATTCAGGGGGGAAAAAAAAGCCATAACCAAAAGCATGGAGGAGGTTAACTTCTTGTGAGGCATCCATGGTGGAAACTTGGCCACACTGTAAACATGGTCTTGATATCTTTCACTCATCACTGTGAAACAATATTCTCTAAATTCTAGAAAGTTTCAGTGAAACACCACTAAATGCAGCTATCTCTGGGAGAGCAATCTCTCCCTTCCTCCCATACACACACGCCCCATCCAACCCCTTGGGGATATATTAAAACTAAGGCAAGAGAAATAGCCCTAGCCAGTAATTAAGACACACAGCTCATCAGAGAGCAGCACGGGCTGTGGCCCTCTGCAAAGAAACTGAGCATCAGGATGACAGCTCTCATTACTAGGGCTTTGTTCTCCTGGAGCAAAAAGAGCACAAAAGCATAAAGTCAGAGAACTGTAACTGCATTTTGAATACTTGCAGGGGTGGGGGGTGTCACAGGTTCCTCTGAACAGAGAGGATATTCCACCAGACAACTGCATCAGCCCACACCTACCAGCGCCTTCCCCACCCTCAAAGCATGACTCCACTTTTTCTAACACTGCCCTTAAGGAATCTGGCTTCCGCAACTTCCAGTAATTGTACAAATCACCCATGATGAAGCAGCTGAACACAGTGTTAGACAAAAGAAACAAAAATTAAGCAAATAGAAAACTCATTAAAATGCTGCCTTTGGTTATTTTTACTCCTAACAATTCATGTTACCAAACAAGTCTTTCTTCGTTGCTTTTCCTTGGAAGTAATACTTTAAAAGAATTCTAATGGGCACTGACTGATTTTCTCCAGATTCATAATCCAACAACCAGATGCACTTTCCCTTCCCCCATCTCCATCTAGGACTCCTCCCTGTCACCTTAGAGCTTCTGACTTGGCTGCGTTCACACCCAGCAGTCCCGGCAAAGCTTTCTGTTCACATTATACAACAAAAAAGCAGCAATGAACAATTCATGCTCCTAAGTGCTTGCAACAAAACGGGCTGAGCTGACCTCTCCCATCCCAAATAGCTGCCTGTCAGCCACAGAAGCTTAAAGGACCGACAGTAGTACGTATGTGATGTGTATAAACAAACTAATTAAAATCTAAGGTCTCTCATTGCAGCTAGTGCCTAATGGGACCAATATAATTGGAAAAAAAAAAAAAAAAAGAATCACTCCAAGCTAGCTAGAGGTATTGCTCTTCCTGCCTCTAGGATACATCTCTTTTAGGCTCAATAAACAGCCTAAAGGAAGAGAAATTCGGGGGTTGCCATTCTTTCCTATAAGACTTCTCAAATAAAAACTATCAACTCAGCAGCACTGAGCCAAAAGACCACTCCCTGATTCCAAGTGGACATATTGATCAACTGAACTGACATGTGCCTCCTCCTTTCTCTCTCTTAGTAGCAATCAGCTGCACCAGGAAAATCCATTTCATTTCCCAAAACAAAAGGCAACACACTGCTCCTTATCTGACATCGTCAGGCCACAGTTTTTGGGGGGGGGGGGGATAAAAAAATACACACACACACACACACACACACACACACACACAAAACAAAGATGCCTGAGAAAAAGCTAAGAGTTGAAATGAACATGATACATGTTTATCTGGACTTTCAGGATTGAGTTGAGGTTATGACTAAGCCCAGAGATCTGTATTCGCCACAGTCACTGAGAACCCTGCTATTTATTTGTCTTACCAGATTCCGGCTAAAGTTAAGAGCAGCACCTCGGGCACTTCCAGAGGCTCTCGTCGGCGTTACCCTTCACTGCAACTGCCGCAGAGAGCAGACTTGTTACAAGTCCACCTGCAAACAACTCCAGCTGTTTTAGAGACTAGCTAGAGATGGGAAAATATTAGGGTTTCAACTAACTATGAAGGACAGGGGTTGAAGGACTACCACATAAATCAAAAGGCTCAAGTAATTTCATTTGGTTTGGGTCTTCGTGCTCTTAATAAATTCTGTGTTAAACGTGCAAGTGATCCCCTTTCACATCAGGGTTATGTCAAATGCTTATTCAGCATTCATTCCTTGCCATGAAGAAAATGAAACCCAACCGAGGTAAATACTAAATCTCATACTGTAAATCACTAAATATTTCAAAAATCACAAGAGCAAATAGGGGACCAATTAGCTCTGTCCCATAAAAAAAGAAATCTGCATCTTTACAATGCTGAAATACTGTGAACTACTCATTTTAGAGCCTATTTGGGATTTTGCAATAGAAAATTATCTTATGTTTATGAAAAATTCTATGAGAACACCAAAAATAACAGGCAGAGATGGTACAAGAATAATTCTACATATTATGATTCCTCTATGACTCTTAAAGGCCTTTGTCTTAATCCAGCAGCCTGAAAAACAGATTTAGGTAAAACAGCCTTCTTTCCCCAGTCCATTTTAAGCAGACAACATCCCCCCATCTCCGCCTTAGCAGACACCGACTAACCAACAAAACAGCCTTGCAATTAAGGCCCGGACGTTCAACACTCACCATCTCCTGCTCCCACCATCTCCTTTTGATGTTTACAGCACATCTGTAGGATGCAATACTAGGAGATGCCTTGTTTGACCTGCTGCATGATGCTGTGACATCAGTTCAGATGATGCAGCTCATTATGGGAAAGACTGCTGTTGCTATGGCAACTGGGATGTGCTAGGAATCCTTGCTGCATTTCGAGTGGAGCCTGAGACAATACGGAAGCCCTGTAAGAAACAGACGATATGCAAAATGCAGACCAAAGGAAGAGGATCCCTCATTGGACTAAAATCCATACATTTAAAAGGGATTTCCCTGAAGGCACACTGGGAAAAATAAAAATTACCTCCTACTTCGTTGTTACACATTTAGGAGAGAATAAGGTTGTGGGGAGATAGAGATTTAGTACTGAGCAAATAAAAACAAATGCTCAGTGTTTCTCTGTTCGTCAGTTGATCACTTCTTCCTCTCTGGACAGCATTATGATACCTTTTTAAAAGTTATTAAAAAGAATTTTTGTTTACTTGTCAAAAACCGGAAGTACAAAGCAGGGGGCAGAAAAGGAATTAAAAATGGAATATAAACAGCAAAGAAAGTGACTCTAACTCTAAAGTAAATAAGCATTAATTCTTAAAACATGGGCAAACTCCCACCAATAAAGTCTGCCCTGATCATTTCCCCTGATGGACACCAACCCACAGGACCTTTCTAATGCAGCAGAGCCCCAGCTCTCACCTGAGCATGGTTGGGCATGTGTAAGGAGGATCTAGGGGGCACACCACACCACTTTCCATTTCCAGGGGCCCATCCCTTGGCCTGCAGAGAACCTCTCCTACTCACAGCCAAAATTCAAGTCTTTAAGGGAACCAAACCTTGTGGTTGGAGCAAGTAACCAACCTGCTAGAACTTCTCAAGTCACTGACATTCCAAACATCGGGGCTCTGTTTTCCTCTCCTCCGGGCAGTAAGACACAGAAGGAAATTACTCATGCCCCTCCCCCGACGAAAGCTGCAACTGTGTGAAAAGCCACATTTAAACAAGACACAGTGAGGTATTTTGTCAATGAATAAAAGAAAATTTGAATTTAAAGCAATCACTCTTTCCTAGTCCTGTGCAGAAGTAAATATTATGTGGTGAGAACAGAGGGCACGGGAGGAGAGATGGACAGAGCAGCCATTTCTTGCATATTTAATACTCTTTAGACCATGGATTGAGACAGAATCAAGCTGAGCTCCATCCACTCTATCTTCAGATTCTGGGAAAAACAGCATTCTAAAAGCCCAAAATTGAACAGGACAATACTGTTGTCCTCTCCAACTTGAGATTTTAAATGGCACTGTTCGCTAACTGCCTGCAGGATGAGGAGACAAAATGGCAAAAGGAATTCAGACAGTCCTTGGTAAATAGGGGCTAATGAAATTGCCCGAGAGGTGCCAAGATCCTAGCAGGGTGTACCACCAGCCATTCACAGGGCAGCCCTGCCCTGGAAAGCCCAGCCACGTTCCTATTTCAACTAATGAGAACTTGGGAGACCAAGAGCAAGAGGTTGAAGCTGCCTGCCAAAGTTACCCATGCTCTCAGTCACTGACTCCCACCCTTTATCTTAGACCACATGCTACACCAAGAGAAGTAAGAGGCAACCACTCCAGAGCAGAACGGCTTCTCTGGGATTCAAAAAACACAGTGTTAATCCCAGTTCCTCCAGGGAACATCTGTGTGCATTCAGGCTAGTCAATTAACCTCTCTGGACCTCAAGTTTCCCATCCGGAAATATAATGTATTTAATTAATGACCATGGTTTACAATTTTTGTTAGTAGTTGAACACTTTATTCTAATGATACAGTCCAAAGCTAGGTTGCCCTGATTGAGGAGTGATAAAAAGCCCAGAGCCAAAACTGATGAACCTTTCCCAAACCTCCTCCCACCCCCCCGCCTCATTGGCTCTGAAATGACCCATGAAGGTACCTCTGAAGAACTGTCTCAGCCTCTGAGAAAGATGGAAGGAGTCATGGATCTAGAACAGTATTGCTGGCCTTCCAGAGCTGAAATCCCGTGATTCTGTAAAGAGGAGGGAGCAGGGTGGAATCAGGTATTTCAGACTTGAATACAGTTTCTCAGAATGAGAAGGATCTTGTCAGTCTCCTTTACCAAAAGCAAGTCATTTGTTTGCTGGGAAGAGATGGATGGCTCATCAAATCTGAGGCTAGACTTTTAACAACATAAACAGGCTGAATCATTAGCCCACAAAACAGCCCAGATCAGGAAAAAAAAAAAAAAAAAAAGTGGGGGAGATCCATAAAGCAGAAACAAATCATAAAGTAAGTTTTCTTTCTTGCCTTGTGAATGGACCTCTAATAGTTCACTTTAGACTTCCCCGTGGTTTTTTTTTTTTTCTTTTTCACTGTTACACAGCCCCATGTCATGGGGTTGTTTTAAGGACTGCATGCAATCATGTATATAAAAGTATCTGGAAACCAGAAGCACCGGAGAAATGTCAAACCTTGTTACTATTGCCATTAATAGCCCAGTCACCCCAAACAGTGGAGGCTCTGAGCTCTCAACTGCACATCCAGCCAGATTCTGGACTCTGGACTAAGATGGCTGGGCCATGGTTTGCAAGGTCTACACAGCTACCAAGGCGGGCGGGCTCCTCACCACTGACTTCAGATGAGGTCTGAAAAAGTAATGGACAAGGGATACACTCAGAGGACAGAGCCAGGGCTATGGGCAACAAAGAACAAATGAGTTTCTCCTGGAGAGCAGAATCAAGGCCAGATCAGTGAAATGAGGTAGCAGCTTCAGACCTGAATGACCCAAAGTATTTCAGAACTGCTGTGGGTTAGGGACCACCATGTGTCTCCCATTTTGCCTTTGACAGAGACAACTCTGCATCAGTGAAAAATCCTGGATTTTCAGCTGACATAGTGACTACATGGGACTTTAGGTAGCTTCCTTGGGATGTGAATATACATTTATTGTAGGGCAAAAGGGAGAAAATAAATATTTGGGTTTCAGCAGAACAAGTTCAGCAGAACTTGTGACAGCTAATGGGATTGCTCACCAATATCCCAGTACCCTTACCCATAGGTAGACCTTGGGATTGGCTCTTATCAATGGAATGTGAGTAGAAGTGAAAAGAAACACCTCCAAAGGTAGTTAAGAGCATGTGTGCCTTCCCCATACTTCCCTCCCTGCTACCTGGATGCAAAGTAACTAGTGAAAATTCTGAAGCCCCACACTGTGCATGGAGCCTGGGTCCCTGAATGACAGTGGGGTAGAGCCATGCTCTCCCAACCATCCACTGACCCACATGGAACTACAGTGAGTGAAAAATAAACCTTTACTATATTAAAGAGATTTGGGGGTAGTTTACGACACATGAGCTATTTATAAATAAAAATATGACAATTTAGGGGTGCCTGGCTGGCTTAGTCAGTAAAGCATGTGACTCTTGATCTCGGGGTCAGAGTTCAAGCCCCATGTTGGGCATGGAGCCTACTTAAAATAATTTTTTTTAAACTGTAACAATTTAATAAAATAGAAATTAAATAATTTAATAAACTATATTAAAATTATAACATTATATCTTGTTATTGATTATAAACTTACAATGTTAAAAACACATTTCCTTATTACAGAGCTTCTCAGAACCTTTAATATGCGGATATGCATTGAGAGCCTCTCATGGGAGAATATTCTATGTATTATTTCCCTAACTTATTTGGCCATAGTATCCTTTTTCCATGGACTAAAGTTCCACTGGCTTTCCATCCATAGTGTAGGAAACAGGACTATAAACAACAATGGGCTAGAAGCTCCCTGAAGCCCTGATTTAGTCTGGAGGCTATAGAAGAGGAAAAAGTTAAACTTCTTTCTTCTGCAGTATAATAGTCAATTTGCAGTCTTTCTCTGCCATTATGAACTGGCAAGGCAGAAATTGATGGTGTTATTATAGACAGAGCAATATTCATACAAATGTTTCCTCCTGGCCATTTTCCCCTACTTACAACAAGGAGTTCTGTCCCAAAGTCTTAACATTTCAGAAGTCAATGAATCTTATTTCCAAATCATCAGCTCATGATGTAAACATACATCTTATGCTTGTATTTTAGGGGTTTAAAAAACCCTAAAGCTAAAAAAAATTTAAAACAAAACAAAAAATCCCTAAAGCTATTCCTGGAAATGTGGCAAGCCTGCATTCCTTAATGTATCATGTTAAAATTTCTGGATCTGAAGACTGTTAGTTGTTAGTTAGCAACTGTTAGTTGGGGAAGTACTAGCTGATTTCACAGGTAAGCTTCTGAATCACCCTGGCTAAATATAATAATGGTGTGTTTCTTATTCATTTGAAGTCTAAATGGATGCTCCCAATTGCAGATGACATTCTACATGGCAATTCAGGGACTCTATCTTAAAGTTTTTCACCTTCCTCTAGAGGCTTAGAGTCCTGGGCATTCATTGGGCAGATAGAGATGGCACAGGGAAGATTTTTATGGGCCATATCTGGAAGTACTCTTCTTCACTTCCATCCACATTCCATTGGTCAAAACTCAAATGACCACACATGCTACAAGAGAGGCTGGTAAATGGAATCTAGCTTTGTGCGCAGAAGGAAAAGGAAACAGGTGTAATACACAGTTATCCAGTCTCTGCCATAACATGGCATCAGGAATCTGAGACTTGTTTCAGGTGCATTTCACATATGTGTCTGCAATACCACCAATGGTTCTTCTTAAGCCCCAGTGAACATTCAGACACACAAGACTATCATAGCCAACTGGTCAGCTCAGAGAGTTTGCCAGCAGGGCAGCATCAGGATTATCTAAAGATTATTAATCATTGGCGATCAGAATAGAGCTTGCAGACATAATAATGATTATAGAAGTTCAGTTATTATTATTGTTGTTAACTGAAGTCTAGATTTATTATTTCCAGACATTGCCTCTTCCACATACTAGCTTATACACTTTAGGTGGGACTCCAATTAAAGGAATGAAGCATGTGATTCAGTCTTAAGCCAACCAGGTTGTTACATTCGCCTGACCTACAGACATTAGCTAGAGATGAGTATGGGACCCCACTGAAGCCAATGAGATGCACTGAGACATTTTAATGAAAATCACTGTTGGTTTCTTGTCTGAAAATGGAAGGATGTCAAATTTGAAGCTTCTTGCCCATTTTTCATTCGTGAATGAAGAACCTGTCTAAGAATAAAGCCAAGAGAAAGAGCAGAGCTGAGTTGAACTGCACTGGTGAGACTGCTTGAGCCAGAAATCAGCCTTACTCTGGCTCTGTAGATCGTAAGAGCCAAAAGGTCCATTTTTCTTCTTCAGCCAGTAAGTTTTGGGATTTCAGTCACCATAACAGACCTAACTAATCTGCAAAGCCATTAGACACACTGTGGAAGGTGCAAGTTGGCACTATTAGCATGCAGCATCCTTGGAAGGGGAAGAAAAAGTTGGATTCTTAAGTATTGACCCTTAGCAATGAGACCCCTAAAAGTGTTAGGATCAGGGCCTGAACTGGCAAGATCTCAACATAAGGAAGATGCAAAGCATTATCTTTTCTTCTGTACATTCTTGGATTTATGACAGTGATCTCACACCTCAATCGGCCTGAGCCCCATTCCTCTGTCCTTTGCCAGGGAAAACTGCCATCGGTGAAGACCAAAAAGTCCAGGGAAAGGCGGTGCTGGGGTGGCTCAGTTGGTTGGGTGGCCAACTCTTCATTTTGGCCCAGGTCATGATCTCGCAGTCATGGGATCCAGCCCTGTGTCGAGCTCCATGCTCAGCTCGGAGTCTGCTTTAGAGTCTCTCTCCCTCTACCCCTCCCCTCTCAATATAAATAAATAACAAGTCTTAAAAAAAATTAAAAAATAAAAATAAATAAATAGATAAAAAACCCAGGGAAGATATATCCCAAATGAACACCTAGATCTGGAGCCTGAAGCCGACTTAGCGGTGATTTTGTCCAAAGAAAGTGGCCCCAACCAGTTCAGAGATTTCCCTGCCATCCTTCTGAATTTAAGATTTTTATCTTGCCTGACATTATAGAGTTAGTATGGTGTGCTGTTTCACTTAGATTTAACTCCAAACACAAACCTTTGACCTGAAACAAACAGTTTTAATGTACCGGTGGAAGCGCAATTGTGCAGCTTTATGTAAGGAAAGGAAAACATTCAGGACTAACATATGAAGCAGGGATCTACAAACTATTTAAACTCTGCATTGTATTTCTGGGGATTTCTGGTTTTAGAATTTAATTTTTTCATAGGTTTTAATCTTGTCCACTCAAGCAGTCTTTGGGGTACTAAATATTATACCACTTTTGATTTCCCCAGAACCTGCAGCACACAGGTAGGCATAAGTAATTATTTATTAAGTCCTTCTTGATTCTTAATTTTTTTTTCTTAAAAAAGTAATATTGTTTACATTCCAGGCAAAGCCTAGCAGCTTTCTCTTCATCACTCCAGAGTTTGAAATATTATAAATAATTTTACTAAGGCTTATATGTGTCAATCTTTTTCCCTTCCTTGAGGCCTAAAATAACAAAAAGTTGTTTGCTACTGAGAAGACCTGACCAAAAATGATAAAGCCAGTCAGCAAGCAAACACTTACTGTGTGTCATCAGACATAAAGAGGACAGTGGTCATGATATCTGTTTCAAGTTATGTACAACTGACTCATAATTAACATAACATTTTCGGCCTGCACAACCTTTTAAACTAGACTCCTCCCCCTCCCCAAGAAAATGATTAATAAAATAACTAACCCTCATTTATAAATATTTTCCCAGCATAAACATAATATATTCTACGAAGATGTGGTTTTCCAAGATAATTTTATTTAGAAATAGTTATTCCTTTTCCTATAAATATATGTGCATATAAACACACACACACATATACACATATAGACTCGGGAATATAGGTGAGAATGAGTTTTTGCACATAATACCAATCTTTCCCTTTACTCTAGGCAACAACAACCTATTTCTAAATTTACCAACTTACTGCTGGAGTCAACATTCTATCAATATACTTACTACAAAAACTTTCACCATAATACAAAATATTGCTTCATGGAATTCTTTCAAAAAGGATTACACAGACACAAACATAAAAGTAAATCTAAAATATTCTAAAGTATACATGTCACATAAAGAACATATACTATATATAATACACCTACTGAGATACAAAAAAAAAAACAACAACAAAATTAAGTAATAAAGCATTGCTTTACCTAGCTCTATGTTTACACAGTGCTTACTCAGTGCTCTGGACTGAATCTGTGTCCCCCCAAAATTTATATGTTGAAATCCAAACCCCTAAGGTGATAGTATTAGAAGGGAGAGCCTTTTCAAAGTGATTAGGTCTTAAAGGTGGATCTCTTCTGAATGGGACTGGTGCCCTTATAACAGAGGCCCAAGAAAGCTCCCTTGCCCCTTTTTCACCATGTGATGGCAAAACAAATAGGTACTATTTATGAACAGGAAATGGATTCTCACCACACACTGAATCTACCAGTCCCTTGACTGTGGACTTCCCAGACTCCACAACAGTGAGAAATCACTGTCTGTTGTTAATAAGTAACCCAGTCTACAGTATTTCTGTTTGGTAGCCCAAACAGATTAAGACACCCAGCTCTTCAAAAATCAGTTATGATTCTAAATACTAACAACAAAGTACCCAAAAAAAGAAAGTAGAAAACAATCCCATTTACAATAGTATCCAAAAGAATAAAATACTTAGGAATAAATTTATCCAGTGCGGAGAGACTTATCCATTGAAGACTAGAAAACACTGATGAAAGAAATTAGAGAAGACACTAATAAACAGAAAGACAGCCTGTGTTCATAGATTACAATAATTCGTATTGTTAGAATGTCCATACTACCCAAAGTAGTCTTCAGATGCAATTCAACCCTTATCAAAACTTCAATGTATTTACAGAAATAGAAAAAACAATACTAAAATTTGCATGGAACCACAAAATACTACAAATAGCTAAAGCAATCTTGAGCAAGATGAGCAAAGCAAAAAGAGGCATAACACTTCCTGATTTCAAACTACCTTAATATAGTAATCAGAACAGTACGGTATTGTCATAAAAATAGACACACAGATCAATGGAACAGAATAGAGAAATAAACCCAACTAATCAGTTAACTAATTTTCAACAAGGTCACCAAGAACACAAAATGGGGGAAAATAGCCTTTTAAATAAATGGTGTTGGGGCGCCTGGGTGGCTCGGTGGGTTAAGCCGCTGCCTTCGGCTCAGGTCATGATCTCAGGGTCCTGGGATCGAGTCCCGCATCGGGCTCTCTGCTCAGCAGGGAGCCTGCTTCCTCCTCTCTCTCTGCCTGCCTCTGTGCCTACTTGTGATCTCTGTCTGTCAAATGAATAAATAAAAAATCTTGAAAAAATAAATAAATAAATAAATAAATAAATGGTGTTGGGAAAACTGGACATCCACTTGCAAAAGAATGAAACTGGGCCCTTATCTTATACCATTTACAAAAATTAACCCAAAATGGATTAAAGACTTAAGGATAAGACCTAAAACCATAAAAGTCTTAGAAGACAATATAGGGGGAAAATCTCTTGATATTGGCCTTGTCAATGATTTTTTTTTTATATGACACAAAAGCATAGGCAACAAAAGCAAAAATAAACAAGTAGGACTACATCAAGCTAAAAAGTTTCTGCACAACAAAGGAAACAATTAATAAAGGAGAAAATGTTTGCAAACTATATATCCAATAAAGGGTTAATATCCCAAATATATAAGGAACTCTTACAACTCAATAGCAAAAAAAATTATAATAATAATAATAATCAGATTTTTAAATGGGCAAAGGACCTGATCAGACATGTTTCCAAAGAAGATATATATGTATAGCAAATACCAAAATATAAAAATATGTTCAATATCATTAATCAGGGAAATGTAAATCAAAACCACAATGAGGGGTACCTGGGTGGTGCAGTCAGTTAAGCATCTGACTCTTGGTTTTGGCTCAGGTGATCTCAGGGTCTTGGGATTGAATCCTGCATCAGGCTCCAAGTTCAGTACAGTCTGCTTAAGATTCCCTCTCCCTCTCCCTCTGCCCCAACCCCCATAGCATTCTCTCTCTCAAATGAATTAACAAGTCTTTGAAATAAACAAACAAAAAAACCATAAAGAGATATTACCTCATACCTGTTACAATGTTTATTGTCCAAAAAATGAGAGATAACAAGTGTTGGTGAGGATGTGGAGAAAAAGGAATCCTTTATACTCTTATATACTATTGGTGGGAATGTAAACTGGTACCACCATTATGGAAAGCAGTATGGAGGTTCCTCAAAAAATTAAAATAGATTTACCATAGGAATCCCACTTCTGGGTATATATTCAAAGGAAATTAAATCAGTCTCTCAAAGATAGCTGCACTCTCATGTTCATTACAGCAATATTCACAATAGCCAAGATATGGAAACAACCTAAGCGTCCATTAACAGATGAAGGGATAGAGAAATGTGGGAGATACACACACACACACACACACACACACACACACATACAAGTGTATGTGTATTTTATTCCCATCATCATCATATTATTATTCAGCCATAAAAAAGAAAGAAATCCTGCCATTTATGACAACATGGATGAACCTGGAAAGTTGTGTTAAGTAGAAAAAGCCAAAAAAAAATACTGTATGGTATCCCTTATATGTGGAATCTTAAAAAAAAAAAAAAAAGCCAAACTTCTAGAAACAGAGAGTAGAATGGTGGTTGCCCAGGACTTGGAGGGAGATCGTAGTCAAAGAGTAAATATTTTTGGTATTATATACTTGAGATCTGCTAAGACTGTAGATATTAAGCATTCTCACACACACACACACACACAAAAAAGTAATTTATGTGAGGTGATAGGTATGTTAATTAACTTGACTATGGTAATCATTTCACAAAATATACATATATCAAATCATCACATTGTACACTTTCAATATCTTACAATGTTATTCGTCAGTTATACCTCAGTAAAGCTGGAGGGAGAAAAGAAAATAGCAATGACAACAATAAAAAGACATCCAGATTGTGTGTGGGATTTGGCCAAGAAATAAACCTTTCTCCTAACAATTATAAAGTGAAAATACTTCAGGGCCTGTTTCACTTGGTGTGTTGGCTCTTGGCTCAATGTTTTAAACACCCGAGAAGTGTGGCATAACTGTAGACAGTAACCGCTGTGGTCAGTCAGCACTACAGTAATGAGGAGTTATTGTTTTGAATTGTGAGTCATTTGCCGCAGAATGTCACTAATACGCTGTACCAGATGAGCTACACTGAAGAAAAAGATGATGCCTCAAGGAAAAATGAGCTGACACCATTTATCCACGTGGGACTTCAAGTGGTGACTTTGAAAAAGGTAAATACCAACACCAACCCACCCCCAAAAGAAGCTCCATTCTGAGGTGCTACTTCTGATTGCTAAGTAGGGCTCACATATGTTGGTGGGTTCTGAAATCCGTTTGGGTCCTCTGCTGCAGGAGACAGCTTTATGAGTAAATGTTACTCAGATGGAGGAATTTGAGGAGAATCCAAGTCCCACCTGCCCCATGGTCTCCCTCACAAACCTGCTCTGGCTCCTAAATGACCTCAGGATGCACTCCACTCAGTTGGAAGCTAATGAATGTTTTGGAGGAAAGGTACCACCATCTGCCATCAGCAACCATTGATACTGCGAGGCAGTGCATGCTGTGAGACAGGCACTAACCAGACTAGTGGGAAGACAATTAGGTTGAAGCCCAAACATGAACTAACCATGGGAAACTGGCCAAGTCATTTAACGTCTCTCAGATTCCTCATCTGTAAAACAAAGAATAACTGCTCTGCTTACCTAGTAACATTATGAGAGTCTAAGAAGTAAAATGCCACATTTGTAAGTGTCTTAAGAAAGAGGGAAAGGAAGAATGAGTAAAGGGGAAAGGAGAAAAGAAAAGAGAAGAAAAGAAAAGAGGGAGAAAGGGGAATAAGAGGGATAGAAAGAGGAAGAGAAAAAAGGCAGGGGAAAGGGAGGGAAGAATGAAAACATGGAAAAGAAAAAGAGCAAGGGAAAGTAGAAGGGCAGAAGCAAAGAGAAGGAAAGGAGCAAGAGAAAAGGTATAGACTTGTATAAGAGGGGCACCTGGGTGGCTCAGTGGTTAAGCATCTGCCTTCGGCTCAGGTCACGATCCCAGTGTCCTGGGATGGAGCCCCACATTGGGCTCCCTGATCTGCAGGAAGCCTGCTTCTCCTTCTCCAGCTTCCCCTGCTTCTATTCCCTCTCTCACTGTGTCTCTCTGTCAAATAAATAAATAAAATCTTTTTAAAAAAAAAAAGTTGTTAAGAATGTAGGCTTTGGAACCTAAATCCCTCTCTAGGTTCTGTACTCACCGAAGTATATGTTATGTCCTTGAGCAAAGCATTTATGCCAAGTTTCATTTTGACCCCCTTCAACGCTTTGCCCACCTCTCACCCCCCACCTCTGGCAATCACCAACCTGTTCTCTGTGAGTTTGGTTTATTTTTTAAGATTCCACATATATGTGAGATCTACAACATTTGTCTGACTTATTTCATTCAGCATAATGTCTTCAAGGTCCATCTATGTTTTCACTTCCTGGAAAAGGTAAACTCTGATGGGGAAGGGAAGAAAGGTCTACCAAACTGGATGATACCCAGGAGACAATCAGAGATGGAATCCATTAGCCCTCAGGATGGACAACCCTGCATCATCAGTGGAAGAGAACTGCTCTTCAACCAGAAATATCCACAGTGGACTATTAAATGAAAAGAAATAAACCACTATAATATCTGAACTATTACATGTATTTTTCAAAGCCTCCCAAATTAGTCTAGTGATCAGTCAGAATTGAGAACCACTGAACTAAATAATTCACATGTGAATAATGGAGAGTAAATCCATTGCACTATGTGAAGTATAAGTGTATAATAACTGTACATCAAAAATCACTACAGGGGGCGCCTGGGTGGCTCAGTGGGTTAAGCCACTGCCTTCGGCTCAGGTCATGATCTCAGGGTCCTGGGATCAAGTCCCGCATCAGGCTCTCTGCTCAGCAAGGAGCCTGCTTCCCTCTCTCTCTCTCTCTGCCTGCCTCTCCGTCTACTTGTGATCTCTCTCTGTGAAATAAATAAATAAAATCTTTAAAAAAAAAATCACTACAAACTTGCTATGGCTAAAAGAGGAACTTTTGAGTTTTTCTACTAAGAATGACATAGTTGTAATGATCATACACTCTCCTTGTTCACCTGACTTACAAAAGGTGTGGGGGAGTGTACAAGATAAGGCTGGACAGAGAAGCAGAAGAAAAGGATCTTGAATGTGCCTTAAAGAAGTCTCCATCTGGGAAGTAAGAGGGATGTGGAGCCACTCAGAATTTAAACTTGGAAAAGGCATACTCTAAATGCTAGTCTTTTAACAGAGTTTCCAAATATTTCCTTCTTATCTGGGCTTCTTGGAAATGTGCTCTTCCATTATTCTATAAATTGTTATATTTTTCCCATTTTTCCTTGTATCTAAAAGCTACCTTTTAAAAATATACTCTCAGGGGCGCCTGGGTGGCTCAGTGGGTTGGGCCGCTGCCTTCGGCTCGGGTCATGATCTCAGAGTCCTGGGATCGAGCCCCGCATCGGGCTCTCTGCTCTCTAGGGGAGCCTGCTTCCTCCTCTCTCTCTGCCTGCCTCTCTGCCTGCTTGTGATCTCTCTGTCAAATAAGTAAATAAAATCTTTAAAAAAAATATATATATATATATATACTCTCAGCCTACAGTGCACCTGGGTGGCTCAGTCGGTTAAGTGTCCCACTGTTGGTTTTAGCTCAGGTGACCTCTCATGGGTCATAGTCTCATGGGTTATGAGATTAACTTGCATCGAGCTCCGCATCAAGCTCCACATCGAGCCCACATTGGGCTCTGTGATCTGTGGCAAGTCTACTTGATGCTTCTCTCCCTCTACCCTTCCCCCCATTTGTATGTGTGTGCTCTCTCTCTCTCTAACTAATAAATCCTTAAAAAATAAAAATAAATATTTTTTATAAATAAATAAATAAATAAAAATAAAAATACACACTCAGCCTAAATTACGAAGGCGGCATATACAGAAAAGTTATATAGAGTAAGGCGTTCAAATATTTAAGTCAAATGTGAGCTACTTTTTGAGAAATGAGGAAAAAACTATAATAATAATTATAATAGGTAATTATATGACAGGCACTGCTAGAATATATATTATCTCATTTATTCTTTAAAGAAGCCTGGGAGAAAAAAAAAATAAAGGAATCCTGGAGACAAGTATTCAATTTCATGTTACAGATAAGGAACAGAGGTATCCAGAGTTGCCCGTCTTGCTGCTGGTAAGTGGCAGAGCCAGGACTTAAATCCAAGTAGGTAGTCTCCCTACAGAGCCTATACCCTTAACCTCCAAGGCATAAGATATAACCCTCAAAATGTTTATATTTACATCTGGAACACAGACCCTCCCTCATTAACATACCCTTCCAGGCATCCTACCTTCACCACTTCAATTCCCCAGGAGCAGCCCAGAATTCAGCCAGCAATGGAAAAAAAGAGGAAGTGCTCCCTCCAGGAATCCCCAATATGTGAGCCACATACAAATCACGGAGAAGAAACTGTGCCTTAAAGAGCCTCTAACAATTCCTTGCACCTGAGAGGCTGCCAACTGCAAGCATCTTGCCTAAGAACACTTGGTACAATCTGACACTGGTGGGCAGAGACTAAATTCTCAATAAATTATCATTGAGCAAAGCAATACATACATCTCCAAACTATTCAGCCACCAGACCTGACATTTATTTCCAATGCTGCTCAGGGGCAAAGGTGCTATAAAGACAATGCTGCTGATGAAAGTGAATGCAGTTGTGCAAAGGTCATGGCATGGCAAGTATACAAGGAAGGACACAATTTTCATAATGGGTAGAACTCTTGTCCCCCTGGCCTAATTTTCAGTCTGTGGGACTGTGGTAATTTGCAGGGTTGGTTTATAAATACAGAATCAGTAAAACACTGTTGCTCCATAGGGAAGCAGAACAACACCTGAGAATTAGGAAGTCCTGAGTCTCCGTCCTGGTAACTAGCTCTGAGGGTCTAAATCGACTCTGTGTTTCAGTTTTCTCACAACACAGGCCCTGCTGTTTCTGGACACTATTTAAAAACTCTGCCAAACTAACAGAAGAGAATGTGCTTTCAACATCTCAAGACTTATGGGCCAACCTATTGAAGATGGCATAAGTTTCAGAGCCCAGCGACCAAAATTTAAAACCCAGCTCTGTCACTCAGTAGCTATATGATCACGGGAACATGACTTGCCCTCCCTGAACACAGTTTCCGGATTTACAGGAAAGGGTTAATGGTAAGCCCTGTCTCTTAAGATGGTCAGATAACTAAATGAGCTAATTATGTAAAGCATCTGGCACATATTGGTGCTAAATAAATGGTAATTATTGTGTTTGCTGGCCAGACATTATCTCTCAGGGCAGTCTTGTGTAAATGATAAACACTTGAAGTCTTTGACAATGAATTTTATTTAATTCCTACAGCATCTAGCATAGAACTGACCATGTGAATAGTGACTAGCAATGGCAAAAGAAGTGCTAGTACTAGATCCTGCTGCTACTAGTACTAGGAGCGCCAGTAGTAGCAGGAGCCACCATGGCAGAATCCCCTGTAATTACTGCCAGAGCAGCAGGTAGATCGAACAATAACAGCTCAAGAAGAAGAGGAGGGGGGAGGAGGAGAGAGAAGGAAAAAGAGGAGAGAAGAAGGGCGGCTGCAGCGAAGGCAGCAACAAGTTCAATGCTCTCCTCACCCATTCTTTCTTGTGCTATGGATTATCTATCCCTATACCAAGAAGATAAAGTCTCCCAAGCAAATAAGCACTGCTCTACAGGCATTGGGTCAATAAGAAATTGAGCAAACCTGGCTAGTTGAGGAAGCTCAAATGCTAAGGGATGTTAAATACTCCCTACTAGTCCTCTAAATTGTCATCTCCATTGGTATTAGGTGCAGCAGTTTTATGACACTATCAAAAGGAGAAGGTATTAATGAAAGAAGCTGGTAGAAGTTTGAAGACAACAGTGACATTGATTCATTCAGTAATTGAAAAGAAAAGAGTCCTGGGCTCTTGTGATCTCAAACTTTAGCCTAGATCAGAACTTTTTTCTCTGACCCTCAAAACTCCCAAATCCTCCAGGTTCAATGTCATGCTTCAGGAGTCAGGCAACAAACACAAAGGCCCATATAACTAACTGGAAGAGAGGTCCACATTGGTCCTGGATAACCTGGGGAAAATGACAAAGATTGGGAGAATGACCAGAGGGAAACCAAGAAAATAAACTTAAAACACCTGATGGGTTCCTCTACCCATCCTCACAAGCAAGAGTTTATTTCTGTGGAAAGATTTTAATCATTGTCTGAGAAAGTAACCAAGAACACAGAAGCTCTGGAATTTCCTCTTCTTCTGCATTCCTTTTTGTGTGTGTGGCTTCCCTTGGGGAACAGGGAGTTTAAAGTTTATTTAATAATATATACATGGGTATATGTTTAAAAAGAAAACAATCAAATAGAGCCAAAAATCGGTAAAGCTTAACCATGAACCACACATAAAGAAACATTCTTTCAATAAGAGCAGTTCCAAAAGGGAAAGCCTATCCTCTAGCTAGCAAATATATGTATGAAAATACTAGAACACCCGTCCAAATAACATATATATAAAACTCAGAACAGCCAAGGAAACACAGGACAGCAAAATGACAACACACAACAAAATAAACATCCTAATGGGATAACTTAAAGGAATTAAATAAGAAATATAAAGAAGACTCTGACTTACCACTACTGGATAGTATTTTTATTAACGTACAAAAGAGGAACAAAAATCTGCCCCCTGAGAATAGTCAGAAATCCTGTCTTCTGTACAGGCCCGATGATCTCCCCATAACCCAGTATTTTCCTCTTTCCTCAGAAATAGGAATTCAGAGGTCACAAAGAAGGTTCCATTTGGCTGAACCTCAAGGGGAGGAGAAGTTCTACTCAGAGCTCTCTGAGCAGACAAGACAATGGCTAGAAAGCTTGGGTCTCTCCCACTCTGCAGGCAACACACTTGAGTAGTGATCTTGGGAATGGTGCTGGAAGAAAGCGCCCTCAGAGCAAAACCTATCATCGTTATCTCATTACCAGGTCCCCCAAGGTCAATCACCGCTCACAGGTCTTAAAACTTCCCTTGGCTCCTCCAGGAACGGATTTCCTGATTCTAGATTCCTAACTTCACCAAGTTCAGTATTTGCCAACAGTGGGCCTCAGCGAGGTAATGGAAAAGTACAGAATCTGGTGGCATCGAAAGGGTGTGTACTAGCAAACACCCATCAAAGGGGCTGACAGTGAGCCAGAATGAATGCATTAGTATAAGAATCTGAGCTAGCAGTTCTGTGTTCAGTCTGGAAAACGTGGTTATCCTCACAGACAGCTCTTCTTCATTGGTGGCAGACTCCCTCATCCCTTTGGTCTCAGAGGCAGCAGAAGCCCCCAGAAATGCTGGAGGCAGGTAGTGGCAGGGCAGACAAAATGGAGAAACCTAGCAGAAGCAGAAGCCCCACCCCACCATGAATATCCACAAATTATCTGATTGATGAGATCTGCAGTTACTAGCTTGGGCTTCAGCAGAGAGTTCATCCCTAAAATCGACCTAATGGTAAACTACCAAACATTCTGTAAAGTCTAAAGCACTACATAAATGTTACTTGTTATCTTTACTATTATTACCAAAAAGATAATAACCAGACTCAACCGCTTGGAAATTATATTTTACTCTTATTTGTTGTTTTTAAGCTATTAATGGTCTAGGCAGTTTCTTCATTGAACTTTAAAACCCTTACTAGTCACGTCAAATATTCTCCATAGAAATCCCAGACCAATCAATAAATGAGGATGGCAGGGGAAAAAAACACTTTTAAAAATTTTTCTTTCTCTTCAAGAAATATACTTTCCATTACTAAAGAAAACAATTACCACCTAGCTTGAGGTATTTATATTTGGTTGACTTTACCAATATTCAAGGCTATTCCAAGCAACCAGGAGTCAGTTTTTTCATTATAGCTAGATGACCTAGAGGGCTGTCAGAGCAAAGAAAAACTATGTTCGAAATATTATTCCTGCTTCCACTCATTATGTACACAGAAAACACATTTCTGGCAGTTTTAGGATACTTTCAGTTTTTTCCCTTATTCCAGCCATCATGGGTCATAAATACAGAGCTCTAGCTTCAGAGACTAAAAATATTACAGTATATGATTCAATACCAGATTCAGGCAATGTAAGTATAATGTTAGTTTTGGCCATTCCTAAGATTTTCCAAGTCCTGATGGATAAAATCTGAAGAGAAGGCTGCCATTTAAGTGCTAAAAGCAATTCTATCTGTCCAGATACAGGAAACTGAATTCCCTTTGGGGTAGGCAGATCCTTTGTTTTGGGAAAAAAAACAAAACAAAACAAACAAACAAAAAAATTCGAATGCAACCTTGGTTATACCCACCAACTTTTCTTGAAGAATAATAATAAATGATGCAAACCTTTCAAAATTAAAATATAAGTGACTATTTGGTAGAGAATTTTCATTTTAGGCTGAGTTTGAAATAGTCATTAGAGACACTTTTATCTTTTTTTCATATAGAAGCTATAGTCTGAGAATAAGTTTCCCCTAAAGGGAGTGGATAATCCCAATCCTTGGATGAGACAGAGACTTGGACAAAAAAAATAGGGACTGAGAAAGCCAACCTTAAACTGGGAGCAGAGGAATTTCACTTGGTTTCTAGGTCTTGGGGGAAGTATGCTTAGATTCTTATGAGTAGACATACTCTGAGCACTCCAGGGTAGGGTTAGCTGGCCTCTGACACATAGAAGTATGTGGGAAACTAGGAAGATGGACACTAGAAAGGCCCTGAAGGTACTATAGAGCTACAGATTGTGAAGTTAGCAACACTGCTATGGACTGAACTGTGTCACCTCAAAATTCACATATTGAAGCCATAATCCTCAATGTGACTATATGTGGAGACAGGGCCTATAAGGAGGTAATTAAGGTTAAAAGAAGTCATGGAGGTGTGCTTATTGCACAGGATTAATGCATTTACAAGAAGAAATACCAGAAAGCTCTCTCTCACTCTCTCTCTCCACCATGTAAATACACACAAAAAGGAAGTTCTGTATAAGTCAGAAAGAGAGCTCTCACCAGGAACACAATTGGTGAGCACCCATCTTGGATTTCACAGCCTCCAGAATGGTGAGAAAATAAATCTGTTGTTTAAGCCACCTAATCTATGGTATTCTATTATGGCAGTCTGCGTCAACCAAGACACACACCTAGTAACTGTTTCAGGATTCCTTTGGTATTGTAGTTTTGTTTCATCATTCCTCCACCTGAAGTAGTCTCGTTAAACCTGACAATCTAGCAGATCTTCCTAGTATCTGAACACCTAGTATATTCCAGGCACTGTGCTAGGCAAAGGAAAACAATGATGAATAAGATAGACATAGTCACTATCCTTATGAGTAGTCTAGAGAGAAAGATAATAAGCAAATAAATATACAGAAAATTCATGACAATTGTGATAACCACAATCCTGCATATATGAGAGCATAATGCAGTCTCTGACATACTGTGAATTAAAGGGAGATGCTGCTCTCCAAGTGGCACAGCACAGTAAAGAACATAACAAGGTCAGTGTCATAATGCACGCAGCCATGGCCTGAGAAAGACTAGAGATGCCTGAGCCACGTGACAAGATGGGACAAGTACTAGCACAAAAGCTTCATAAGGGGACTGGAACACTAGACTCAAAAAGTCCCATGACGAGAGTAACTATCTCTCTCTTGTTACTGCAACATCCCCAGAATCTAGCATTCCTTGGAACACAGTAAATACTTAATAAGTATTTGTTTTTGGTTGGATGGGCATGAATGACAAGACTGTGGCGGAAATCTCAGAAACAAATGGGAGAGAATCTAAGTGAACTACAGTTCTATACTACAATTCTATACTCCAGTATATGAAAACATATTGTTGTAATAAGAGTATGAAGAGAAAGTGACACATTATTAAAATTCTCAAGGACATTCTAGGACCAGTGACTACAGATTTGTTTTGGGAATCATGTCAGAAATGTTCTGTAATAAACACCTGTTGTTTTGTCCAACAGCCATTTCCAAAAGCTCCAAGAGATCCAAAGTTTCCTTTGAGAAAGAGAATGCAAAATATCCTTCGGGAAACCACCCTCCACTATTTGTCAGTCATGTGGTTTCCATGGGATTGACTCCAATCCTAGTTCTGGGGGGTCCCTAATTGTTTTAGAATAACAACATATCTTTGTCCCTGTGGCTACACTGATTAGTTCCAGAATGGCACATAAACTAAGTCGAAACCAAGAAAACATGTTTAGTCTTCCTCTGGAGTTGGTAGTATGAGGATATGAACCCACAAAATGAGCTGGCAAAGCTGACACTCAGACAAAGCAAGCCTAGAGACAGATCCCTGTGACAATATTTGAGCACTGGACCCAACTGCACTAGAGAAGCTCAGCCTGCCTGTGGACTATATGTGAATCAGTACATTCCATCTTACGGAAGGCAATTTAGGTTTCTTTCTCTAGCACTTGTAATCTAGAGAATCCTAAGGACAGATGCCCTGCTTTTCCTGTCCTAACTCTCTTCTGGACTGAAGCAGGTTGGGTCATAGGACCAGTGGGTCTCCTCCCCTTAAGCTTCTCCACAAAGGCTGCTGGGACTCCTCTGGCAGGCCTCCACAGTCATCCTGGCAGCAGTGAAGGTCCTGGGAGAGCTCCCTTTGCCCTTATGATGAAGGGCTCCAGCTTATAACCTGCCCTCCCTGCATCTGTTTCTATGGCAAGAAGGCAAAAAGCCCAATATGAGACAGACAGAAAAATCCCTAGGTGTGAGGCTCAGAGTTATTGAGGCAATAAAAGATTTCAGCTGTGTTTCTTTTTGTCCCCATCTTGTCAGTATTGCAGCTCCTCAAAACCAAGAATGGGGAACCTCAGAGGCTCGGTGAGATTATAGAGACAGGGAGCATAGCCGCTGAAGGCAGAGGGGCAGTTCTGACTCTTCCCACACTGCCCTGCAGCCCAAGATTGGGCAGCCACAGCTCTTTGCTTTGGTTCCCCATCACAGGTCTCCAGAACCCAGCCACAAACTTATGGTTATAGGATGCTCTGAGTGGAATCATGTCCTCCAAAATTCCTACGTTGAAACCCTAGCCACCAATTTGACTGTATTGGGAAAGAGGGCCTAAAAGAAGGTAATAGAGGTTAAGTGTGGTCACAGAGTGGGTCCTGATCCAATGAGACTAGTGATGGACAATAACTGTCCTCTCTTACTCTCCCCACATAAAAAGAGATAGATAGTCTGAGGGCCGACCAGGATGATGAGTCACCACTAAGGGAAAGTGAAGTTGCTGTTTTAGAAAAGAGGAGATAGTGGTTTTCGAATAACAAACAGGTGCAATGTTGAACAGCAAGCTAACCTTGTTCGGATTATCTCAAAAACTAGAAGATCAATGGGGAGGGGAAAGGTAAAGCTGGTTTCAGACTAATATTCAAAAGCTCCCACAAAGGGTCACCCAACAATTGAAAGGGTTGCCTCATTGTGTCATCAAGCACCTTGTTACTGAAGCTAGACAAACAGAAGCTGAATAAGCATCTCTCAGACATATCAAACAAGGGGCACCTGGGTGGCTGAGTCCTTTAGGTGTCTGCCTTCAGCTTGGGTCATGATCCCAGGGTCCTGAGGTCGAGTCCCACATTGGGCTCCCTGCTCAGCAGGGAGCCTGCTTCTCCCTCTACCTCTGCCTGCCACTCTGCCTGCTTGTGTGTTCTCTCTCTCTCTCTCTCTCTCTGTCAAATAAATTAATAAATAAAATTGTTAAAAAAAAAAAGAAATATCAAACAAGCAATTCTCATTGTGGGGCATAAGGTTGAGCTATACAACTTCTATTTCCTCTTTCAACTTTATGATCTCATTAATCTATGACCAGTAGATAATAACTAGCAACTAGACTACTTGTTTCAAATCCCAGCTCTGTCACAAACTGTGTGACTGTGAACAAGTTACTTCCTCCTCTGTAAAATCAGGGCCCTAAGAGTGTCTTCTTCATCTTGTGGTGGTTTAAAAAGTTTGTATATATATAAAGAACCTAGAACAGCACACAGCCCAGCACACAGCCCATGGTAAGCCAGTAAATGATAACCACTGTTATTAATAGCTGAGTGACAACTTTGTGCTCAGCCATATTACAACTAAAGCAGGATACAAAAATATATGCATGGTCCTGGTCCTCAAGACTAATATATGAAAGTAGGAGCAAGCAATGATAACTGCCAATTTCTTAGTTCCTAGTATATATCGAACACTGTATATGCATCATCTCTAATCTTCTAGCAACCAGCAAAAGAGGCATTACTGTTCCTATTTAAAATGACAGAAACCGGGGCGCCTGAGTGGCTCAGTGGGTTAAAGCCTCTGCCTTCTGCTCAGGTCATGTTCTCGGAGTCCTGGGATCGAGCCCTGCATTGGGCTCTCTGCTCAGCGGGGAGCCTGTTTCCCTTCCTCTCTCTCTGCTTGCCTCTCTGCCTACTTGTGATCTCTATCTGTCAAATAAATAAATAAAATCTTTAAAAAAAAAATGACAGAAACCAAAATTATAAAATCAAGTAATTTGCAGCCAATTATAATGTGACAGGAGAATTCATATCCACCTTTGTCAGGTTCCAAAGGGGAGCAGGCTCTTTTCCTTCTAGCAGGCACCTCAACACTAGTCTGTTCCTTTTCATTACCTAATTTCAACTTTGCCAGACTTTGTGAGTAAATAGAGTAGACTCAGGGCACCTAGTGGCTCAGTCAGTTAAGTGTCTGCCTTCTGCTTGGGTCGTGATGTCAGAGTCCTGGGACTAAGCCCGGAGTTGTACTCTCTGCTCAGCAGAGAACCTATTTCTTCCTCTCCCTCTGCTACTCCCCTGCTTGTGTGCTTTCTCTCTCTCTCTCTCTGTCTCTCTCTGTCTCTCTCTCTCTTTCAAATGAATATATAAAATCTTAAAAAGAAAGAAATAAACAAACAAACTGAGGCAAAAAAAAAAAAAAAAGAAAGAAAGAAAGAAAGAAACTGAGACAAACCACCCGAAGAGCCTACCCTATAAATGAAATTCCTTCTTTTGCAACCATTTCTCCACTAGATAAAATACTTCTGTTGATATGAAATGTTAGCACTTTTCTTCTATAATAAAAGACTACAGGGATGCCTGGGTGACACAGTCAGTTAAGTGTCAGACTTTGGCTCAGGTCATGGTCTCAGGGTCCTTGGATCCAGTCCCATGTTGGGCTCTGCACTCAGTGGTGAGTCTGCTTCTCCTTCTACCTCTGCCCCTCCCCCGTTCATGCTCTCTTGCTCTCGCTCTCAAATAAATAAATAAAATATTTTAAAATGACAAATAAATAAGACTACATATAGTATCTCCACAAACATGAACATTCCTAACACTAAGCTTAGTCAAAATGATTATGTCTACCACCTCTGTAGAGCTCAAATATCCAATATGTTTTAACGCTAATGACTCCATCTTTAACCACAATAAATTAAGCCCTTGATCATCCCTCTTCTGCCCACCCCTTCCACATTACTTAGGCAAAGAAGGTACCCTCTAGTCCTGTGTCCCACCATAGCCACCAAAGCAGAAACACCGCCAAGCTTCAGCCTCTGCGCTTCCTGCCCCATGGCAAATCTGGGTGTGTAGTTGTCATAAAAATGCCACTTGCCTCATATATGACTACCATTTTCTTTACTGAATAGTCATGTTTTCACTTTGTGACACTTCCAATGACCACTGATGGACATCCATGGGCAAGCATTTCCTCTTGGTAAAATTCTTTACCAGGCCAACCCTGATTATCGTCTTCTCCTTATTACAGCTTCTGATGGTGTCAAACACTGATTCCCCGCTCCTACTGTGGCTTGGAGACCAGATAACAGTCCTTGAATTAACATAAAATAATTTTTTAAAAGAGGCAATTGGACACTGACAGTGTTTTTTCTCGTCTCTCTCTCCCTGACTCAAATTAGGCCTCTGACCCACACTCACATGGATGGGGTTTCTACCAGCCTGAGAATCCCAATTCCATGCCAAAATATGGCTCCCCCATATGGCAAAAAGGGCTGCTGCCATGGGACAGCTGCTAAGCTGAAGCTAAACCCTGTTTGGAGCACTTACGGCCCAGAGGGTGTCACCTCCAGGATGTTCAGGGCTCCATCTCTCCCTCCCAGCCTGCCCATTAGGCTCAGAAGCAGGCATGCAGCATAATCATCTGTGCTTCTCCTGGGTCCCTGAGGGGAGCCCCTCTTCTGGGTGGAGCGTCTGTCATATGGCTACCAGGCATCTGGTTTTAAGCAGATTTTTGTTGAGAGGTGAAATGCTGCCAGTATTGTACTGTTACCCTTCCCCATGGACATTCATCAGAGTAAATGATGGGAGCAGATTAATCCATCAAGGATCTGAGTCCCGCCTGGTTAAAACAGATTATTTGGATCCAGACTATTGAACTTCATGTACTAGGAATCCCTTCCAAGGTAAAGTACAGGGGAGCTTGAGTTGTTATTCAGTTTGTATTTTTATCTGATTACCCCCTAAACACACACACACGCACGCACGCACATACACACTCATATTTTGCAACCTATAGTTGGTTTTATTTTTTTCCTTATACTTTCTCCATGTCCTTGCTTATGATTTGGAAACACTTTGTCCTGAGATCAAGAAGGCCATCTCTTCCCCCAGCATCAAAAAATGTCAGCATTGGAGGGCTGGAATACAGTACCTGAATCCAAGTTTGTTAGAACCCAAAACCCCATTGTTTTAAACTATCAGTCTGTGTCTCTCAAGTCTAGATGACTGTGTTCATGTTCAACCACTAAAAAATTACTGTAACTATGCATACATAAAATGGTAATATTAGAGGAAGCTGGGTGAAGTGTATATTTGGTGACTCAAGGATCAATAAACAGGCTTCATATGATTTACTCACTGTCCTTTTCACCTCAAATGTTAATGAGTCTAAACATTGCTTCTTACTAAAATGAAGTAATGACTTTAAAAATTGCTGTCAATCCAAAGATCCTTCTCAGTTAAACCTGTGAAGGTGGTTAATTTCAACAATATTAAAAACTGCAATTATTCACAATGCCACATGCTTATAATAATTATAGCTCACCTCTTTGGAATATATGCCCAGAAATATCATATATATTATGAGAAACTAAAATAGTAAAATATTTTAATATTTTATAAATTTTATAATATTTTTTAAAATACTTAAAATATTTAAGCTTTTAATAATTACACCTATTTCTATTCTAATAATTGGCAACTCATTTAGTTATAAATGAGGGCTTTCGATATGTAAGTTCTATGTGTTGACCTACCTTAATTATTTCAGACATTTATTGGACTGGAAAGAGGACACAGATCCTTCAGAGGACACATCTGAACAAGAGAGTGATAGCTCTACCTATCACCTTGCTTTTCCTTTTCCTGCTACCACCTTCCATGTTTTCAAAGGCTTGTTTTAGAATCCCACCTTTCTGCTGGGAATATTCTCTTTTCACCCTCCTTATGGTACTCCTGGGTCTCTCAGCTTTGACACCCTATCCTGTCCAAACAGTAGGCATGTCAACAGTCTACATCTGACCTCTCCCCAAGGAGATGGAATATTGGGCAAGAGAGGAACAGATGGAAGATAAGTGGAGCTCAGTCATTCTGATGGCAGCTAAAGAGACTTTCACGAGCTCCTCAGACTGAGGTCCCTGGAGCTACCATAGCTTCTATACTTGTGAGATCATTTTTTCCTGTTACTGTGTGAACTACACAGATCTATTCAGTAAACTTTTTTTTTTCTTTTCATAATAGCTTCTGTTACAAGCAAACTTACAGGTTCAGAACACCATATCTGGAAGGCATCTTAGAAATGATCTAATAACAATGTTCCTTTACCCCTGACCATTGCATTGCAAGTGAAGAAAGTGAGCATTTTAATTTGTGCTTAGTCTTACTACATGGAAAGTCAATTCTTCACCCTTGATAATAAGAGCACTCTAATGTAAACAGTCTCTGAGGGCTTGCCCATAAATATTCCATAAGATATTGCTATTTAAAAAAAAAAAAAAAGCTTGCCTTAGAGAGTTATTGATGTCATGAACTAGCTCTCTCTCTAAATGAAGACCTAACTACAGAACATTAATACTTCCATACTATTTCCTATGACTGAAAAGAATTAAAGTACAGAGAAAGCACCTTTGAACCCTAGTTTAGAGTAACTCACTTAAATTAGAAAAGATTCACTGCTATAGCTAAGAATCCACAAGCTTCAGTGGCTTAGCATGTTAAAAGTTTTCTTCTTGTTCACATCACAGTCCAATGAGGGTCATGAGCAGGACTCTACTCCATAAAGTTATCTGGGACTCAGGTTCCTTTATCTTGTAACTCTGATCTCTTTCAGGTCTTTGAATCTCTCCATTTAGCAGACAAATGGAGAAGAGAATGGGGCTTGCCCATGGGAGATGTTCACAGGTCAGGTCTAGAAGAAGAACAGTCACTTTCATTCATATCCCACAGGCAAAGAAGGCCACAGCAAGCTGCAAGAGAGGCTGAAAAATAAGGTCTGATTGTGGACCTCCAGTGGCCTCTACCACAAGCAACAAATTCCTTGACTTGGAAGAAAGAAGGAAAAATCTGAGATTAACTTCTTCAGTGAAATTTACTTCTACCTAAATACAGAGATTACCCTACTTGAATTAGCTACCCACAGATATGTTTTTAAAATATTTTGTTTTAGGGGCACCGGGTGGTTCAATCGGTTAAGTGTCCAACTCTTGATTTCAACTCAGGTCACGAGCTCAGAATCATGGGATCAAGCCCTGCGTCGGGCTCCACACTGAGTATGGAGCCTCCTAAAGGGTCTCTCTCTCTCTCTCCCTTTGCTCCCTCCAGTCAAGTGCATGCAAGCACACCACCCACCACCCACCTCCTGCTCATGTGCACATATACTCCCTCTCTCCAAAAAAATAAAATACTTCATTTTACAACAACACAAGAAAAGCACTAAAATTATCTTAGTAATCAAGACATGGAAGATTTGTTTCTTATCAAGAATGGAAGTTAAAGATTTTACTAGGATATAAAGGAAGTTGCATGATTAGGCCTTAAATGAAGAAAGGGGCTATTTTCTCCTTTTTTTTTTTTTTTTGAAGATTTTATTTATTTATTTGATAGAACAAGAGAGGGAACACAAGTAGGGGGGATGGCAGAGAGAGAAGCAGGCTCCCCATGGAGGAGGGAGCCCAATGCAGGACTCAATCCCAGGACCCTGGGATCATGACCTGAGCCGAAGGCAGATGCTTAACAAGTGAGCTACCCAGATGCCTTGGGGCTATCTTCAAACACACACACACACACACACACACACACACACACACACACACACAAACACACACACAAATGCATTTGGTTTTGTCTGCCCCATGTCTTTTGGGGCAGCCCTTCAATCAGATCAGTAAAAGGGGTGAAGGCCAGAGAATCAAGACTATAGAAACTCTAGTTAGTGGTCAGGAAATGACCAAAGTAAATTGTAATTTTCTAACTGTTCCGGCATGTGATCTATGGGAGCACAGTTTTGGAGTTAAAAACCAAGAAGGACCCTTCTGAAAAGCTGAAATTGCTGTCTTCGCTGGACTCTCCAAATCCTCCTCCATTTCCATTCTAAGGCACGCTGCCACCACACTGGAACCTGATCCACGTGTACAATATGGGATTAATTGTTAAGTGACTCATCTTACCCTGCCAGTGTCAAAAGAGTAAGATCCTTGTTCTCAATCCTGTGTCCACCCTTGGGCTTCCCATGTGTCACGGTGAGGGCAAGCATCACAGAAAGAAGGCCTGAGATTCACAGCAAAACACAGCAAAGAAAAGCAGTCTCTTTTACAATGTATACACCCCAGAGTATAGAATGCAGTTGCCAGGGGTATATGATGTCCTCACCCAAATAAGGTCATTGGCTGTGGTTATCTCTAAGATCTCAGGTCTGGGGTATACCTAGTAAGGCCCCAAGCCCTGAATGCCTCACTCCTGGCACAGCCTGTCCTGAAGAATAAAGCCCTTCAATTCTCATGTTTCCTAATGATTATCCACAGTACAATGGCTTGGAGAAGGAGGAGAGGGAGACTGAGGGAGGGTGGGCCCAGCCAGCAGGCCTGCTCCAGAGACAGCCAGCAGACAGGGCTGGCAGAACACTCAGAGACTGCTCTTTCCACCAGGGGTTTGCTGACCAGAACAGAGCGACACTCGAGAAGGCAGCAGCTGTGGCCAGAGACAACTACTCTAACTCCTTTTTAGCTAATGAACTGGAAGAATCAGGAGGGAGCCAGGGAAGAATGGCTCCCCTGGGGCGTGCAGAGAGGCCTCTCCTTCCCTGAATTTTCCATTTTTAATTAGGCTTGATGGTTTGGTCAGGATGAGCCTTTTCAGATAAAATATACTGAGTAGGGATGCCCTATGCATAATTCTTCAGATCCCTCAGGGTCTCAGACCCAATACTTGCCCTGATTGGGCCTCTTGACTTGTTGTGAAGGAGCAAAGGGGAAAAGAATAGGGTATTTTATAGAGCATGTCTTTTATTTTGAAACAAACACATGATAATTATTAAAAGTTGAGACATTTTCGAAATACACTAAGAGAGAAAGAAAATATGCCCCCATAAACCCATGTTTCCAGAGGGTAGGAATTCAGTGTTTTTATTCAGCCTTTTTTTTAGACATACAAAGAGATCGCTATGTGTTATTTGTACATATATAGAGATATTTAAGACAAAAACTTATTATATATTCTCTTGCCACTTGCTTTTTCCTAGTTACTATAGTGATTGATCTCATTCACTTTAATAGGTGAATAGTATATAATTTTAAGTTTATGCTTTTATTTAACCAATATGCTTCCTAAACAAATTTAGGGCAAGTTATTTGAATGATTTGGCCATGAAATAAAACCACTATAGAAATTTCTGGCTAGGTATGTTAACTGTTTTCAAAATCTAGGTATGTGGCTATGAAAATAGTAGGCATGACCATAAGCCAAGAATCTACCCAAAAAGAGAAAAAGCCACGAACAGATAAATCATATGCACAATTTTACATTTAATTTCTAATCCTGGAAATCATTCACAAATGCAAAATACTAACTTCTTTTAAAGTAAAAATGCTGTCTCTCCATGTTTCTGTAAGAAATTCAGTCCTAGGTGATTCAGAAACTATAAATGGAACAGAATCTATATGGAAAGAAGCTAAAAGAAGCTAATATTCAGTGCCACAGTCTTCATGGAAGTAAGCGGTGGGAATGAGGAAGGTCTCTGCCCTGACAACACTTCTGTTATGCAGATGATAGATGTCTCTGCCCTGGGCACTGGACAGGGGTGTCAGCTATGTCTCTGCCCTTGCATGAAACAAACAAAGAAGAGACACCCAGAACTGTTGCTTCTAAGGGACAAAATTCAGCAACTCACACAAAATTCAACTCTTTTTCCCTCCCCAACTTCCCTCACTCCATAAGCCATGGAACAGGTCTACATCCTCACTTTCTGAAGTCACTATTGAGTTCCTTACCACCGCCCCCATATACATTAGCATGGATCCAATTCTAAATTGGCATGTGTGGCTAGCAGAGGCTGACATGGTAGCTTTTGACATCACTGGAGCCAAGTGTCAACGTGGAAGAAGAAATGGATGTGTCCATTCTCATCCAAGCATGTTTCAGTCTTTGTAGACCATAAAAAGTGTTAGCTGGTATTTGAACAATAGAGCAATAGAATAGGACGATGTTTTATGAACATGTTTGGAAAATAGCAATATGAATTTATGTAGTCTTAAGTACTTACTTCTACTCACAAGTTAAATTTTTTAAGTGTGGTTCAAAATTAATGACACCTAAATATATTAAAGCTCTGTAATAATTGAAAATAATATAAAAAAGAGCCAAAGAGAAGGAAAAAGAAAGGAAACTTCCAAGAGTGGATGCACTGGTTTTGAAAAAGCTGATTTGGGCAGCCAGTTCTTTTCTTCATTTTCAAATTAGAAATACAATACAAAGAATTAAGTACCTTCTTGGAGGTGATAGAATAATAACATTAGAATTCTGATAGGGGTGCCTGGGTGGCTCAGTGGGTGGCTCAGTGGGTTAAGCCTCTGCTTTCAGCTCAGGTCATGATCCCAGGGTCCTGGGATAGAGCCCCACATCAGGCTCTCTGCTCGGCAGGGAGCCTGCTTCCTCCTTTCTCTCTGCCTGCCTCTCTTCCTACTGTGATCTCTGTCTGTCAAATAGATAAATAAAGTCTTTAAAAAAAAAAAAAAGAATCCTGATAATCATGGTTTGTTGCAATAGCTAAGTTTAGTATGGGATTAATAAAAAGAAGGGTATTTTGAATGTCATCAGCAGACATCAATATTAGGATAAAAATGTTAATATTATAGTTATATATATATAAATACACACCTTACTAATAATTCCCTTTAAAATAAAAGAAAAAGGGGGGGAAAGTGCTATTGTATCAACATGTCCTTTTAGTGTAGAATTAATATTATTAATGTAGAGTGGTATTAGATAATCCCTCTCCCTAAGAGGACAATGTGTGTGTGAGGGTGTACATGAGTATATATGTATATCCACTCACACACAAACACACTCTACCATTTTATTTCATTTCAAATCAATGTACTAAAGCACATTATCTTATAGTAGATCTATAACAAACACTACTGAACACTACTAAGGAAATGAAAACTTACTAGGATCAGTCTTATTTTTTTTTTTTTAATTAAACAGCAATCCCCCAAAGAAAGAGTTTTGGAACCACATGGAATCATGTTCAAATCCTGACTCCGCCATTTGTAGTTCAGAAAGCAATTGAGTGACCACTGTTAGGCATGGTTTTCTCCATTGTAAACTGGAAAGCTACTCCCCATGGGGTTGTAATATCAATTAGTGAGATGAGGATACCTAGCATGCAACAGACAAATCCTGGGCATTCAGTAAATTTGATTCCCTTCTTCTTAATTCAAACATGAGTGATTTATACAAAAATGCTTCTAAGTTATACATGATACTGTTAACAAACAAATGACTATAGTTAATAATGCCTAAAAGTATAACTTAAACATTTTTTGCTATATTTGTCTTAGGAGACCATTAATCTGAGTTAAGGATATAGCCACTTAGCCTTAAACACTGTAATTGGCAATTTATCAACCAAGAGAATTTAGACAGAGGAGTTTTGATATCCTAACTATAATCTTTCAATCTAGTGACCAAAGGGGCACCTGGCCGGCTCAGTCAGTAGAGCATGCGACTCTCGATCTCAGGGTTGTGAGTTCAAGCCCCATGTTGGTGATAGACTTAACTTAAAAAATAAAAATAAATAAAAATAAAAATAGAAATAAATTTTAAATCTAGTGACCTAAAAGCAAGGCCAAACCTAAAATACACTGTAAGTAGGATTATTACAGGATAGTATATGGCTCCAGTTTATGGAAGAGAAACAAATGTCTCAGGAGTTTGCAAATCACTCATAAACCTCCAATAACACACCCTCTGACATAACACATAAAATATAAATAGTTAAACTAACCCTGTCCCTTTTCTTATTCTGCTGTCAGAAAATGAAACCCTTAAAGTACAGGCCCCTAATCAATGGGCATTACCAATTCTTTTTTTTTTTTTTTTTAATTTTATTTTTTATAAACATATATTTTTATCCCCAGGGGTACAGGTCTGTAAATCGCCAGGTTTACACACTTCACAGCACTCACCATAGCACATACCCTCCCCAATGTCCATAATCCCACCCCCTCTCTCCCAACCCCCCTCCCCCCATCAACCCT